>NC_044557.1:108451122-108751122 GCF_007565055.1 Rhinopithecus roxellana
TCCAAGTCCCCCACTTACTCCAATACCTCCTAAGATGCCTCAAGATCCATTCATCCAGACAGAAGTTTCCATTTTACTATGAGAAGGAAGGTTTCGACTACAACCAAGTGGGAGAGTCAATATCTCACCTGAACATCTCTCACCCTGTGGGGTCAGTGAGCAAATAAATAACCTTATGGTTAAATGTGAGTCCAACTCTGTAATCAGGCTGTACATACCTGGAAGGCAAATCCTCTTAGCCCCCAACTCCAATTTTAGACACTGTCACCCATGTGTCTTGGACAAGTGAGACAGTGGTTCAGTGTGCCCACTCTGCCTTTCTCATTGTCTTCCTGGGTTGCTGGCAGCCCTCAGTGTTGGACCTCCATGGTCACCACCACTGTGAAGGCTCCCTCAGACCCCCCTGATGGTACCAGAGCACCTTGGACAGACCCCTGCATAGCAAAGGTCCCATCTTGTCACTGTTACTGATGTTTCCCTCCTAGACAGGGCACTCCCCAAAGGCAGGGGCTCTGTCTCATTCATTTCTCTCTCCCCACAACATCAAACACCATGCCAGGTGCATTAGTACATTTTCACACTGCTCATAAAGACTGGGGAATTTAGAAAGAAAATGAGGTTTAATGGACTCACAGCTTCACGTGGCTGGGGAGGCCTCACAATCATGTAAGGGAAACCCAATGTAAAACCATCAGATCTCGTGAGACTTATTCACTACCACAAGAACAGTATGGGGAAAGCCACCCCCATGATTCACTTACCTCCCACGGGGGTCCCTCCCACAACACATAGGAATCATGAGAGCTATAATTCAAGATGAGATTTGGGTGGGGACAGAGCCAAACCATATCACCAGGCACGTGGCAAAAACTTGATTTTACCATGTAAGATAAATGAATCATGGAAGTCAAAGGGGTATGGTTTCTAGCTCATGGAAAAGTTGCTGTAACGTATAGTCCAGTTCCCCAATTGCCCCTGCGCCTGTAAACCACAGTCGGCACTTTTGTTGTAGCTCTGTTAGACAGCATGATTCCTAAAGATGGGAATCTCTGGTGACAGATGGGTTGGTTCACAAAACTGCCTCATAAAATGCCACCTTCCTCCAGCAGCAACAAGACCCTGGGCATGACCACGTTGGATCAGACCCTGGAGCATGTCACCCACTGCTATCTCCAGCAATAGCCTTAAGGGCTGGTGCCACATAGAGAAACACATGGGGCAATTTGAAGCATTATCCAGAGGACCTGGCCCCTGCCCGTGCTGCCACCAACAGCCACAAGCATCTGCTGTTCTCCTGCATTAGACCAAGGACCAGCACCTGCTAATTCCCCATCTGGCCATCCCACGACAGGGCTTAAAAGGAAGACAAAGAGTGCAAGTTCAACAGCAAGATGCCATTAGCCCACTTTTCCTGTTTTCTTCTTTAAAGTAAAACCAAATACTCTGCAAATAATTCAACAGACAATCACAAAAGAACGCTTAAAGGTGGAAAGAGGGTCACATAGGGACCTCAAGACCTGAAAAGTGATACCGCAGCAAGTTCTCTGAGTTTTATTTTTATCTCCTGCACGTGTCAGCCTGGGTACTGGAGAGCCCTGCAAGCGGAACCACCAAGTATGGACAGAAGATTTAAAAAGAAAGGAAACAGGGGCCGGGCATGGTGGCTCACGCCTGTAATCCCAGCACTGTGTGGGGCTGAGGCAGGCAGATCACTTAAGGTCAGGAGTTCAAGACCAGCCTGGCCAACATGATGAAATCCTGTCTCTACTAAAAATACAAAAATTAGTTGGGCATGGTGGTGCATGCCTGTAATCCCAGCTACTTGGGAGGCTGAGGCAGGAGAATCACTTGAACCCAGGAGGCGGAGGTAGTGATGAGCCGAGATCATGCCACTGTACTCCAGCCTGGGCAACAGAGTGAGATGCCAAGAAAGAAGGAAGGAAGGAAGGAAGGAAGAAGGAAGGAAGGAAGGAAGGAAGGAAGGAAGGAAGGAAGGAAGGAAGGGAGGAAGGAAGGTGAGGAGGGAAGGGAAAGAAGGAAGGAAGAGGAGGGAAGGGAGGAGGAGGGGAAGGAGGAAGGGAGGGGAGGGAGAAGAGGAGAGGGGAAGGAAGGAAGGAGAAAAGGAGAAAGGAAGAGAGAGAGAGAAGGAAGGAGGAAGGAAGGAAGGAAGGAAGGAAGGAAGGAAGGAAGGAAGGAAGGAAGGAAGGGAGGGGGGAGGGGGGAGGGAGGGAGGAGAGAAGGGAGGGGAGGGGAGAGAGAGAGGAGAAGGAAGGGAGAAGGAGAGAGAAGGAGAGAGAGAGAGAAGAGAGGAAGGAAGGAAGGAAGGAAGGAAGGAAGGAAGGAAGATTAAGGAAGGAAGGAAGTGAAGGGGGAGGGAGAGACGAGTAATGAAGAAGTGCGAAGTGATACGGCAGGATAGGAGGACATGAATGGGGAAGGAGGAAGCATTACTGGAAGGACTTAAGTCATTCATTATAAGTCGGAAATGGGAGCTGGGGAGGGAGAAGCCCCAGGAAACTTGTCAGGAAAACCCACATCATGTGGTGATGGTGCCTAACCCACCCAAAGCAGCTTAATGAGCACGACCCAAGCAGCCCAGCCCATCACTCCCCCATTAGGCAAGCTTGGTCACTACCTACCCACCTCCTACCTCACTGAAATGCTGCCCGTCAATCCCCTTGCAGGCCTGTGCTGCCCTCTACTACTTACTGGCGTTCCATGCTTTGTTCCACACTCCTCTCAGGTCAGAGCCCAGGCTGTTCCGATTGCTCAGCTGTAGTGCACCTCCCTGCTCTGGGTACCTCTTGGAGCCTTTGGAGGTGCCCATGCTGCAGCTGCCACCCACTCTTCTTCCATCCCAGATTATCAAGATATTATGTTGGTGCAAAACTAATTACAGTTTTGCCATTACTTTTAATGGTAAAAAAGGCAATTACTTTTGCACCAACCTGATATCTTACTTCTTAGTGACACTCTTTTGCAGGGGTCCCCAATTAGAGAATTTGAGGAAACACCCCAAAGCCTCTCCCTCCCCGAAATACACACATACGGCTCCCCCGATATGGTTTGACTATGTCTCCACCCAAATCTTGAATTGTAGCTCCCATAATTCTCACGTGTCATGGGAGGGACCCAGTGGGAGGTAATTGAATCATGGGGGCTGGTCTTTCCTGTGCTGTTCTCATGATAGTGAGTAAGTCTCACGAGATCTGACAGATTTATAAAGGGGAGTTCCCCTGCACATGTGCTCTTGCCTGTCACCGTGTGAGACGTGCCTTTCACCTTCCCCCATGATTGTGAGGCCTCTTCAGCCACTTGGAACTGTGAGTCCACTAAACCTCTTTTTCTTTATAAATTACCCAGTCTTGGGTAGGTCTTTTTAGTGGCATGAGAACAGACTAATACAGAAGCAGGGTTGAGGGCTGCCAAATAATAGACCCTGCACTCACCAAAACACTCCACAGGTCCCTGAGCCTTGAGTCTGCCTCTGAGTGCCTTCCTGGGCTTCTGCCAGCCAGGGTCTCTTTTACACAGCTTCACTTCCCACCTGGTAATTTGTCCTCTGCTTCCCAATCCCCGCTTTCAGTTTACCTATCTGATCATGTCTAAACCCCAAATTTAGACATGGCTGGAGTATCTTCCCACACAAGAAGTTTCTAGCCACCATGCAATTCAGTGGATGCAAATTTGATTTGCAGGGTTGTCCTGCAAATACTCCACATACAAAAATAAATCACAATCTCACCTATTGGCCACCCTGGACTCCTGCTAACACATTTTGCTTAGGTGAGTTTCTTCATTTATAACCCTCATGTTTCCTGTAGAAAATTAGTCTGTCCTTTAAAAAGGCAACTTGCAAAGTCAATTCACCAGTCTCAGTTTGAGGAACTCTTTGGAATCAATAGGAACGGAGTAGCACCAGCCCGGGATGACAGGGCAGAGGGGAGCAGGAGAAGATGCCTGCCCTCCCCAGGAAGCCACAGAGGGAGATTTGCTCCAGCTCACAAGTTGAAAGTCTTCATTCTGAGGAATTTAATTATGGCTAATAGAGAGGATTAATTGCTTTGTACTGTGTTAGTATAAATAAATACTTTCTTCATTTGTTTTACGCTGCTGTTTCAATCCCAAGACCCAAGTTCACATGAGTGTATTAGATAGATGTGCTCTACCCAGCTCACCCCAGGTGGCTTAAACTAGATAAAGCAAGACCAGAAAACTCAGGGAGGCTGCTCCTGCCCCTGAATGCTGACGGGTAGCCAGTGACCTCATGTGGAAAGGTCTTGGACCGCTTACACATATTGTCGTAGGCTTACGGGTTTCACAAGCATCACTAAACCCTGTGTATGGTATCATCTCTTTTTGTTTGTCCTACAATTATAAGGCAATGTTTCTCAATGTGCAATCCACAGACTACCTGCAACAAAAGTCACCCTGGGTTCTTGTTAAAAAGGAATATTTCTGGGTGCTACTAGACCTTCTGAATCAGGATCTCTGGGGGTATGGCCAGGATGTGACATTTTAAATAAGCTCCCCCAGATATTCTAAGTGTTGGCCTATACTCTTAGTAATTTGTGACTCACGCTGTCCTTCTTACAAGATCATGATGGTGGTGACGATGTTGATGATGATGGAGGAAATGGGGAGGATGATGATGGTGGTGGTGATGGAAGATACAATAAAATTCCTTCAGATGTCTTTGGTTCTCGGCCATTTACAAAGCTCTTTATTGCATTTAATTCTCACAGAGACTTGATTGTTACAATCCCATTTACAGATGAGGGAGGAGCTGAGATTTACAGAGAGGTTAGAAGACTTCCCAAGCTCAGCAAAGCATTTACTCTGGGTTGTTTTCCAGAAATGATAGACTTACAGCAATCAACTTACTCTTATCCTGTCCCACCCCCCAAAAACCACAACTAGGAGGTGCCAGGCAAGACCTGATTGGGACTCAGATTAGGCCCAGAGAATCATTCTCCTCAAGGAATACACGCATGAGCCTGAGTCACGTTCTATGCAGCCTGGAAGACTCCAACCTCCTGAGCCAACTGCTACTTACCTGGTAAAGGCCTGTAAGCCTCCTCACCCCACCTACTCAGCAGAAAAACTGCATGACAGTCAGAACTGGTATTAGTTGTGACTGTGCCTCTGCCAACTAAATGTGTGTCCCTGGACAAGTCACCTAACTAAATCTCATCTCCTGTAAAATGACAGGTTAATAAGATTAAGTGGAAATAATGCAGTTAAACATTCTTTGTAATTGTAAAGTGCATGAACCTGAGCTACTCTTATTGTTAATATCATTACAATCTTTTGAGTTTCATGTTCAGACCTCCTTCCAGGTTCTTCCTCCTTCCATCTCTCTCCATCCTCTCGCTAGTCTGGCCACCGCCATGTTTGCCCAAGCTGGGAGCCAAGGGTCCAGTATCTCAGCAAAGAAGGGAACACAGTAATTCAAAAGCTGTTTTTCCTCCACATTTTGTCGCAGTTCAGAAGGCAAGTCACAGCTATAAATTGTGTACAGAAAGGACAGCATGTCACCAAAGGGGCCATTACCTCCTTAGAAGTCAAGCAACATAGATTAGAATGAAAATTATTTGGGATCTTCATCAGTCGGCTGAAATTGTTCAAGGCTCAGCAATTCACTGAGGTCTGCCACTGGGTCACTGATTTTAGTAGTGTGTGTGTATGTGTGTGTTTGTGTGTGTGTGTGCGTGCGTGCATATGCACATGCTCCATCTTTTGTCATGGCTCAAAACAGGAAAGAACAAGAGACCATTACGAGTTCTGTGGGCCTGACATTGCTCCGAAGATCTGGGTCTGGTGACTCTCAGCCTGATTTAGTCTAGCAAAGTCCTCCCCAGGGCACAAGGAGGTCTCCACAGGGCAGAAGGCCATGGAGGGAAAAGGCTCCATATGAGACTTCTGAGAAACACCTGCTCAGAACACAGAAAGACTATAGGCAAGGACAGGACAACCTAGAAGCCAGGGATACCTTTAGAGATGAGGCTTCAGATTCAGCACCATGGAGCTCAGTGTACTCACCCCAGGTCTCAGTGGAACCTGGAAGCACAAGAGTAGCCATGGCCCTACCTGACCTGGGATCCAGTTGTCCAGTCCTGTATATTGGACTCCCGGGTCAGGACAGTCATGTAAAAGGAAGAGCAAGAATAAAAGCACACGGTGATCTAGTGTTCACCATGTGCCAGGCACTGTGCTAAGTATTTCATGAGCATTATCTCATTTGATCCTGCAAAACCCCTAGGAACTAAATTCTAGTATTAATATTATCCCCAGTTAATAGATGGGCAAACTGAGGTTCCCACTGATTAAGTGCCTTAGTTAAGATCACAGAACCCATCATGGGGAAGTCACAATGCATACTCAAGTCTTCCTCGAGAACCATACACTTCACTGAGTTCTGCCACTCAGGCCTTTACACAGGCCTTGGCCCAGAGGTTAAACTCAAGTTCTGGGGCTGGACTACCTGGTTCAATGCTCCACTCTGCTATTTACTACCTATGCACTTTCACCTCTCTGGACTCTGTTTTTCTAGTTATAAAATGGGTATAATCCACATCATAGAGCTTTGAATGAATCAATATGCAAAGTCCTTCTTAGAGAACATGCAAGTATTCAGTAAATGAGCATCTAAAACTGAGTTGATTTTAAGGAGGTCAAGAAGCCAAACAGGAGCAATGAGGCAACCCAGAGATTAGCAATGGCAAACTGCCACTTACATCCATATGCTGCTGGGACAAAGGAGGCCTCTGGATTGAGGGACCCAGGGGCCTGGTCACCTGGCAGATCTGTTTACTGGGTGCCAGAAACCTAGAATTGCAGCCAGTTCTGGAAATGCTGTCCAAGGCAGAGAAGGAGAAATGCCCTGGCTTCTTCCTCCAGCTCCCAGCTCCTGCCAGTCTCCCATTGGCTGAGACCAGCTGGAAACTTGATGACCCAGGGGCTGGAAGACACAGCCTATGAGAGTCAGGCCCTGCCAAGCAGAGCAGTGTGGGGCCAGGGCATGGAGTGAGTCAGAAAATAGCAGGCTTGGGATGGGCAGCCCTGTTCTAAGGACAAAACCCAAACTTCTTGGCGTGGCCTGTACAGCCCAGGCTGTGGGGGCCCGCCAACCCTGCCTCTCTACACTGTGGTACCCCAGAGCCCAGCTCCTGCCTGCCTTGGGGGCTCCATGCGTGCCTCTACCTATCCTGTTTCTCCCACTCCTAATTCTGCTCATTCCTACTCATTCTTCAAGTCTCAGCTTAAATGTCACTTCCTCTGAGGGGCCTGCTCTCTGCTATCTAGAATAGGACAACCCCTCCCAATAATTTTCAACTCAATGCTCTCTTTTTTCCCTTCATAGCATTTTTACCCTTCACTTTTCCCAAACACCTAGCACAGGGCCTGGTACAGAACAGGCGTCAACGCCTACTTGTTGAGTGAGTAAATGAGTGTGCTGACCAGCCTTCATTCACCAGGCCAGACGAATGTTCAGAAGAGCCAGTCACAGGGCCAACTTCCCAGAGGTCCCAGGCCCCTGGGCTCCTCACTGCCTCTTCTAAATGCCCCAAGAGCACAGCTCTACCTTGGGTCACTCAAAAACTGCTGCCACTCCCAAGAAATTCTGGCTGTAGGCCAAGGGCAGGATCACCTGGGTAGGACCTTCCCCCTCGGCTCATTCCAGCCCTCACTCCCTCATTCACCACCAACCACTCACCATGGTCCAAAGGAAAACCCTTGGATCCATCACCTCGGGAGTGCCCCAAGGCCTTCTCTCTTTCCTTATATAGAATGTACCCTGGGTCAGCTCGTGGTCAGGATAATTCAGCTTTACAAGCTACTGGGGTTATTTGAAATCTTTGGGGTTCCTAGGGGTACAGACTAGAGCTCTCAGGGTCCCCGGGGTCTCTTTTCCCATAAAAATGGGAGGAGAAAGCAAGAAGAGAGAAAGGCAGGTGAGGGCAGCTGCCAGCTTACAGAGGAGAAGGAGGGATGGGGAGGGAGAGCACGTGCAGGCCAGGGAAAGTTGGAACAGCCTGTAAGTAGGCCAGAAGGGTCTGGGCTGAGCCTGTGATTAGCACCACTAATCACTTCACCAGCTCAAAATAGGTTCTCTCCTCTGAGACCATCCTCCCAGGGTCAGCCCAAGCTTCTGATTAACCCAGGTTGCTGCTGTTCTGCTGCAAGAGAAAATAACCCATGGGAGGGCTGGAGGCATCCAGGAATCTGAGGTCCCCAGAGGTCATTCCCCCAGCCTCCCAGCATGCCACCCCCCACCCCAGCACAGGAGCACGCTCCCGGGGCCACCAAGCCTCCTACTCCCCAGTGGGGTGCCCCGCCACCAGGTTAGTTCAGGCCCCCTCCCACACAGCAGAGCCCAGCCAGCAGGGGAGGTAATTGGCAGGGCTTAGGGCCAGCCCCGGGGGGATAGCGATCTGGGAGAATATCCTGTCTTCTGGATGTCACCCTCACTTATCCTCAGGGTGCTGCAACCCCCAGAGTGTTCTCCAGGAGCTATCTCACATCTGCTTCCAGAACAGCATCTTAAGTGATTAAAACCACACAGTCCCTTCGTTCACACTCCTGTCATCTCTCATCTGGCCACCTGTCGGGCCACCAGACCATACAACCGCTTTCCCTTCTCCTCTAAGGACTCTTGTTCAACATGTTGTTTGGAAAGGGGGGCCCATGGGTGCAGAGACCCAGAATTACAGCAGCAGTTAATTGCCCCGGTACCAGCAGGGCCGAGGCAGGGGACATGTCTGCTCAGAAGCCAACTCAGGTTCTCTGCTGAAGGTCATTAGGAGGAGGCAGCACTTCAACATCTTCATCCCACAAGGCCACATGAAAGATGACAAGTTGGCTGGCCCGAGCATGGCGCAGCTTCAGATGTAGCAGTGAGCCTCTGCGGGGACCTCAGGGCACACTCTTGTCTCTGAGTGCCATCTTCACCTGACAGGCACTATTAATTGGCAGCTGTGAGAATGCAATGGAAGGACCATTTCCAAAGACATGTTCCTTAACCTGGAAGCCCCACACACCCTCCTGCCACTTAGCCCTATCCTGCCTGGACTTCAGGGCCCATGTCCAGCTCCACTCTCTCCACAGACCCTGTCCTGACTATACTACACAAGCTTACAGGGCCATTTATCCACCAGGAAGTAGGCTGTGTCTTTAAAAATGTGGGTAGGGGAGCTAGTTATGTGCTGGAGAAATGGCAGACCGTGTCAAGCAAGCTTAGGGCAAGGACCAAACGGAGTGTCCGGATTGCCTCTGCCCCAAAGAGGTGATAAGTACATGGCCCAGGCCTTCAGTGGGAGTGGGGGTTGATGCCTCTAATGTGCAGCTGGGGAATAGGGATGTGGGAAAGTGCTACAGGCAGGCCCATGGTCCCAAAGGAGCCATCCACAGGCAGGTTACAAAATTCCTACAGGCCAATAAAGGAAGAGCCAGTAGGATGCCTACGGACTGCCGGGAGCTGTTTTATGAGGCCCTTTGGAGTGGGCCGCCCAAAAACCAGGCCTAGAGGAATGGCCAGGACAAAAGAGCAGGCAACAGAACCACTTCCCCCTCTGCTTCTGTGGCCCCAGGTGAGGTCATGCTCTGAACCCTTAAAGGATATGCAGAGGAGATGCAAAAGAGCCCAAAATGGGGTGGGCTAGAAATTGACAGGCCAGAAGACCCCAAGGCCAGGCAGAGTGGATCCTGGCTGTGGACAAGAGCCAATGTCCTCTATCCCCTTCTCCCACCCCACCCCGGGGAGCTTGGACAGAGAGCATCAGCCATGAAGTCCTACCCATTTCCTGGAGTGACGCTGCCAGCCACAGAGCCTGTATCGACATCCACCCAGAGCTAGAGGCAGCTGCTTCCCAGTCCCACCCAGGCAAGGTGCAAGAATGTCCTGGCAGCTCTTCAGATGGCCGGCAGCAAGTGTGTGCCGGGGGGGGTCCACAAGGGCTGGCTGCTCTATCTAGCTAAGCCTCCATCTCCCATGGCCTTCACGCAGCAGCGTGACTCTTGCTCCCTGAGATCATTGTGGGGAGGCTGGCCAGGCCAGCTGCTGCTAGTTCACAATAGGGTTCATGCTCCTGTTCATGCTCCTCTAACAGCTCTAACAACTGCTTCAGCCAGAGAACAATGAAGCCACTGACTGTCAGCTAGCTGCCCCAGGGCACACTGCACAACCATGGGGCACAGGCATGTGTTTTTGCAGACACATACAACAACACACACACACACACATACACACACACACACAATGTGTAATACAGGTCCCTGCCCTATTCCACAGCCACAACTCCTACCAATGTCTCTCCACACACTGGACAATATGTACCCTGCTGACCAGCCCTAATTTCTAGATAATCCATCCTGATTATTTTAGGAATTTGGGTTTCCCTATGAACTTTATGCCCAATATAAGAGTATCCTTTCAGAATGCAGCATCCCTTCCACAATGGCCCCAGTTTATAGATGAGTAAATTGGATGAGGAAGCTCGTCCAAAACCACAAAAGCCTTTATGTAACCAAGCAAATATGAATGGTCCAAGCCACTCATCTCTGAGGCATGGCAGGGAGCAGAGGGTGCCTAACATTGAATACTGTGTAAGATTCTAAGAGCTACATCACAAATAGTGTCCAGTGTTCTTGTAAATGCAGACACAAACACACAAAATTACACTTTTCTCTAAGGAAGAAAAGTGGTAAAATTAAGCCTGTCTGGAAGGTCTGGAACACTTTCACGGAGCAGGTGCCATTGGACCTTAGTCCAGTGTGGGGAGGGCCAGTGTGCAGGAAGGACTTCCAATGCGCCAAACATGGTGGCAGATGCTTTACAGAGAGCCTTAGTGCAGCAGCCCTCAATGTTTTTGGCACCAGGTTTGATGGAAGACCATTCTTCCATGGACCAGGGTTAGAGGCTGGATGGTTTGGGGATCAAACTGTTCCACTTCAGATCATCAGATATTAGTTAGATTCTCATAAGAAACGTGCAATCTAGATCTCTCGTATGTGCAGTTCACAATAGGGTTCATGCTCCTACGAGAATCTAATGCTGCTGATGATCTCACAGGAGGCGGAGCTTAGGCAGTAATGCGAGTGCTGGGAGTGTGTTTAAATACAGATGAAGCTTTGCTTGCCCTTGCTCACCTCTTGCTGTGCAGCCCAGTTCCTAACAGACCATGGACCAGTACCCGTCCATGGCCCTGAGGTTGAGGACCTTTACCTTAGCGAATCTTCACATCCATCCTGTGAGGTGGGTGCTTTCCTCATTTCCACTTCACAGATGAGGACAGGAAGCCTTAGGGTGTGTGACCCAAGTGATATTGCTAGGAGTAGAACAGGATTTAAACCTAGTCCGGGTGACTCCAGGACCAGCACTCTCAGTTGCCACGTTGTGTTGCATCTCAGAATGGGAAGCAAAAGCATAGGCAGGAACAGCTGCCAGGTGGGAAACATGGGGAAGGCTCTTGAGGCAGGGGCATGGCATGTGCAAAGGCAAAGAGTGGTGACATCATGGTGGCCTTGGGGACCTACAAGCAGGCCAAGCATGGCAAGGGCAGAAATTGTCACTCAAGAGGCAGGTGGCATCAGGTGATGGGGGCCTTGCAGGCTAGGAAATCTGGACTCAGACCTGTAGGTAATAGGCATTTAAGGAATTTAAGCAGGCAAAAACCATGATAAATTTTGCATTCTGGCAGGATCAGCTCTGGATTAACAGCAGGCAAGGTTAGAAACAGGGAAATTAATGAAAAGCTTATGAACAGGAACAAAGACATTTACTCCACAATCAGATATAGGGAAAGAGAGTAATGTGTGGGAGTCCAAGGTACCTCCTAGGGACTGGCCCACAGAAGGAGGGCAATAAAATGAGTCCAGGTTGCGTGGGAGGAGAAGCATTCAGGAGACGCTATCTAGTGGGAAGTTCAATATAAGGTGTACAGTACAGGAGAGAGCTCTGGCCAGGACAGATGTGTATGAATGGGTAGATGTTAAGTCATGGGCAGCCTTGGTCTGGTGCAGGAAGAATGAGAAGAAATGGAAAGAGGACCCTAGAAAAGGAAGCTGAGAGATTACAGATGTGTAAGTTCTGGGCAGAAGAAGAGGAAGCAACAAAGACACTGGGAGATGCTGGTCAAGGAGCTCAGGGGAGAACCAAGGCAGAGAAATGGCTCAGGTCTACAGGGTTTTAAGAGAAGAGGAGTGGCTGACTGGTTAATGCCTCAGGAAAGTCAGGTGGCTTGTGGGCTCCCAAAGGACACATTAGGAATTCAGGAGAACCAAGGCAGATAAATGGCTCAGGTCTACAGGGTTTTAAGAGAAGAGAAATGGCAGATTGATTAGTGCCTCAGAAAAGTAAGGCGAGGTGTGGGCTGCAAATTGACACATTAGGCATCACTGGGGGCTTTTGTCATTAGAATAGTAGCTTAAGGAGAGAACAAGAAATAAAGTTGAAGATGATGATCTTCAAGGAACTGTCTTCAAAAGGAAGAACAAGATGTTGCTAGCACGGTTGAAGGAGAGATATTTTTATGTAAGTTGATTTTTTAATTACTTAATGATGGATACATGTGATAGAATATATGTAAAGTACCCATTAATGCTTCATTTAACCTAAGAGCTCCACTTAACCTAAGAACCAGAACATTGCCAGTACAGCAGTACCATACTCCATCACCTCCCTTGTAACTGTCCTCCAGGAAGAGCTTTTGAAGATGGACTGAACTGAAGCATGTTCAAGGACTATGAGGAAGGAACAACAGAGTGGGTAGATCTTGTGGAGTCCCTGAAGGAAGACGAATGGGATAGACTGTGAGTACAAGAGAGAAGAGCGAACAGAAAAATTATTCCTTGCCCTGAGCCAGGAGGAGAGGGGTGAGAGTTGATGTACATTTAGATAAGTTGAGAGAGAATGAGGATAGGAAGCTGGGACAGAACCTTTCAGATGACCCCTATCTGTTCTTCAATAGGATGATGATGATAAAGATGATTATGATGATGATAAATGAGGCAGTAATGATGTTAGGACCTTGAGGGGAATAAGCTGACCAGAGACACAAAATGGATTCTTGCCAAGCAGCACCAAGAGCCTACCCAATGGATCTGTAGTGGCTCCTTCCAGCCAATTATATGATCTCCTCCAGTGGTTCTCAACAAACCCAGTGAGTAGAGGAACTGACAGATAGCTGGATGGATCCAACGTGCACAACTTGGGTGGGTCTAGTCCAAATAGAACAAATCCAGATTGATAAAGCAGCTTGTAAAAATTGGGTTGGAGGACACACCCTAGGATATTGGCTACCTACAGAAGAATAGGAAAGGAGATGGGGCTGGCCTGTGGGCAAGGGAAGCGTCAAGGAAAGTGTACCTCTAAATGAGGTGAGAGAACAGATGACACAGTAAAGCACTGAGGTAAGTGTCAAATGAGCACTGTAAAGTGCTAACTGAGTTTGCATCTGGCTGTGACATCTATCAGCTATGTGGCCTTGGGTAGATTTTTAACATCTTTGAACCCCCATGATCTTATTCATAACAATTCCTCTCTTAAGGCGTTGTTACCCTAAGCTCAAAGGAGAGAGCTGTGAAAGTTCATTGTGAGCTATGTGCAAATGTCAGCAGTGATGAATCAGGCAAGGAGGTCAAGACAGTCTTCAGGTTTCCAGCAGGACTGGGACTCAGTAAGTCATTCCTCCCTGTCATTTGTGTGGCTGTTTTTCCCTTACTCTGCCCTTGTCCTTCCCGAATCTCATTTGGTTGGTTTCTGACCAATCTCTAAAACCTACTCAAGTCAATTTGAATTCTAATCTGATCCTCCAAGGTGCCCCTCCAGCCTCAGCTGGGTGTCATCTATGAAATTAATGAGCGTGCTCTCTGTTTCATCATCTAGTTCATTGCTGGAAACATTAAATAGCTCAGGGCTCCAGACTTTGAATTGCTCCAAATGGCCTCTCACAAGTCTCCAGTTTTTTTTGTTGTTTGGAGACATACAGAGGGAAACCAAGCACTTCCTCTCCCAGATTTTAGCCAAAACGCCGCCACCACCACCATTCTCACCTGCAAATGTGGCCTTTCCATGAGGCGCCAGAAAAAGACATCTATAGTTTTCAATCAAAATAAGGCTCTCTGCCCTTCCCTGAAGATCAAACCACTTCTACCTCCTGAAGCATTCTTTAGGAGACCCTGGACTTACTGCCTTGACTGTGGCTCCTGCCAGTGCCCTTGCCTTAGGGGCCTCTGAGCCATCATCCACTCAGTCCCTGATGTTTAGTGTATGTCTTAGTCCATCTGGGCTGCTATGACAAAATACTTTCCACCGCACAATTTATAAACAACAGAAATGTATCGCTCATAGTTCTGGAGGCTGGGAAATCCAAGATTAAAGTGCTGATAGATTGGGTTCCTGAGGAGGCCTCTATAGATGATGCCTTCTATGTGTCCTCACATGGCTGAAGAGGCAAGTAGCTCCCTTGGGCCTCTTTTACGAGGACACTAATCCCATTCATGATGACAGAGCCCTCATGACGTAATCACATCCCAAAGACTCCACTTCTTGATACTATTGCACTGGGGATAAGGTTTTGACATATGAATTTTGGGGAACAACAAGCGCTCAGACCACAGTAATGTATTAGCAATAATTTACCACTGAGGAAGAATTCTTGGGGCACCCCTTGAGAATGTGTTGAACATAATCCAGTCCCACTGATCTGCCTCCACTCTGCCAGTTCTAAGATCCAGGTCCTGACGACAGCACACTTCTCCCACGCCCTGGCATCCCTCTTTCCTCAACCTTCCTCTACAAGATTCTTGAAGGACAACACCCAGGATTCATTCATTTTTTATTGGCTATCTATGAAGTGCCAGCCTCAGTCATTGGTGCACAGCCATTAACAAAGCAAACATGATCTCCTCTGTCCCTATTAATACTGCAGTCCAAACTCTGTCCTGCTCTCTGTCTCCCCTGATGTCTCAAAATAGTCATTTTCCACACAACCCCAACCCCCTGGATCCTATTTGACATATCCTACACTGATTCTTCCCCTACATGTTTGGTGAAAGTCACCTTCCACAGGTGATCTTCTGTCCAAATTCTGGCTCCCAGCTCATGCTCAATTTTCTACATCATCTTTGTCACCTTTTTTGTCCCTTTGTATGTCTCACCATCTCTCTATCCTCTGCCTAAGCAGGCATTCCTTCTTTCATAGCTGCTACCCTCTGTAGGTAAGTTGAGCCCTAGCCAACCCTACTTCTACTTTCTCCTCTGTCCCCTTCTTGCCCACCTTCTGCTAATGGGTTGGCCGACATGAACGTACATTTGCAAAGCAACTACTTTGGACTTCTTGTCTTTGGCCCCACAGGGATCTGGCTTTGGCAATTCTCTAATTGGGAAGGAGGTTTGCCATTGACATCTAGTACTTTCCTGCCTCATACCTAGACAGATCCAGGTTTCTTCTGGGGGAGGTTGGTGAGCACACCCCAGAATTCCCTTCATGAGGAATGAGACCCAGTGACCTTGGGGTTTATTTGCTCATCCATCACTCAACAGTCCTCGCTATAGCTGTGCCTGACACAGTGCTAGGCACCAGGAATCCAGAGATGATTAAGACACACTATATTGTGTGAGAGTAAAAGAAAGGAATTCTTTTTTTTTTTTTTCAACTGAGGATGTTGGAATGTTTCATAGAGTTGACATGCAGAGACAAAAAAAACAAATGGAGAAAGTATAAGCAATGACACTAGTTTTAACTTAGCAATCTGTCACCTCTGCAGCGAAATATTTTTTAGCTACCCTGCTGGCCTCACTGAGCAGCTGAGACACGTGTGTGTGTGTGCAAGTGTCTGACACAGTTGACTCCATCTTGCTTCTAACCTCCAAGCTGTCCTTGGTCATTTCTGGGCATAGGCCAAGCTAACTTGGGGAGGAATTTAGTCTACACTTTAACCTTAAAGCAAGGATAATAACAGCCCTTCCCAAAACTAAATCACCTTTGTAAAACTAATGAAAAGCCACATGTTAGCATTATGAGAGGGGCCTGAATTCTACTAAGATGTAGGCATAGTTAAGCAATAATCAACCATTGTTTCAAAGGTCTGTACTTCCCCAATTATTCCTGTAGATAACATCACTATTGTAGAACCTAAGACTAGCCTTTCAAGACATTTGTTCAGACTTTTGCATTTCTGACAACCTGCTGATTCCACTCAGATCTGTGACTCATGACTCAATGGGTCCAGTTATGTGATCCCATCCAGGCTATAACTCCGTGCACAAGACCCACTTTCTATACACTTATTATTTCACCTCCAACCAATCAACATTCTCCACTCCCTAGCCTCCTTTTCACCAAACTGTTCTTGAAAAACTCTAACTTTTGAGGAGACTGATTTGAGTCTCCATCTCCTCTGTGGCCAGCCTCATGTTAGTAATACTCTTTCTCTACCACAATAGCACAATTCCAGTGGATTGGTGTTGTCTGTTCAGGGGGCAGGAAAAACCCATCGGGTGATTACACAAGTGTGTGTCAGCCATGGACAATGGGGTTTGTGTGAGAGTTTCCTCTTAAACATAGAAAAGCCAAAGAGGGAAGAACTCAAAGGGTAAAGAGCAACCTCAGAGACCTCTGCTGTTCCAAACTTCAGCACCTCCCTCTCTGTTTTGCCCCCATCTAACCAAGAGCCTAATGGAGACCTCGTCAGTTCCACCTTCTGAGCACCTCCTACGTCTTCTCTCTACATTACTGTCACTACCTAACACAAACCCTGTTGTCTCCCATCTTGTTGACTGCAGCAGTCTCCTAACTGGTCTCTCTGCTTCCAACTTGACCCTTCCAGATGGTTCTCCCCATAGCAGCCATAGCATTCTTTCTAAAGCACAAATAATCCCTTCTCTTCCTCAGTGGCTCTCCAAATGCCTTTTGCCTAGCAAAGCTCCCAAAGTCTGCCATATATGGCCTCCTGCTGATGGCTCCAGCCTCATATCTCACCACTCCCTCCCCAAACCTAGATGGAATGTCCAGTCCATGCTGTGTTGCTCTTCCTGCCTCCATCTCCCCACACTTTCCACATGCTCTTATTTCCTGAAACACCTTGGCCCTTCCCATCCTCTCACCTCCCCTTTGCATGGCTGATTCGTAGTCAATATCAAGGTCTCAGCTTGGGCTTCCCTTCCTCTTTCCTGGCCCCAGTCTAGGGTGGGTACATGCCTTTTATCATCACAGGATATCATGATTGCCTGTTTAGTCATCTGATTCTCATTAGATCATAGACTTGGAGAAGGCAGAAATCACTCCTGTCTTGGAGACTGTTGCATCTGCTGCTCTAAATTAGTACTTGTTGAGTTAGCAGTGCTTGATATTTATTGAACAACTGAATACACTGTGAGTCCTTAGTAAGGCTCCACATTCAGCATTGTCTTCTCAACTAAAATGAAGCATTTTGGTGATTTCTCCTGAAAAATAGATAGAATCCCAAACTACCAAAGTTGGGAGAACTTTAGAAGTCCTCAAACTCAAATCTCAGGTGTCAGCTGAACAAACAGAGTACCAAATGGAATAACAAATGGAGAAGTGAATCACCTGGAGCTGTGAGGAAAATGGCCATGAATATTGCTCTGATGTTATCTGTAGTGATTAGTGGTACCTGCCCATACCCTATACAACCCAGCCTCCAAAGAAACCTGTTAGCAATCACAAAGCACATTCCCACCCATTTCCTCATTTGAGCCACACAACAATCTTACAACATTGATTGCAAAGGTGTTATCAATGCCCCCATTGTACTGATCGGGGAATTGAGGCTTAAAAAGCACAAGTCACAAAAGTCACAACTCCCAGGGATAGAGGAAGGTCCCTCTGAATCCAGACTTCATGCTCATCCCCACTCACCACACAGAATCTGGCTATTTTCCATATCCCCACAATAGGGTGGGAAGCCAGCAAGGAGCAGGATGATGCAGTCACAGCCGTGTTGCCTAGCAGCACATCTCCATCATGCTGGAGATTACCCAGCAGGTCCACAGGATAAAAGACAAAGACTCTCCTGTTTTTAGCTGGGGCTGACCCTACACTGTGTCCAGAGCTGCCAGGGTAGAGGGGCAGGCAGCAGCTCTCAAACTTGCCAGCGTTCAGCTAGGTGCTTGACTTTATTTAAGAAAATTATTTTTCATCCAGTCTCACAGGCAACAGACTATGCCCTGACTTTTTAAAATGAGATTGGGAAGCTCGAGCTGACCCGACACATCCCTCCAGTTTCCATGTGCACACTTAAACATTCTGCCAAAACTAATAACTTTATTCCTAAAACCTTCAATTCACATAGGGCAAGCAGTGTCTGCCTGTGCTGTACAGAGCATGCACTTCAGTCTTTATATTACCCAGAGGAATGAGCTGCTATTATGAAATCATTAAATTAATAACTTGGTAATATAGGCAGATATATAAAACAATCTGTTCATAGAACAAAAGAAATTACTACGTTCCAAACATTCATAATTTAATTTAACAGAGAATTAAAGTAGCATACATAATTTTAGCCTCAAAATGTCAATAGAATTATGTAAATACAGCACCAAGTCCCATGGCTGTGTGTGTGTGTGCACGTGCAGATGGGTAGTTGTGGGTGTGAACAGAGGGCGGAGTGAGGGCTTGACTTTTCCCTCCTGTAGGCCTCTCTTCTTCACAACAGAGAAGCAATTGACAGGAATCGATAAGGTGCCCAGCTTTTAATTAAGAATTTATTAAACATTCATAGAGCTGTAGAGAAAGCAACTAGCAAGGCATGCTGCTTTCTGCCAGGGTTGGGTGCTGAGCAAACAGAAAGAGTCACAGAGGGAAGGGGATCCCTCAGGGCTCCAGCAGGCCTCCCTGCGGAATAGCAAGCATCAGAGGCCACTGGGCCTGGACCACAGAATCTAAGAGGCTCTAAAGTATTTTATGAGTATAGACATGAGACAATGGAGAGGAGGGCTGCTGGCTAATGTGGCACTATCTTGATGGAACGACAAGGAAAGGGGAACTATTGGCCCACCCCAGCATATGGCAAAAGCTAGCCTTTTTTGAGGGTAGGCAAAGGAGTGAAGTAACCTGGCAGGGCCCTGGCCCATTTCTGTCAACTCTACAAACCACCTGCCCCCTATGAAGTGAAGGGAATGCAGCTGGATGCAATTCTGTGCCAGGGATGAGTCAGTTCATTACAGAATTTTTTGACTCCCCCTCCCTGGAAGCTGGGCATTGGTTCCTATTAAAGCAGGAAGAGTACAAAGGGCTTCCTTTGTGGGCAGAGTTTGCCTCCACCCCTATCTTTTCTTGCTTCTGAGGTATTACATCGATTGCTGCTGTCATGAATGTTTTTCTAAGGACAATGGGTATACCAGTCTTATGTACTTTCCACATTGGAAGGAACTTGTGAAGTCTAAGTTTACCCCTTTAAAAAAAAATACATACATGCACAGACGAAGAATTTGGCATGCAATTTCAAGGGCCTCATGTATTGCACTGATGAACCCAATGTCAGAAACCTCTGGTTCAGCTGAAGACACTTAGCGTGGAACTACATGTATGAAGAGCAATGTATGTCTGGTGCCAAGGATATAAGATAAACAAGTAAGACAGGAGTTCACAGAGGGCTCCCTGGAGGAAGGGGAACAAGGGAACTTGAGCTTGAAGAGAATAGGAGGAGAAGGAGAGATGGAGCCAAGGTAAAAAAGTAGGCATGCATAAGGGATGGCGAGTATTTCTGTAGCGGAGCACTAAAAGAGGGAAGAAGGTATTCTACGGGGAAAATCTCTAATAACAAAAGTTTTGAAACCAAAGCATATAAAGCTGTTATCCTCTTAGAAATATTATTTTCGGCCGGGCGCGGTGGCTCAAGCCTGTAATCCCAGCACTTTGGGAGGCCGAGACGGGCGGATCACGAGGTTAGGAGATTGAGACCATCCTGGCTAACACGGTGAAACCCCGTCTCTACTAAAAAAAATACAAAAAACTAGCCGGGCGAGGTGGTGGGCGCCTGTAGTCCCAGCTACTCGGGAGGCTGAGGCAGGAAAATGGCATAAACCCGGGAGGCGGAGCTTGCAGTGAGCTGAGATCCGGCCACTGCACTCCAGCCTGGGCGACAGAGCGAGACTCCGTCTCAAAAAAAAAAAAAAAAAAAAAAAAAGAAATATTATTTTCTTTATATTCATTCTGTTATGCATGAATGATGAACTAGAGGAGGAAAGATTTGGACCAGGTAATCCAGTAGGTAAACCATTATAGTGGTTTAGGGATGTGTTGAGCTGCAAGGAGACTAAAATACCATAAATATGCATGGGAAGGAGGAGGCAAGGAGACATACTGTTTGGCTATCTCTGAGAGGACATCTAAATTGTTGGTGGATTCATCTGCACAGGCTAATTGCTGTAACAAATAACCACAAATCCAAGTGGCTTAACACAGTAAAGCTTTATTTCTCACTCATATCACAGGACAATGTGAGTGAATAGAGGGGCTTGATCCATTCACGGCCCAGACTCCTTCTGCCTTGTGGCTCCAACACAATCCACATAGTCCTCTGTGACATCCTCTACATATAACCAGCAAATGAGGGCAGACAGACAGCATGGAAGGTTGGATAGGAGCTTCTGCTGCAGGCCAGAAGATAAAAACACCTCTTCTACCTACATTTTGTTGACCAGAATTCGTTCATCTAACTGCTAGAAGGCTGGGATCTATAGCCTAGCTGCCCAGGAGGATAAAGGAAAGTTCCCCAGCTTCTATAGCTGATTAGGAGGGAAAGGGATAGGAAGTCAAGAATGCCTATTCTCAGTCCTGGGGACTAGAGATTGATGGGAACATCGACACACACACAAAAAAAAAATTTAGAGAGGAAGGTACGAGGATTGCAAGCTCGGCATTCTATATCCCTATGTCTAGTATTTACAATAACCCCCAAGAAAGTTATAAAATAGATTTTGCTAAGACATTAGTCACACCATTATCCCAGAAGCCTGGCATCACAATTTGACTCTTTCTTATGTGATACAGGAAGTGATGTGATTAGGTATGACACCAATAGCAGAGGCAACAAAAGAAAAAAAAATAGGTAATGTGGAGGACATCATCAAAATTAAAAACTTTGGTGCATCAAAAGACACTATAAAGAGGGTGAAAAGGCAACCCACACAATGGGAAAATGAGAGAAAATATTTTACAGATAGCATAAGGGATTAATATCCAGAATACATAAAGAACTCCTAAACTCCACAACAGCAAAAAATCCAAACAACCCAATTCAAAAATGGGCAAAGGACTTGAATCGACATTTATCCAAATATGTAGAAATAGCCAGTAAGCACATGAAAAGATGTATAACATCACTAATTATTACAGAAATATAAACCAAAACTACAATGAGA
The DNA here is from genome assembly GCF_007565055.1 of Rhinopithecus roxellana. Lineage (NCBI taxonomy): Eukaryota > Metazoa > Chordata > Mammalia > Primates > Cercopithecidae > Rhinopithecus > Rhinopithecus roxellana. Next base: position 108,472,514 of record NC_044557.1, read on the forward strand.
TATCACTTAACACCCACTAGGACAGCTATTATCAACAACAACAAAGAAAGAAACAGAAAATAGCAAGCATGGGCAAGGACACAAAGAACTCAGAACTCTTGTGCATTGCTGGTGAGAATGCAACATGGGGCAGCTGCTGTGGAAAAGAGTATGGCTGTTCCTCAAAAAATTAAACATTGACTTACCATATGATCCAGCAATTCCACTTCTGGGTATATACACAGAAGAACTGAAAGAAGGGACTTGAATAGATATGTGTACACAAATGTTCACAGCAGCATTATTTACAATAGGCAAAAGGTGGAAGAAAGCCAAGTGTCTGGCAAAGGAATGGATAAACAAAATATGATTTATATACACAATAGAATACTTATTCAACTTTAAAAGGAAGAATATTTGGACAAATTTGACAACATGGATGATTCTTGAAAACATTAAGCTATGTGAAATAGTCACAAAAGGACAAATATTGTCTGATTCCACTTATATGAGGCACATAGAGTAGTCAAATTTATAGACATAAAGTGCAATAATGGTTGTGAGGGGCTGTGGGGAAGAAAGAATGGGGAGTGATTGTTGATTGGGCACAGAGTTTCAATTTGGGAGACAAAAGAGATCTAGAGGTGGATGTTGGTGATGGTTGCATAACCATGTGAATGCACTAATGCCACTGAACTGTACAATCAGAAATGGTTAAAACCAGTGTAAATGTATGTTGAGTGTACTTTACCATAATAAAAGAAGTAATGTGGGTAAGTTCATCTCCGTAAAAAATGCAGAATATATGGAGAATACCTGCTCAAACACAATTAACTAATGAAATGCTCTCTGAACCTTCTCAACCACACATCTGCTGCACAGTAAATCTGTCAATGTATGAGTTCTTTATCCCCAACCCTGCTTCTACTGAGTCCTTCATCTCAGTCAATATATAGTCATTCTCCCAGGACCAGGTGAGAAACTTTGACCTTATCTTTGCTTCTCCCAAGCCCTGGCCCTTCCCTGTAAACCTCCAGGTCAATAGTCAAGTCTCTCAACTCACCCTCCCCTTTTCTCTCATGGTCTCAGACACTGCTTTCTCTTTGGCTTCCCAAAACCTTAGCTCACTGCCTGTCATACTGACAATCCAAACAGCCTCCATGCAAGGCCCCCACCTCTGTGTCTCATCCAGGCTTCCTCTCACTACGGAGCCATCTTCCTATACTCAGGCTTACTGGAAAGGGGTCCTGATCCAGACCCCCAAAAGAGGGTTCTTGGATCTCATGCTAGAAAGAATTCTGGGCAAGTCCACAGAGTAAAGTGAAAGGAAGTTTATTTGGAAAGTAAAGGAATAAAAGAACAGCTACTCCATAGGCAGAGCAGCCCTCGGGCTGCCGTTTGGCTTTTTTTATGGCTATTTCTTGATTATATGCTAAACAAGGGGTGGATTATTCATAAGTAGGAAAGGGGCAAGGAATTCCTGGTACAGAGGGTTTCTGCCTTCCTTTTAGACTAGAGGTCCCCAAACTTTTTGGCACCAGGGACCGGTTTCATGGGTTGGTGGTGGTGGGCGGAAGGCAGATGGTTTCAGGATGAAACTATTCCATCTTAGATCATCAGGCAGAGTCTCATAAAGAGTGAGCACACATGCACACGTATGTTTATTGCGGCACTATTCACAATAGCAAAGATTTGGAATCAACCCAAATGTCCATCAGTGACAGACTGGATTAAGAAAATGTGGCACATATATACACCATGGAATACTATGCAGCCATAAAAAAGGATGAGTTCGTGTCCTTTTTAGGGACATGAATGCAGCTGGAAATCATCATTCTCAGCAAACTATCGCAAGAACAGAGAACCAAACACCACATGTTCTCACTCATAGGTGGGAACTGAACAATGAGATCACTTGGGCACGGGAAGGGGAACATCACACACTGGGTCTATTAAGGGGAGGGGGAAGGGGGGAGGGATGGCATTGGGAGTGATACCTGATGTAAATGACGAGTTGATGGGTGCTGATGAGTTGATGGGTGCAGCACACCAACATGGCACAAGTCTACATATGTAACAAACCTGCACGTTGTGCACACGTACCCTAGAACTTAAAGTATAATTTAAAAAAGAAAGAAAAGAAAAGAAAAGTGGCACATATACACCATGGAAGACTCATAAAAAGGGATAAGTTCGTGTCCTTTGTAGGGACATGGATGCAGCTGGAAACCATCATTCTCAGCAAACTATCGCAAGAACGGAAAACCAAATACTGCATGTTCTCACTTATAGGTGGGAACTGAACAATGAGATCACTTGGACACAGGAAGGGGAACATCACACACCGGGTCCTATTGTGGGGAGGAGGGAAGGGGGAGGGACAGCATTAGGAGATATACCTAATGTAAATGACCAGTTAATGGGTGCAGCACACCAACCTGGCACATGTATACATATGTAACAAACCTGCACATTGTGCACATGTACCCTAGAACTTAAAGTACAATAATAAAAAGAAAAAAAAGTTAGAAAAAATGAATAAGACCCACTGTTTGATAGCACAACAGGGTGACTATAATCAATAGCAAGTTAACTCTAAAATAACTTAAAGAGAGTTTGCAACTCAAAGGATAAATACTTGAGGGGATGGATACCCCATTCTCCATGATGTGATTATTTCACATTGCATGCCTGTATCAAAATATTTTCTGTACCCCATAAATATATACACCTACTATGTACCCATAAAAATTAAAAATTTTTAAAAATTAAAACTGAAAAACAACAACAAAAAAAAAGAAGATTGGAGCAATTAATGTTATCTTGATTAATGAAGCTAAATTAGCTTCATAATCTCTAGTGCACCTTTCTTCTTGCCGGTAGGCAAGAATTTGGAACTGACTTAATGTAGCCCACCAGGCAGACTTTCACACAGTGCTGGAAACCTGCTATAACTGCTTTTCAGTGAAGCATTTGGCAGATAAAGTCAGGCCTAATCAACTTGTGTACAAGATGAAGCAAATAGAGCAAGACTTAAAAGGATGGATCATAGACCTGAGTGCAAGTTCTGGCTTGGTCATCACAAAGCCTTCTATATAAAATAGTAATCACTCTATAACACCATCTCTAAAGTTGTTTTAAATCAATGGTTTGCAAACTGAGGTCCCTGAGACAAGCAGCATCAGTGTTACTTGGTGATATGGTTTGGCTCTGTGTCCCCACCTAAATCTCATCTCGAATTGTAATCCCCATGGATCAAGGGAGAGACTTGGTGGGAGGTGATTGGACCATGCAGGCTGTTTCCCTCATGTTGTTCTCATGATAGTGAGGAAGTTCTCACTAGATCTGATGGCTTAAAACTGGCAGTTTCTCTCTCTCTCTCTCTCTCTCTCTCTCTCTCTCTCTCTCTCTCTCTCTCTCTCTCTCTCTCTCTCTCTCTCTCTCTCTCTCTCTCTCTCTCCTCTCTCTCTCTCTCTCTCCTGCCACCTTGTGAAGAAGGTGCTTGCTTCTCCTTTGCCTTCTGTCATGATTGCAAGTTTCCTGGGGCTTCCCTAGCCATACCTGTGAGCCAATTAAATGTTTTTTGTTTATAAATTAAAAAAAAAAAAAAAGAGTGAGTAACCTGGATCCCTCGAATGCGCCAGTCACAATAGGGTTTGCATTCCTATAAGAATTTAATGCTGCTGCTGATCTAAGAGGAGGCGGAGCTCAGGCAGTAATGCTTGCTCACCTGCCACTCACCTCCTGCTGTACAGCCCATTCTCAACAGGCATGGACTGGTACTGGTCCTTGGTCCAGGGGTTGGGGACCCCTGTGTTAGACCATATAGGGTAACTTCCAGATGTTGCCATGGCATTTGTAAACTGTCATGGCACTGGTGGGAGTGTCTTTTAGCATACCAATTCATTATAATTAGTGTATAATGATCAATGAGAACAATCAGAAGTCACTTTTGTCACCATCTTGGTTTCAGTGGGTTTTGGCTGGCTTCTTTACCACATCCTTTTTTTTATCAATGGGGTCTTTGTGACCTCTATCTTGTGATCACCCATCTCATCCTGTGACTAAGAATGTCTAACCTCCTAGGAATACAGCCCAGCAGTTCTCAGCCTTGTTTTACCCAGCTCCTGTTAAAGATGGAGTTGCTCTGGTTCGAACGTCTCTGACAATTTGACTCTCAGGTAGATGCTATGCAAAGTGTTGTGCAAGCGTTAGTGTTGGATGAGGGTCATCTAGCCCTCACCCTATGCAGAGACGCTGCTGCTGCGCTGCTTATAAAGAAGCAAAATGAGGATTGGAGAGCTCCATCCATCATCTCAAGGTGACAGAGCTGGTAGGTGACAAAGCTTGGATTCCCATGGAGGCCACTGAACATCCACCAGTCATCTCAGTTAGCACCAGCTCAGGGATACCCTGTGCCTGGTATAGTTCTCAGTGCTCTACTCACAACAGTTCCTGAAAACCTCACAACTCTGAGTAAGGCTGTTATCGTGCCCATGTTATACTCAAGGACATCAAGGTAGAGAGCGCAAGTAACTTGCCCAGGTTCACCCAGCTGGCAGAGTGGAGCACAGATTCAAGGCCAGGCAGTCAGGTTCCAGAGTCAGGCTCCTAGTCATGACACTATTCTGGCTCTGGCTCTCAGATCAACTGTGATAGCCAATCTCACAGGCTTAGGCCACTCTCCTCCAAAACCTACGGCAAAAACCTATGGCAAAGTCTACCTTCTGTAGCCTGAGAATCACCCTCTTCTCCTAACGCTGTGATCTCTGCTCCCATCATCTCAGCTACACCCAACTATTCATGCAACCCCAAACACCTCATTCTGTTCCTCTATCCTGGGACGCCACCCATAAATACCTGATTAATTTTTACAAGGCTCAATAAACCGCCATCCATTCTGCAATGTTGTGATATTGTGATGTAAAATGACATACAGAACTTGTCTTCATCCTCTGTTCCACTTGCAATGTCCTGAGGGGTAGGGATGATAGGAGCACCTTTTAATATAACATTTTATTTTTGTCCCTGCTTCCTGGAACTGAGCTTCTAAAACCCTTGAATCTCCTGAGTGGTATAGGTGATGGGAGCTTTTTTGGTTACTCACAACAAGCCCCTTTCAACTGGACCTGGGTTTATGTTAATGAGATGATGAATGGCTGAAAGCCCTGAGATAGATGGCTCCAGGATGAGGCTGGTTGCTAGAGGAACTAACTCTGTGATTAAAGGGTTAGAACTTTCAACCCCTCCCATCAACCTCCCGGGAGGGGAGATGGGCTGGAGACTGAGTTAATCGCCAGTTGCCAAGAATGGGATCAATCCTGCCTACATAATGGAACCTCCATTATAAACGCTAAACACTAAGGGATTTGGACAGTCTCTGGGCTGGGAAACACACCGATATTCTGGAGAGTGGCACACCCCAAACTCCAGGGGAACAGAAGCTCCTGCATTTAGGCCCTTTCTGGACCTCACCAGAAAGTAACTAGGGTATCTCTTCATCTAGTTATTCAGTTTTATCCTTTATAATAAGGTAAACAGAAATAAATTGTTTTCCTGAGTTTTGTAAATTATTATAGCAAATTATGAAACCTAAGCATGGGGTTGTGGGAACCCCTGATTTATAGCCATTTGGTCAAAAGTGCAGGTCACCTGGATCTACTATTGGTGTCTAAAGTAGGGGGCCTTCTTGTTGGACTTGTTATCAAACAAAACCTGGGTCTGCTCACCTAGCATATTAAAGCCAAGTATTTACATTGGGGTTTTGTAGCCAGAGAAAGGAGGTCACTTATTTGCAGGGTGCTGAGCAAGGAGAATTGAGCAGGTCACTTTTTTATTTTTCTGTATTTTAAATTTTTTTAGACAGGATTGTACTCTGTCACCCAGGCTGGAGTGCAGTGGTGCAATCCTAGCTTACTACAAACTCCAATTCCTGGGCTCAAGAAATCCTTGTGCCTCAGCCTCCCAAAGTGCTGAGATTACAGGTGTGAGTCACTGTGCCCAGCCAGGCATCTCACATTTAAGACCCAACCTCCCAGATGGCTTACAAGCAAGTGTTTTTAAAGGCAGGGGTAAATTTCAGGAAAGCAGAAGTTACAAGCAAAATTGTAAATTAATACATAGAGGTTAGACATTGCTGTGGCCTTACAAGGCAGGATATCTTGAAGCAGGAGCTTATAGGTTATAGGCGGATTTAAAGAGTCTCTGATCTCTGATCAGAGAAGCAAAGTTTTGTCTAAAACCTTAGGGCTAATAGAAGGGAATGCTAAGGTGGCCTGTGGGCATGACTCTCTCTAGGCCCTCCGGGAAGACATTTAGAACTTAGAATGGCAGTCCGAGCTCATTCAGTCCTGTTTTCCCTAATCTAAGGTTTATGTGCCAGCAAAAGGTCTTTTCTATTTGGTGGGTTCCAGGGGTTTTTTTGGTTTGTTTTTTGAGACAGAGTCTCATTCTGCCACCCAGGTTGGAGTACAGTGGCACCATCTTGGCTCACCGCAACCTCCACCTCCCAGGTTCAAGCGATTCTCCTGCCTCACCCTCTGGAGTAGCTGGGATTACAGGTGTCCACCACCATGCCCAGCTAAGTTTTGTATTTTCAGCAGAGACGGGATTTCATTATGTTGGCCAGGCTGGTCTCAAACTCCTGACCTCAAGTGATCCACCCACCTCAGCCTCCCAAAATTCTGGGATTGCAGGCATGAGTCACTGTGCCCAGCCCAGTGGAGTCCAGGTTTTTTAAACACAGAGACCTATGTTAGGATGTTACCTTTTGTTTTCACAGGAGACAAAATATCTTGTGGCTCTAGCTTTTTTGGCTATTGTTTTAAGCCATTATTATCTTCCTTCTTATCAAGTTGCTCACTTACTCTTTAAGGACAGTAAGGTGCCTGAAATTTTTCTTGAGGAAACTCAAGAGTTTCCTTTATTTCTATGTTTCCAAAAGGAGTCCCCACTCCATCTCAGACTGATTCCTTACCTGTGGGGACTGCACTAATTCCAGGTAGTAAATGTCAGAATCAAATTGACTCATTGGACACCCAGGTAGCGTCTGGAGAGTTGGAGAATTGGTTATTGGTCAGATACACCCCACACATTTGGTGTCAGAAGTGTTGTGAATGGAGGGAAAGTTTTCACTTAGATGCCCACCTTGATATCCGAGACTCCTTTAAAACTCATTCATTCAGTCAAATGTATGCAGTACTTTCTGTAGCCAGACTCTGTGTCAAGTCCTGGGGATGCACTGGTAACACAGTTCCCATCCTTAAAACCGTGTCAAGAAAATGCTACTTTTTGTTCTTATTCAATGGCTCCTTGGATTATCATGAACAATTTATATCTTTGTCACTACATCATGGGCTCCCAGAGGTCAAGATGACATCTTGTTAAACCCTGTGTTCCTTTCCTCGTACCTTGATCTTGGTAGATAAAAAGTGTATTCAATGAATCAATGTTTGAATGACTCAGTGGGCCCCATGGAGCTACAAATCTCATGAAATAAAACTTAGCCTCCAGTGATGAGTCATGAGCTGGAGGAATTGTCTTTCTGCAAAAGTGGCCTCCGCATCGTCTCCTAGATTTGCTGCCTTAGTTTTACTACTGTTCATTTGCATAGCAGTCAACATTTTACATAATATTTTCACATCCATCTTCTCACTTGATTCTCTATGGTTGGGAAATATAATCCTTTGCATTGGCTTGAAATTAATTTTCTATATGTTTCATAAGCATATTTTGATTGCCTCTGATTAGGTTGTCAAATCAAAGTCTTCTGAAATTAAACATAATATCCCTAGAGTAGTCATCTGAAGGCAGAGTGCCTGGGCTCAACGTGTCTTGGAGCTGAGTCTGCATCTGTGAAACGGGAGCACCAACCTCCTAGCGCCCTCATCAGGTCTAAGGTAGACAACAGGGGTACACACAGAACTTGGCTCAGAGTACATTCAATAAAGATGATAAAGGTAAGCTGTCTCTTTACTAATCAAAGTAGTGAGGCAAGAGCTATGTTGCTGAACAGATCAGGACACTGAAGCTCCAACAATCTAAGTTTAAGTGACTTTCCCACGTCCACAGAGTGAGTTTCCCTTAAAGTCAAACATGAAGGTTATTCTTAGGCCTTCAGTCTTCCCTACAAGCATAATTCCTTATGGAATCCTGTGCATTTCCCACCCGGATCCTAACTCAAGCTCCAGACCACCCTTCCACATTCAAACACTTACCACTTCCTAGACCTGTGTGATTCAATCAGAAGTTCCAGTTCAACATTCCAGTTTGAAAGACATGATGTTTTCCATTGGTTTGCAATTAATTTGCTGTAATTCACACCAGTGTATTTTGATTGCTTTTGATTAAGTTTAACAAACTAAAGAAGTTTGCTGAACTTAAACATCAAAGTACACAATCCTTGTTCTGAGGCACCTCGTGCATAATTATCAGCCTTGTCATTCTTGCTAAATATATCCATTATGTGGCGGCCCCTATGCCTGGGTAGTGGTAATTAATATAGAATCCCAAAATCAATTCCAGAGAAATCCTCTAAAATCAAGGGAAGCTCATTTGCATAACTTCTAAAATGCATGAATGAATTGTTTTGAAACTGAGATGAAAAGAAAGAGGCCTTTACAGGTCAGGATTTCTTTGTAAAAATAAATAAATAAAACTGGCTGCATACTTAATATTTGGTTGGTGGCAAAGAAAAATAGGTCTTTGGTGGAAAATACGAATAAACAGGTAAATGGCTCTTTGGAGCCGTCACTTTACAGAAAGCCTCACCAAAATTAAGGGCTCACAAGTAACCGCCCAAGCAACTAATATGCTGAGAAAAATTCACAGCCAGCTTTGTAGCATTGCTGAAAACGATGAAATTAAAGTTAATATCATTTTATTGAAATGTGGGAAAATCATTTAAATATTTTTAAAGGGGGGGGAAAAAAAAGACTTCCCCATGCATCCAATTATTTGTTTATTTTCATCTAGGGAAATAGAGGAAAAAACCCAGAGTCGGAACACAGCAGTCTGGCTGCAAAACTCTCTCTGCTGCTTAGAAGCGGAGCGACTCTGGGCATATGACCTAATTTGCTGAAGCTCCATGTCCTCGTTGAACAATAGGGCAAGCTCGCTGTATGCCCAGCTCATTCTGAGGGGTGGAAGATACTGAGCATGTGAAAACATCATGGCAGGGCCAGGTGCAAGGTGAGCACCCAGCTAGCGCTCCTGCCCCATAGTGCTCAGTCCCTCTAGCTGCAGCTCCTCTCCCTGCACATCAATTATTCATGATAACAATAAGAAACAGAATAACTACTATTTGTCAAGAGCTTATCAGACCCTGTGCTAAGCACTTTTCTTGCATTATCGTTTCTAATCCTCCCAATAACCCTATGAGAAAGTTATTGTAAGGACTATCCTTTTCTAAAAGTTTAAACAACTTTTCGAATGAGGAAACGAAACCCCAGAGAGAGCAGCCAGCTAAATGACAAAGCTGGTTTCTGAACACACGGGCCCGTGTATTTGTTCATTGTATTACGTGGTGGCCCAGGGGGACGGATTTCCGACCTGGACATGCATAGATGAGCTTCGGGAGGCAATAAAATCTCTGGAACAATATAGAAAAGTATTAGTGTGTGTGCATTTTGTGGGGAAGTGTTCAAAAACTTTCATCAGCTTCTCAAAGGAGTTCTTGACCCTCAAAAGGTTAACAGGTCCTGTACTCAATGTTTTCCATTGAACCAGACCCCGCGGCCCAGACTGCTTTGCTACTTGAATTGTGGTCCAGGGACCAGCAGCATCAGCATCATCTGGGAGCAAAGGCAAATCTTGGGCTTCATTGCAGACCTACTGAATCAGAATCTTCCCAGGAGATTCCCTGCCTCTAATCCAGCCTGCAGAGCAAGGAGGGCTGCCTGGAGGAAATGATATATGAAATTAAGTCCCAAAAGATGAGACAGAATCAGCCGAATGGCAAGGAGCTAGATGGGGACATTTCAAGCAGAGGAAAATGTCCAGCCACAGGCATGATGGATGCAGTCTCACTCTGTTCCCCAGGCTAGAATGCAGTTGTATGAACATAGCTCACTGCAACCTTGACCTCCTGGGCTCAAGAGATCCTCCCTCCTCCTCTGGGACCACAGGCATGCGCCACTATGCCAGGCTAATTTTTTTTTGCTTTTTGTAGAGACTGGGCCTCACTATGTAGCTCAAGTTGATATCAAACTTCTGGCTTCAAGTGATCCCCTCACCTCAGCCTCCCAAAGTGCCATGATTACAGATGTGAGCCACCGTGCCCAGCCAAGAAAATATAAAGAGAAGAAAGTGGAAGTCCCTCTCCTCAAGGAGCCTGCATTCATAGTGAGGATGGTGGAATATGCATGGAAAGAGAACAGTGCCTCTCTCCCTCTGGAAGATTCTGAACATAAGCACCTTTGCCAAACAGTTCTCCTTTGAAGCCAGCCTTGTGGCTCACATGCCAATCATTACCACTGCAGGAACTGGCGATGTTTAACATAAGGATGGCTGCCTTTCTCCCTCACCTATGAGGCCGCTGCCCAACCAGGGTGGGGAACGGGCCTGAGACTCCCTCCCTCTGCAAAGCTCCATTTGCCCCCGCATGGTGTCCCACTCCACCCACAGGGAGTGTCCTTCTCTAATTCCCAGGAAGGCACCTCACAGGATGATGGCTGCCCTGGCTCACACAGAAGCTTCAGGAAAGACCAGTTCAGGACTCTGTTTGGGGAATGGAAATGAGCAGGAGAAATTTCATTTTGTGAGCACCTAGCATGCACCATGCACTGTGCTGCACACCATACAAGCATTTTCTAATTTAATACCCACAACAACCCAGTGTACTCAGGGTTTTTAAATCTCTATGCATGAGAAAAACTGAGGCATAGAGAGGTGGGATGGATTCCCAAGTTGTGGATGGCTGAAGGGTGCAAATGTGATGGAACCTGGATCCTCCTACTCCAGCCCCCACTCACCAAGGCCGGGTCTCACACTGCCGCTTCCTGTTTCCTCTTTTATAGAAAATGCTAACTGAGAAAGTAAAATCGATGAGAAATAATAAGCGTTAAAAAATGGCTCCATAAAAAGGCAAACTTAAAAACAGTAAAAACAAGAGTACGGCTTTAAAAAATGATTGAGCAGAATCAGCACCAGGGGCCAGGAGAGGAGATTCATCTGAATTTTTAAATCCCAAACAAGAAAACTGAGCTGAGAGGCAAGTCAGAGGCCCAGGGCAGGAAGCATGTGTTTTGAAAGATGGAGGAGGTTTTAGAGGTTGTAAACCAGTTCCTACCTTCCTTTCATCACAGTGTGCCAAGTTAGTGTTCACTGAAGTAGTACAGGAAGGCTTCCTGGAGGAGGTGGCCTTTTAGCTGACCTTTGAAGTTGGGCTTTGGTTTTGAAGGGAAGTCTCCTCAGAAGAAGGTAATTATAAAGAACAAAGACATAAGGGCAAGAGATGATGTAAAATTTTACAGGGATTAAATACCTATCAGCCTGATTGGGGCAAGGTATTCCCTTAGGGAAGAGGTGATACGGAGGGATCAAGAGTTGGTTTGGGACCAGCAGAGGAGAACCTCAAGCCCAGTCCAGGAGTTTGGATCAAGGTCAGGCAGCTGTTCCCCAGGGAACAAGGATGGAGGGCTAAAGGGCTAAAGGAAGCCTCAGGGGCACCTGAAGGACAGCCTCGCTGACTCAAGGTCACAAACCATGTGAGAGGTTCAAGCAGTGCCAGGCCCCAAGGAAGCTGAGTCCTTTGCTGCATAAGGACTTGGCCCAGTTTTGCTCCCCCGGAGTGACTGTGTGTCACAAGGATGCAAAGCTTCTTTACGGAGGGACAATTCTTGTTGGCAGGAAGTGAGAAGTCTGGCGGGGTTGCTGACTGGCCTCTCCTCTGACTAGAGGATGGGCTCAGGGAGTCAGCTCACTATTGGCAATGGGAGTAGGGGAGGAAGAGAGGGAAAGCATACAAGGGTGATTGGGGAGAAGGGACAGAGGGAGGAATATCCCTAGGATCTGGGGATGGGCTTCCAGCAGGTAAGGGTCCTATGGGTAATGTCCCTCTCTTCCACCCCCACCACTCACACAAAGCTACAGACACACTCATTCATACACTCAAAACACACACAGACACATGCACACTCATATGTGTTACCAGCCAAGCTTTAGCTCAGATTAGTGAGGTTTGCATCAGCCTCAGCAAAATTAGTTTCCCAAAAAAAGTCAGTGCAGTGACTTTTTCACAAAGCCACATTTATTCAATTTAAAGGACTATATATGTCATTCGGAGATGATGTTGTTTCCCTCTTCTTTGATTTGGGGGTGGGGGAGTGTTAAAGTATTCATTCTTTTTGGGAAGGGTGGTGATAATAGATAGCAAGGTTTTTTGTTTTTTTTTTTTTATTTCTGTCCTTTCTTGGCAAAACACAAAGCTGGTAACCCTGTATTGATTTCCAACTTTGACTGTTTCTTATGGTCTGTGAACTCCAAAGCCAGGAAATCATTGCCCTAGGCGAAACCACAGTTTCTGGAACAGACCGAAGCCCCCCCTGCCTCCAGGCCTTTGTGCTAGAAGCACCTTTCCCCCTTGTCTCCCTCAACATGGACTGGGCTGGTACCCTCTGATTGTTAATTCCCTCCAATGTCCCCAGTCTCTTCTCTGGCAAGCCCCTCTGGGCTCTGTGCCCCAGGAACCCAGCCCTCTGAGCCCATGTCAGCAACACCACCTAAGGGGTGGACGGTCCAGCAGAGTCCACTGGTGATGGAAAGTTTTTCCGATAGTGAAGGACTTAGTCTCTCACAGTGATGGAACGGGCTTATTAGCAATCTGACCTCCACACAGTGCTAAATCCAATCTCCCCTGGTGCACAGCAGATCTCTTAATGGCACCTTAGACAGATTCCATAACTTTCTGGTCGATTTTGATTATTAAAACCTCAGTTCATCTTAAGCTTCAATCTGGGTCCATTTTAAAGCTCTTTCCCTCCCCAGCCCTGGACAGCTTTCAGCTCAGGACCTGAAGGAGGAAGAGGATGTGGCTGGCCTTCCTTTTCCTCTCCTTCGAGTCCTGGATGGAGAGGTAACGACCACCTGAAGATTCCCCTCTCCCTCTTCTCCTGTGTTGGCGTGGGGAGGCAGAATGAGAGCCAACGTCTTTCTAACTGGCTGCCTTCCAAGGTGAGGGAAGTTGTTATGAACCAAACTGAATCCCTACCAAAATTTGTTTGTTGAAACCCTAACCCCCAATGTGACCGTATTTAGAGATAGGGCCTGCAATGTGGTAGATTAAAGTTAAATATGGTCATAAGGATGGAGCCCTCATCCTATGGGACTGATGTTCTTTAAATAAGAAAAAGAGGCAACAGAGATCTCTCTCTGAACACACACAGGCAAGACCAGGTGAGGACATAGTCAGAAGGCAGCTGTCTGCAAGCCAGGAAAAGAGGTTTCACCAAAAACCAACCCTGCTGGCACTTTGATCTTAGACTTCTAGCCTCCAGAACCGTGAGAAAATACGTGCCTGTTGTTTAAGCCACCCAGTCTGTGTTATCTTGTTAGGGCAGCCTGAGCTAAGACAGGGTTCTTCTGCGTCTCTCTCTCTCTGCCTCAGCCTGGCTCTGTGGGCTGTGGGCCACCTTTGTCTGAGTGCATAGTTTATTTTAGGGCATTTCATGCCAGTTAGGTCCTCCTTTCTGGGTCACAACCAGGTGTGCTGAGGTTAGGGACAATTCTATAACATCACATGGCATGAGTGAAGGAAACAGCTTTGTTGGAGAAAGGGAAAGCTTAGCGGACCAGAAGTTGACCAGAGAAGAGAAGGAAGGCACAGACCTCCTTCCCATCGCCCCACCGAGGTGCCCAGACTGGACCTGGACACATTGCAATGGACACAGTCCTCCCAGTCTGCTCTCCCTTTGATTGAGCAGATGTGGGCAACATGGCCAGTGGCGAAAGAGATTGCTCTGGTGCCAAGTAGGTTGAGGGGTGCCTACTGTTTGCAGAACTGAGCGGGGAAGCCAGACACCCAGCACCAGGAGAGTTCCTGGAATCACTTTCTTGACAATTTTGCTTGTTGTGCCGTGGGTGGTGTCCAGACTAGACTGGCCCTCCATTGCTGATGACAGGGAGGGCAAGGGGGTCTCCCTCCCACCCTCCTGAGGTCCATGCCCTCAACCCTTCCCTTGCCAGGATTCCCCTCCTTAAGCTCCCGCCTCCTGCCCAACCCTCCAGGGTCCTTCACCCGAACCCTGGGACCCTGGCAGGGCAGCCACCACACCCACCATCTGGAAGAACTCTGTCCCGCTATGTAGACTCTCCTAGCTGCCACCCACGGCTGCTGCAGCCAATCCCCGTCTACCAGAGACTCCAGGGAAGAAGCAGGCATCAGGTTTCAGGCTCTTTTTCACCTCTAACTCCCGCAACATGCACCAGCTGCCTCACACCCCATTTCTATGATCCCCCAGAGTGAGCCTGGCAGTGCCCCAGCTCCACAGGAATCCAGTGGGGGAGGCAGCATGTACGGACCCGATTTCTAGGAGTGCTGTCTTATCACCCATCACTGGCTCTGGGAGAGGACACTCTCCTACCCAGACAGAAAAGGAAGACAGAACTCCCCACAGACCAATGAGCCATGACTGCCAGGTCCTCCTCCCGGCTTACAGTTGAAGGAGATGGAGACTGGGGCCATGACTGGTGACAGCTCAGCCAGTTCTGTTACCTCTGGGTAGGTCTCAGGGGACGTGTGGACAGATCTGGGCCTGAGTCATCCGTTCTGAGCCACAGTAGAAGCCCCATGGACACATGGACATCCCATTGCAGGGGAGCCCTGGCAGGAAGATGGGCCACTGATGGGAGGAGGCTTAGCAGACGCCACTCAGTTCCCACCCATTCCCATCCCCTAAAGGCTGGCCCAGACCCCACAGCGCTCTGGAACTTGCTGTCGATCCTCCCATCTGCCAGGGATGAAAACGCTGTCATCACTTGGACATACCCTAACCCCAGGGAGGACTGATGAGAGTACAAACATAAGTCGCCATGTGCTATGGGCTGAACTGAATCCCTCCCAAATTCCTGCGTTGAAGCCCTAATCCCCTGTACCTCAGAATGTGACTAGATTTGGAGATCAGCCCTCTAAAGAGGTAGTTAAGGTAAAATGAGGTCACTAGGCTGGGCCAAGATCCAATGTGACTGGTGTCCTCATAAGGAGGTGATGAGGACGACACACACAGAGGGTAGACCACATGAGGACACAGCAACAGGAGATGTCTGCCAGCCAAGGAGAGAGGCCTCAGAAGGAACCAACCCTGCCAGCACCTTGATCTTGGACTTCCAGCCTTCGTAACTGTGAGAATATAAGTTTCTGTTGTTTAAGGCCCCCCGTCTGTGACTTCAGTTACAGTGCTCTTGTGAACCAATATGCCACACCGCTTGGTGAGAGAGAGATGTGAAGCCCTTTACCTCACTTGACCTCATTTGAGCACCATTAGCACTCAATCTTGAATCAGGGTGTAGATATGCATGCAGAGCAGGGGTCATTGTCCCCATTCAAAGTTGGAAAGGCTAAGTCTCAAAGCCATTCTGGGAGAACATGGGGCCCTCCCACATCCTGGTCCAGGGCTCCTTCGTCTTGGCCATATTTCCTCCCTGTTGGCTTTGACCTGGGCAGGCCATGCTTGTGTATCATATGGGCTCAGGCCACTCCCCAGCACCCACTGGGCCTTGGAGGAGGTCAGCTCCTTCTCCAGCCACATCCTGCCCTCCCTCACCCTGCACCATCCCAGGCTGCTTTTAGCAGTCAGTCACTCTGACAGCCATTCTGGACATCATCGTCTCCCTGAATGTCCATGTCCACCTCTCCCTGCAAGACCATCCTGCACGGGGCTTGGATGTTGACAACAAGCTGAGCCTGTGTCCATGGAGCTACTGGATGTTAACGACCTGGTTAGAAGATGGGGGCAGTAGGAAAGCGCAGTTAGTGAGGGAGACACTGGTATCATCAACCCTAGGGTTTGGAAAAGGAGAACACCAAGAGGGCTGCTGGGGAACAGGGCTAGAGAGAAGGGGAGGGAAGAAACTCAAGAAAAAAGAGAAAGAGGGAGGAAAAGAAGGAGAGAGGGAGAGGGATGCGAAAGATAACAGGAAGGGTCAGGATGTCCCTGGTAAGGAAAACCAACATGGCAGAGTAAGAAAAGTCCTCCACACCCTATCCCAGCCCCATGGGTGTCACTGCAATCTGTGATGTGCAAAGAACCTCTCTGATCTTAAGGAGTTACAAACCACCAGAGAGGGAATTACTTTGTGTCTCCCTCAGCCTTCGCTTCTCTTATTATCTGCAATGGACTAAATAATTACACCTCCAACCCCAAAGTCAGTTGCTGAAATCCTAACCCTCAAGGTGATATTAGGGGTGAGATCTTTGGGGGGTGTTGAGGTCATGAGGGTGGAGCTAAATAATTATGCCCCCCATCCCAAATTTCCATATGCTGAAATCCTAAAGCCCAAGGTGATATGAGGGGTGAAACCTTTAGGGGCTGTTGAGGTCATGAGGGTGGAGCCTTCATGAATGGGACTAGTGCTACTATAAGAGACCCCAGAAAGATCCCTCTCCTATTCCACCATGAAGACTCAGCAAGAAGGCGCCATCTCTGAACCAGGAAGTGGCCCTCACCAGACACCAAATCTGCTGGTGCCTTGATCTTGGACTTTCCAGCCCCCAGAACTGTGAAAAATAAATATCTGTTGTTTAGAAGCCACCCAGTCTGTGGGATTTGGTTATAGCACTCCAAATAGACTAAGACTCTATTCCTTCCTTGTCCTTAACATCCTTCCCCCCTTTTCATTCCCCTTTTCCTTACCAACTCTGCAGCCCCCACCCCTCTCCTTGGCAGAACAAATCCACGTTTTCTTCTATTGATTTGCTCTCTCTCTGCATAAAGCGTGCAGAACAAGCACAGTGCACAATGTTCTTTCTGTTGGGCGGCTGTGTGGCTTGATGAATGTGCGAGACAGACGCTGGCTGCTGTACAATGCCTGACGGCAGGGCATGCATATCTTCACAATGATTGAGACGCTTGCATTCAATTGTGTATTTACACATGCTAGGGATATTTATAGACAAGAGCATCTATAGACTGTGGCTTACAGTGGCCTTGGCCCTTTGACCTGAAATCGAAAGGGACCTCACAGAAATTACGCCACCTATTCTTGAAATAGTTCTAAAAGGGAATGAGAAGACGTTTTCCCTGCTTTTCTAGGCAGAGACTGCTCAGAAGGACAACAGTACCAGCTATCGTTTACTGAGCAGCTATTCTGTGCTAGCGTTTTACATATGTTACATCTCATCTTTTTGACAAATCTCTGAATAGATATTTGTATTCAGAGTTTACAGACAAGGTTCAGCTAGGTTAAGAAACTAGCTGAGGTTCAGATAGGTTAAGAAACCTCTCCTGAGTCATACAGAAGTCATTGGTGAATCCAAGGCCAGAGCCTGTGCTCTTTCTGAAATACCATGGAGTGGGGTTCATACCACCCTAAACACAGAAGCCAGCCACAGACAGTTTGTCTGTTCCTTACCATGAAATAGAAACTTGCCTCATCTTCATACATCTTTGTATTCTCCAAGCCCAGCACATTTTTCTGTGTACAGAAGATGCTCAATATATGGTTATGGATAATGAGAAACCCATACAGGCAAACAAAATCTTGATTAACCAGAATCCTGCCAACTGAAACTCTCAAGTAACTAAAATAAAATTGTAGAGCTTCTATTTTAAGTGAAACAAGCAAATCACAGCATAATAAACTTGTGTGTGACTGTCATTTCAGGTCAGTGGACTAGGTAGGCAGTTGAACGGGTGCATGGAGGAACGCAGGCATGTTTGCAGTGGGTCAGTGTCCTGACCAGCCTGTGTATCCCCACTCGCTATCTTGCTCAGAGAGAACTGATAGATACTAGCCTGACCTCAAGGCCCAAGAAAACAGAATCAAGAGTCAGGACTGGGGACCTACTATGTCCTTGGAATTGTACATGTTGAAGGGAGTATAGAATTAAAATTACGGTCCTAACATGTACATTACATTATAGTAATGGAGGCAGAAAATGGTCAGAGACATAAAGAAAACTTTAATAGTCAGGGTGGAAAAGTACAGTATATTGAGTTGACTCTCAGTTAACTTGACAATTCAATTACCCAAGTTAACCAGTCTCAGTTAATCAAGGTTACAATGCAATTGAGATTCACCCTACAGATTACTTGTACCCCAATGACCAAATGTTCCATAAATATGTCCTTCCTCAATGTAAAATGGAAGTGTAGCTTTCACTTATCAGTTTCACCCACTGGCCGCTAGTATCAGTGGCTCATCAAATCCCCTAATACGGCTCTTTCTACCTATGTTTCTGAGCATGAGGAGGGGGTGAGAAGAGACCAGGCTGCAGAGTCAGCCAGGCCTGAGTTTGACCTGGAGCATCTACTTAGTACTACATGACACTGGGCAAACTTATTTGCCCTTCAGGGCCTCAATTTCCTCACCTTTAAAGTGGGGACGACAACACCCACTCCCTTGAGTTATTTATTTACTCATGTAGGTCCTCACCCTGCTGTAGACAGGTTTTAAGGTGGTTGATGAGATTACATTAGAGAAACAAGATAAAGGTTAAAACTGATAGCAAGAGAAGAAAGGGAATTAAGGTAGGGATAATCAAAAGCTGGAAGTGAGGCTGGAAAAAGTGAGGATAACAAAGATCTAGGAGTTGCCCATGCACGTGACCCCAAGCATCACAGAAACCAGTGTGAAAAGGAAAGGCTGGTCTTTTATATAACTCACAGGGTTCCAAGAGAAATACCAGGTGATCAGGACAGAGGTGCACCTGGCCCTGAGAGCAGAGGGGAAAATGCCTTCTTCTTAGACACCTCTTAAGGAGGCCCCTACATGATGTAATGAGCAACATCCTCGAAGTAAACACCCCATTTTCTTTTCAACCACTCCAGTGTGGGCTGGGAGCATCCCATCAAAGCATCATTCAGTAAAAGCTGCTGAACTCAGGGGAGAGGTCAGGGGAAGGGCAGAGTGATGAGATCTCAGTGCCCAATTCCAGTGGTACAACTTGATCTGGGACACATTTTAAACTATGTAAACTTTAGACTCCAGATTGTCACTTGAAAAATTCTTTAAGGTATTGTTTCTCTTAGCTGAGTTCTTTTTTCTTATCTAACTCGATTTTCAACACTGAGTTCAGTGTTGTTTACTCCCCAAAAGCACCTGTGGTGCCACAAGCCTGTGCTGCCCATCAAACCTATGCACCTCAACCAGCAGCAGAGCCAAGAGTAAATATGAAGTCCTCTTATTGGAGCTGAGCTGAGCAGCCCTCAAGGAGAAGGCTGAAGGAAGCCATCCCTCCTCCAAATGACAGTGCCATCCAAAAGGCAAGGCCAAGATTCTCCTTTGTAAAGGAGTCTTGGGTCAATTCCAGCACATAGATAAACGGGTGAGCAAGGCTACACCACAGAGAATGGCCATAAGGATTTCAGTCTGGAATTTTTTTTTCAATTTCATTTTATAAGTTCTGGTATATATGTGCAGGACATGTAGGTTACATAGGTAAACACGTGCCATGGTGGTTGCTGCACCTGTCAGCCCATCACCTAAGTATTAAGCCCAGCAAGCATTAGCTATTTTTCTTGATGGTCTCCTTCCTCTCACCCGGCCCCAACCAGGGTAACAGTGTGTGTTGTTCCCCTCCGTGTCCATGTGTTCTCATTGTTCAACTCCCACTTATAAGTGAGAACATGCGGTGTTTGGTTTTCTGTTCCTGTGTCAGTTTGCTAAGGATAATGGCTTCCAGCACCATCCATGTCCCTGCAAAGGACATGACCTCGTTCCTTTTTATGGCTGCATAGTACTCCATGGTGTATATGTATCACATTTTCTTTATCCAGTCTATCATTGATGGGCATTTGGGTTGATTTTATGTCTTTGCTATTGAGAATAGTGCTGTAATGAACATATGCATGCATGTATCTTGGTAATAGAATAACTTATATTCCTTTGTGTATATACCCAGTAATGGGATTGCTGGATCAAATGGTATTTCTGATTCTAAATCTTTGAGGAATCACCACACTGTCTTCCACAATGGTTGAACTAATTTACATTCCCACCAACAGTGTAAAAGCGTTTTTATTTCTTCACAGCCTCGCCAGCATCTGCTGTTTCTTGACTTTTTAATAATTGCCATTCTGACTTAGCCTGGAATTTTTTAAGTTGATGTGCACAAGAGCAAAATGTATAGGCTTTCAATGCAAACACTTCCATATGCCAAGCTACTCTCAGGACCCTACCTGCAATAAGTGACATAAGCTCACCAAGGAGGTAGGACCTATTCCTATTCACAGTATACAGAAGAAGAAAATGAGTCACAGGACCACACAGCTAACAAGTGCAAAACCTAGACTTGAACCCAAGCAGTTGGAAGCAAAGTTCGTGCTCCTAACCACACACTATTTTTGCTTCTTAAGCAGTTGAAGTACTAGAAAAATTCTACCAAAATTAGTAAAGTTGCTTTCGTGGCTGTTGCTCTGGAGGGCTCCTTCCAGCAGTTTACTAGCAGTTATCAGACCTCTTGTCTGTCCAGTCCACTCCAAGTTCAAGGCAGTGGAAAGTGTGATCTGAATATAAACGATGTGTGTCTTTCCATTCATCATAGCAGGGGCTCATGCCCCGCTCATCCAGGTGGGATATCAAATCATTAAGAAACAAATTGAAATGATGGGGTTCAAAACACTTCCCTGATTTTACTGCTCCACGTATTGCCCCTGACTGAGATTATAAAACAATAGTATCAAGTATGTAGAAGCATCAAGAACTGTGGGTCTTTGATGAGCTCATGTATTCATTCTTAATCAATATGAAGGCTTGGGAAGAGTCAACAAAAACCGCACACGATCGGATACTGCTCCTCGTGGACTTCACCACCAGGTGGTAATTGGTTAAAAATATGGTCTGTGGTTGAAAGACCTCTCAAAGGGCCTGTCTGCTTCTCACATAAAACACTGGCCTGGAAACCCCAGGCTTCACGTTCATTCATCAAGCATACATTATCTATAAAATATCCAAAAACTGATAAATCTTTTAGGAGAAGTAAAGAGATATATTTTATGTGTGTGATGGGATAAAATACAATCATAGATTCAATAAAAGTGAGCAAGATATTATGGCTCGGAACCCACCTTTCAGAAAGTTTACTGGGCCAGGCACAGTGACACATGTCTGTAATCCCAGAACTTTAGGAGACCAAGGCGGGGGATTGCTTGAGGCTAGGAGTTCAAGACCAGCCTGGCCAGCATGGCGAAACCTGGTCTCTACTAAAAAATAAAAAAATTAGTCAGGCGTGGTGGTACATGCCTATAATCCTACATACTCAGGAGGCTGAGGCATGAGAATCACTTGAGCCTGGGAGGCAGAGGTTGCAATGAGCTGAGATCACGCCACTGCACTCCAGCCTGGGTGACAGAGTGAGATCCTATCTAAAAAAACAAAAAGAAGAAGACAGTGTATTAACAGCTGTAGGCACAAATGATCTTTCTCTGGTGTTGTATTCAGCAACAGGTTTTAAATTAACTATGCAATGTGAAGGGCTGGACCAAGAGCAAATTAGCCTCTGCAAAAATTGGAACAGATGCTTTTAAGCCTTCAACTCTCAACTGGAATCAGTGCCCCAGAGTCTTACTCCCCACGTTTGTGCCACAGGTAATTGTCCTAAAATCTGTTTTTATTGTCAGAACTATCAACCACATTAAGGTCATCTCACTAAGTTTTACTACAACTAAATGTTTTCCAACCAATGTAAAATTTATAATCGACTTTAAATTTGATAAGGTCCCAGTTGGACACTTCTGATTTTTTGTTTGCAAAGGTCTTCACCAATTCAGACACCACTTTTCCACCCTTTTAAAAAGTTATTTTCAAACTCGGGAGGATAAGGCTCATTTTTACTGAAACACTTGGCACCTAAACCCAACTTTACATTTTCTACATTCTCCTAGGAAGTGAGACATCTACCTTAAGGGCTCAGAGATGAAATATGTTGAAATCCCAGAAAGTCAGAAAGTTCTTCTGCCCGTCCTACACTTCCCAACCTCTTAAACTTTCCAGGTCAAAGTTGTGGACCTGTAGGTTCTAGGATAGCCATGCCCAAGGCTTACACAAGACAGGCATATTCCCAGACTGGGCGCGGTGACTCACGCCTGTCATCCCAGCACTTCGGGAGGTTGAGGTGGGTGGATCACCTGAGGTTGGAAGTTCAAGACCAGCCTGACCAACATGGAGAAGCCCCATCTCTACTAAAAATACAAAATTAGCCGGGCGTGGTGGTGCATGCCTATAATCCCAGCTACTCGGGAGCCTGAGGCAGGAGAATCGAACCCAGGAGACGGAGGTTGCGGTGAGCCAAGATCGTGCCATTGCACTCCAGCCTGGGCAACAAGAGTGAAACTCCGTCTCAAAAAAAAAAAAAGAGAGAGAGAGAGAGAGAGAGATAAAGAGGCATATTCCCTTTCTACCTGATCCAGATCTTATACCCTTTGGGTGCTGTAAACTCAAGATGGGCTGACAACAAAAGAGTCAATCATGCTAGAGGTAGCACAGTTGAGAAGAGGGACAGGTAAAATTTACCCCAGATGTATTCCACAACCATACAATACCATGGGTTCTATGCATAACTGAGTTTGTTAGGAAATTTTTCTTTCAATGGATCCAACTGTCTCTAAAGATTCATCCCACAGAGAAGTGAGTCACCTATCCCCCAGGGGACCCCAGTGAGGCTCAAGCACACTAGCAGCCAAATCTAGTGTTCCAGACCCCCAAAACAATCAGCCCCAAGATGAATAAGAATAACATTCAAAGTAACATTTTTAAAAGACCATGTGTCCAAACATGCTATGCATGTCCTGGCAGGGGAAGCTGAGTGTTAAGACAAATCACATCCAACTTGCCAGGGAACAGGATCAAGACTAGAAGAAAAATATCACTGTCATGTGAGCCAGGCAGTCTGACAACATTTCCCCCAAGTTTGACAGAGATAAGAGTGGCCAGTCTACTTTTACTGCTGCCAAAGTTATTTTTTCCCTGATGGCTAGAGAGATAAAAGACCTAAAACCATAAATATGAGCAGGTGAATTTGTAAAATCCAGGTTCCTTTCAAACGGAAAAGGTTTATTTAAAGAACAAACAAACAAAAAGACAACTTCAAAACGGGAAAAACATCCAAGCTGTTATCTTTAGGGTCCCAAATGGCCACATTCCCAGAAGGAAATCGTAAGCAGTGTGGAGCTCATTCCAGGATGCGTACCAGGTCTAAACAATGCTGACATCGCTTAGGCTGGTTGGCTGGGCACTTTCCAAGTTATCTTCTTTCTACGAAGCAACAGGCCTCCTATTTGGCAAGAACATGCTAGCCAAAGGGGAGGCTCTTCAAGGGACTGAGATAGCCCTGGAAGCATTAACTGGGGAGATGAACAGAGGAAAATGCACACTGGCTCTTACCAGGAAGAGGAGAATCATGTACTCTGCAGAGAAGGCTGAGGGGAAGTAGTGAGACCATCCTCCATCAGAAATGAACAGAAAAGGGGATATGTGGTTGTGTTCGATGGCAGCAAAGGGGAGGGTGATCACATCGGTTGAGAGGTGGGGAGACCGCAAGCGGAGGGAGCTTCTCCAGTGGAGAACTTCACAGAGACCTGATGGGGATTTGAAGTATGATTAGGTGGATTCAGAGTTGAAAGTGGATTGAGCTACCTGTCAGGGACTCTGTCCTCCACTAGTGAAGTAAGCCAAAGAACCCTGTCATTCACTGTCAGAGCTAACCTCATGCAGTGAGAGCACAAAGCATTGTGTCCGTGATCTAGTAAAAGGAGGACACTGTCCCCCAAGAGCTGCCAGGAGCAAAGCTGGGGGCATCCAATCCATTTTCAACAGCCCAATCAGGGTGACCATGGCTCCCATGCTAGAGCAAGGGAGCTGGGAAGAGCCACGATGCAGGGTGGTCCTCCCGTGGTTCAACCCAGAAAGGAGATGGAGCAACCAGACAACAGACTGGGGTGACTCTCAGGGGTATCAGCACTATCTGGTTCTTCACCAAGGCCGAGCAAGGGAAGTCACATGCATCTTCTCTCCCGGGATATGACTCCCTCATGCCAGTCCTCCTGAATCCCAACACACTGACTGATTGGCATATGTCTTAGTCCACTCAAGCTGCTGCCATAACAAAATGTCATAGACTGGGTGGCTAAAGCAACAAAAATTTATTTTCTCACATTTCTGGAGGCTGGAAGTCTGAGATCAGGGTGACAACATGGTCAGTTTCTGGTGAGACCTCTCTTCCTGACTTGCAGACAATCCCCCTGTCACTGCATCTTCACATGTTAGAGAAAAAAGGAGCAGACTCTCTGGTGTCTCTTCTGATAAAGGCACTAATTCCTTCATGAGCCCCATCCCCATGACCTCATCTAAATCTAATTCTTTCCCCAAAACTCCATCTCCAAATACCATCACACTGGGGGCCCAGAGTTCTGGAAGGATACCACTCAGTTCCTAGCAGTATGGTTTTCTGTGAATCCAATCATTCTCTATGTTATGGGTCTTCACCAACAAGCAACACTGTTTCAACATGCCAACCATGATGTTAGCATCATGAGGCTTATGGTTCTGTGGTGGCATGAGAAGTAATAATAGACAAAGTGACTGCATAAAATACATGTTCATCAAATATTTGTCCCTCATCCCAACTGCCATCCCCTTTTCTTCCACAGCCTGTTTCCAAACCTTAGACCTCAAAGGTCTTCTAAATTCCAGACATTCTGGTTTCTGAAAATTTAAAAGGGACAGGACATCAGCCCCTGAAAGAGGGACTATTGTGGAAACATTGGAGATGGAGGAAGAACAGGGGAATCTATCCACTCACAAGTTTTGCTAAGAGAAGAGACTCCAGCCATCACCAACATGTGTTTCTTGACACTAGTCCTATGCTAGGTGCATAGTGGGGAATAGGGGAAGACAGGGGAAGGCCCTCAAAGAGCTCACATCACCCAAAAAGGGGATCGATGATATAATTTACACGGTACTGGCTCTAAGTGCTGAAAGAACTTGGAGGAAGAAGAGATCTGGGTCAGCCACAACAATCAGAGAAGGAATTATGGGATTAGAAACATGGGAGCTGGGGCTTGAAAGATAGAAAAACATTTCAGAGAGGAAAGAGGAAGGTTTCATCAAGCAGGAACCAGCATGAGTAGAAGGACAGAGGCAGAGATCTGGCAGAAGGAGAAGACATGAAGAGGCCAGGGTGGCCGGGTGTTGGGATACATTCATTTACTGACTCATCATCTTTTCATTAATTAATACATATTTATTGAGCACCTATTATATAATGGACACTATTGTAGGTGAAAGGGACTCAGCAGTGAACCAAAAAATCCCTGCTCTCATGGAACTTACATTCTAGTATGAATTTTAAAAACCCAAACAAATAAACATATAACATCAGTGGAGACCACAATTATGAAGAAAAATAAAGGAAACCAGGGTTTCCAGTCAGAATGGAGTAAGAAGGACCTGACCCTTCTTTCTGAGACATTCAAACTATTTATAAAATATAAAATGCAATGGTTTTGAAGACACTGAATATTAGGTAACAAAGGACAATGATTCCTGAGAGACAAGAAACAGGTGAGCTCTATAGTCGTCCTGACTTGAGAGAATTTCTAGGTCAAGGCACAAGGAGGAGGAACAGATGGAGCCCAGAAGACATTTTTAGTTGAAGAGACAGAGAGCTTGGAGTCCAGGGAAACCAAGGCAGATACTTGCCAAAATGGAGTAGAAATAGAGAGAAATGCAAGGACAGATAACTTTGGAGATCAGGAGAGGGCTCCTACTGAGTAGTCAGCTGAGTACTGATCAGCATGTGTGTGTGTGGAGAATGTCCAAGACCAGGGAAAGAACCATCTGAAAGGATTAAAGGGAACAGTGACCACTGCTCATACAGGGCCAGGGACAGTGCCTATTCCCATCAGCCACACTGTAAAACTTTATAACCCAGAGCCTTGCCTCAGTAGTGAAGAAAGCGTAGACTGAGCATTGCTTTGGTTCCATCTAACAAAGCTTAAGCCCAAGATCCAAAAGAAGTCAAACTGTTTCCAAGTCACTGGATTCCACCACAAAACTAAGTTCAAGAATATTTATATGAAAACACAAATATCCAGCACCTGACGTAATATTCACAATGTCTGGCAACCGATCAAAACTCACCAGGCATACAAAGAAATAGGAAAATATAATCCACAATGAGAAAAAAAATCAATCAAGATCGACTCAAAAACGACACAGATATTAGAACTACCAGACAAAAATGTTAAATGGTTATTATGACTGTAATTCAAAGAGCTAAGTAGAGACATAAATGATAGAAAGATAATTGGAATTCTATAGATGGAAACTACAATGTATGAGATAAAATTACACAGTATGGGATTAAAATCCCATTAGACATTTCAGAAGAAAACGGTAGCAAATTTTGAATACATATCAATAAAATCTATTCTAAATGAAACTGAGAGAAAAATAACTTTACAAATAAACACAGCATTACTAAGCTATGGGATAATGCCAAGTACTCTCATGGATGTGTAATTGAAGTCAAAGAAGGAGAGGAAAAAAGTGAAGACAGAAAAATTTGAAAACATAATGGTTAGAAATTTTCCAAATTCAATAGTCAAATTGCACAAAACCAACAATAGAGAAAAAACCTTGAAAGCAGCCAGAAAAAGAAACCCACTTGCTGGGTACAGTAGAACAGGATACTATGTGAGCAGATAGCTCATCACAAACAGTGCAAGCCAGAAAGCAGTGAAGCAACAACTTTAAATTACTGAAAGAAAAATTTGTCAACCTAGAATTCTGCAGAAGCAAAGATATCTTTTAAAACCAAAGGCAAAATAATAACTTTTGAGACATGAAAAAGCTGAGAGAATTTATCACCAGAAGATCCAGAGTACAAGAAATGTTAAAGAAAGTCCTACAAGCAGAAAAAAGAAATGATACTAGATGGAACTAGATATCTACAGAAAAGAATGAAGAGTCTTAGATATGGCAAATACATACGGAAATATGTAAAATTGTTTTTTATTATTTAAATATGTTTTAAAGATAATTATATAAAAATAATAACAATGTAGCATGGGATTCATAACATATATAAAAGTAAACTGTGCAGCAACAATAGCACAAAGAACATTAGAAGAGAAATAGAAGTATATTATTATAAGGTTCTTATGCTATTCATGAGGTACTTATAATATCACTTAAAGGTAGACTGATATATGAAATATGTATATTACAAATCCTAAAGCAACCACTAAAATAACAAAACAAAGAGTTATAGAAAATCACTTTATAAATGAACAAAAAGCAGAGATTTTCAGCTGTACACTGCTCACAAGAAACTTTAAATATAAAAGCACAATTATATTAAAAGCAAAAGCATGGTAAAGGAAGTACTATGCTAACACTAACCAAAAAACACTGCAGTGGCTATACTACTATCAAAGTAGATTATAGAGCAAAGAATATTATCAAAGGTAAAGTAGGTTATTTCATAATGATAAAAGGGCCAATTCATCACAAAGACATAGCAATGCCAAAAAGGTGATGCACCTAATAATAAAGTTTTAAACTACATGAAGCACAAACTGACAAAACTGTAAGCAGAAATAGACAAACCCACAATTTTAGTAAAGAATTTCAATGCTTATTTCTCAATAACTGGTAGAACAAACAGACAGGAAATCAGTAAGGACATAAACTATTTAAGCAACAGTATCAACCAACTGTACCTAATTGATATTTATAGAAAAGTTCACCCAAAATAAGTAGAAGAAAGGAAATAACAAAGATCACAGCGAAAATCAATGAACTAGAAAACAGAAAAGCAACATAAATATTAATAAAATCAAAAGATGGTCTTTTGAGATCAGTAAAATTGATTATTTCTAGCCAAACTAACCAAGAAAAAGGAGAGAAAATATGAAGTACCAATATTGGAATTAGAGAGGTCATATCACTGCAGATTCTGCAGATATTAAAAGGTTACTCAGAGAATCTTACAAAAAACTTTGTGCCAATAAACAGGCAACTTAAATGAAATGGACATGTTCTTTGAAAGATAGAAACCATCAAACTCAATGAAGAAAAAATGGATAACTTAAGTAACCTTGTATCTATTAAATAAATTTCCTCCTACAAAGAGAATTCCAGATGCAGATGATTTTGCTGGTATATTCTATCAAAATGTTAGGGAATAAGTAATAACAATTCTATACAAACTCCCAGAAAATTAAAGAAGAGAAATAATTCACAATTCATTCTCTGAGGTCAGTGTTACCCTGATACCAAAACCAGATAAAGATATTTCAATAAAACTACAGACCAATATTCCAACAATTGGATGTCTATAGGCAAAAAAAGTAAATGCCACTCCATATCTTAGCATCATATACAACCTGTTTCATTTTCTTGACAGGTTGCATGTACAGAGGGAGAGGAAGAGAGAAGTCAAAAATGATTCTAGTTAATTAAAAATGGATCATAAACCTAAATATAAAGCCTGAACTTACAAAACTTCTAGAAGAAAATACTATATAAGGAAAAGCTTTAGTCCCTGGGTTAGGCAAAGATTTCTTAGGTCTAACACCAAAAGCAGTATCTATAAAGGAAGAAATTGATACATCAGACTTCAAAATTTAAAACTTCTGATCTTTGAAAGACACTGTTAAGAGCATGAGGGGACATGCCACAGACTGGGAGGAAAAGTGTACGTCTGATAAAGAATGTGTATCCGGAGTATACAGAGAACTCTCGAGATTCAAAAAGAAGAAAATAGGTAACCCAGTAAAATAATGGATTGGTGAACCCACCCTAAGGTGACCTCCAATGAGGCATGCCTTTGTTTAATCATCTGCCTTTGAATACACATAGATTCTGCGACTTGCTTTTAACCAATAGAATATGGCAAAGATGATGGGCTATCACTCCAAGATTACCTTAGGTTACATAAGACTCTATCTTAGCAGACTGCAAAGAGATTTGCCTGCTGGCCTTGAAGAAGCAAAAAGCCATGTTTTAAACTGTCTATGGAGGGGGCCACATGGCAAGGTATGGCAGACAACCTCTAGTAGCTAAAAGATAGCTAGTAGGAAGCCGGGGCCCTCAGTCACACTGCTGCAAGATAATGAATCCTGCCAACAACCTGATATGCTTGGAAGTGGATTTGTCCCTAGCCTAGCCACCGGATGACAAATCAGCCTGGCTGACATCCTCATTGCAACCTGGTAAGACCCTGAGCAAAAGACTCAGCTAAACTGTGCCCAGACTCCCAATGCACAAAAACTGTGGGATAACAAATGTATGTTGTTTTAAGCCACTACGTTTGTGATAGCTTGTTATACAGCACCAGAAAACTAATAGTCATGCACCATATAACAATGTTTTGGTCAATGACAAATCACATATATGATGGTTGTCTCACAAGATTATAATTTCATATTTTTACTGTACCTCTTCTACTTTTAGATATATAAACACTTGCCACTATGTCACAGTTGCCTACAGTATTCAGTACAACAACATACTCTACAGGTTTGTAGCCGAGGAGCAATCAGCTATGCCATCTAGCCTAGGTGTGCGGAAAGCTACACAGGTTGAATATCCTTTATCTGCAATGCTTGGAACCAGAAGTGTTTCAGATTTCAGACTTCTTTAGATTTTGGAATATTTGCAGGTACATAATGAGATATCCTGGGAATGGGACCAAGTCTAAACACAAAATTCATTTATATTTCATATATACCTTACATGACTATCCTGAAGGTAATCTTATACATATTGTATAATAATGTGCATAAAACAAAGTTTTGGCTGCAACCTGTCACATGAGGTTGGGCGAGGAATTTTCTACTTATGACATAATGCCAGCACTCCAAAAAAGTTTCAGATCTTGTAGCATTTCAGATTTCAAATTTTTAGATTAGGGATGCTCAACCTGTACCACTTAAGTTTATGTGAGCACACACTATGATGTATTCACAATGACAAAATTACCTAAGAATACATTTCTCAGAATGTATCCCCATCATTAGGTGGTACATGACTGTCCACGAACAAAACTTCTGAACCAACACTTCATCAGATGAAGTATGTGGATGGCAAATAAGCACATTAAAAAGATGCCAAAATGATAGGCACGTGAAAAAGATTACTGAAATACTAAAATAATTAGTAATTAGAAAAATACAAGTTAAAACCACCATGAGGTATCACTACATACCTTTTAAAGTTGCTGAAAGTGTTGGCGAGGACATGGAGGAACTGGAACTCGCTTTCACTGCTAGTTGATCTGTAAAATGTAAAAAGCTATGTTGGAAGTTTGACAGTTTCCTAAAAATTAAATATACATCTACCATATGACCCAGTCATTCCTCTCCTAGGCATGTACCCAAGAGAAATGAAAACATATGTTCATCCAATGCCTTGCACATGGATGTTCACAGCATCTTTATTTGTAACAGCAAAAACTAGAGATGTCCCATACAGCAGTAGGTGAATAGACATGTATACAATAGAATACTACTCAGCAATAAAAAGGAATGAACTACCGATACCTGCTACAACATGGAGAAGTCTCTAAATAATTGTGCTGAGTGAAATAAACCAGGCAAAAAGGAATATACACTGTTTGATTCTACTTGTACTAAATTCTAGAAAATGCAAACTAATCTGTAGTGACAGAAAACAGATCCATAATTGCTTGTGTATGGGAGAGAGGCAGGAGGGGGAATTACAGAGCAGCACAAGTCAACATTTGCGAGTGATAGATAGGTTCATTATCTTGATTGTGGAGATGGTTTTGCTGATGCATACGTATGTCAAAACTTATCAGATACGTGTAGTTTACTGTGTGTCAATTATACCCCAATAAAGCTCTCAAATTTAAAAAACAAAAAGAATAATTGGAGAATAGAGAACAACAAAGGTGGTGTTTTTGATAGAAGGTTCGTGGAAAGCTCTCTGGGAAGGTACCATTTGTGTAGACCCAAATGAAGTGAAGGAGTGAACAATGTGACCAGCTTTGGAGAAGAACATTTCAAGTAGCGGGAAGAGCAGATGCAAAGGCCCTAGACTGGGACCGTGCTGGGCACATTAGAGTATGATGTGGCTGCAAGAGAGTGAGCAAAGGACAAAGGAGGTCAGAGAGGTAGAGAAGGCCCAGATCATGTAGAACTTACCATTTTTTCACTGACCCGGTGAGGTGGGGGTGGGGGCAAGTCCCAAGGGGCTCTTGCATCTGGCACCAAATGCCTGGCTACATGCCACCCAGGTGCAACCCGCTCCAGGGACAGTGCCAGGTGGGGATTTTGATTAGGACAGTACACTGTCAAACAGTAACACAGGTGTCCTAAGGCAAGCTCAGGGAGGACAGAAACCTCCTGTGGAGTGAAAGGTCAAAAGCTCACTTGATCTTGATTATCAGTATGAACATACACCGTAAAAACAGGGCCCACAATCCTTCTGATCTTTTGGGTTTTAAGCAGGAGGTGTCAGAAAAGTTATCATGGGGATAGACTGGATAAAGAAAATGTGGCACATATACACCATAGAATGCTATGCAACCATAAAAAAGAATGAGTTCATGTCCTTTGCAGGGACATAGATGAAGCTAGAAACCATCATCTTCAGCAAACTAACACAGGAACAGAAAACCAAACACTGCATGTTCTCACGCATAAGTGGGAGTTGAACAATGAGAACATATGGACACAGGGAGGGGAACGTCACACACTGGGGCCTGTCGGGGGTGGGGGGCAAGGGGAGGGAGAGCATTAGGACAAATAGCTAATGCACGTGGGGCTTAAAACCTAGATGATGGGTTGATAGGTACAGCAAACCACCATGGCTCACATATACCTATGTAACAAACCTGCATGTTCAGCACATGTATCCCGAACTTAAAGTTACATAAAAAATAGTAATAATAACATCAAAAAAAGAAAATGCACTATTTGCTTGCAGAAGAAAATAAATAGAAATATATATGAAATAAAATATCGAATGCCTATGGGATAGCCAGTAAATAATATTGGTATAAAATAAAAGACTATAGTAGAGTGTGTGGCTAAATGCTCTGACTAAATATATTCAAGTCAAAACAGCAGGCAAAACAATATGGCAACTACAATATTTAAGCCAAACAAAACATATTTGCAGTTTGAATTTGGACCCAAAGGCCACCAATTTTTATCCCTGGCATAGAGGTTCCCAACTAATAAACATTAGGAATACATAATTTATATTACAATATTATATCCAATGTTGTCTTCAATATACTATCCATTTATGTTGTATTAGCTGTCATTTTTCCACAAAAAAGAACTTATCCTGAGAGAGATGGGGATGGCTTGGATTGTTCTGCACAGTTGTGACATGATCCCATTCATGTTTTAAAATTAACGTCTAAACCATGACTATCATTCCAAACTATAAAAAGGAAGGATGGAAGCAAGGAAACAAGTTAGTGGACTGTTGTAACTGTTAGGCAAGAGATCATGGTGACTTGCTCCAAGATGACTATGGTGGAGGTCAGGAGAAGGGGTAGGAGGCAGGATTATTTCAAAGGTAGAGCTGCCTCTTTTTTTTTTTTTTTTTTTTTTTTTTTTTTTTTTTGGAGGGGGAGCAGTTTGCACATAGAGAGGGAGAGGAAGACAGAAGTCATAAATGATTCTTAGATTTTTTTGGTCTGGACATCTGGAAAAAAATAATTTTCCCATGACAAAGATGAGGAAGTCTGAGTTGCCAGTTTCTAAGATGCACTCAGATTTGTCTATGGTGAGTTCATGATGCTTGCTAGACAACCAAGCAGCAACACGGGGCAAACTGGATATATCAGTCTGTAATCAGGGGAGGAAAGTCAGAGCTGGGACTGGAGATATAAATTTGGGGAGGAACCTAGAGAAGAACTATTAGAACTGAGCATCCTGGGGGAACTCCAGCACTAAAAAGTAAGGAAGATAAGGGAAAACCAGAAAAGACGACTGTTAAAGAACAACAGTGAGCCAAGGGAAGAAAGTATTTCAAAAAAAAACACAGTGATTCGTTGTGACAAATGAGGCCAGCAGGTCAACAGGAGGACTCTGAGTTAACCACTCAAATTAGTAATGGGCAACCTCACTAGGAGCTATTTCGGTGAGGTGGTAGGAATGAAAGCTTGATGGGAATGGGCTCACAGGAGAATTAGAGGTGAGAAAGTGGATACAGAAAGTATCGACAAGTTTTGCTGTCAAAGCAAGCAGAGAAATTGAACAGTAATTGAAGAGGGACATGGGGGTTAAGGGAGATTTTTTTAAGATTGAAGATATTATGGCATGTTTGTATTCTGATGCAAACACTCCAATAGAGTAGAGAGGTAAAAGTTAATGATGCAGGAGAGAGAGAAGACAATTGCAGGGGAAAAAAAGTCCTTGAGCTTTGGGAGCTGTAGGAGATAAAGATGAAGAAGTGAGAACACTCTCCCCATGGAGGGCTCGTACTCAAATGTACCCCTCCAGATCAGGACCCAAGTGGAAGGGAAAGGATCAGGAAGTTAACACTGATGAGTGCCTACGACATCTCAGGTCCTTCCTGGTTATTCTTCTCAACCAGACTAGGAGGGATGGATTCTTTTCAGCTTCTCCTTGCAGGTGAAGCAACTGAGGTTCTAAGAGATCCAATGACCTTCTGCATTGCCCATGGCCAATCCCAGCTACACAGAGGCTGCAGGAGATCACCTTGAGCACACAGCAGCCACCCCTTCACCCTCCACACTTCCAGGCCTGCTTACCATGATGATGTCCAAACACTGAGCCTGGGACTGAAACCAAGACTGCGCAAAGAACAGTTTTTGACTCTCCCTACGTGGGCTGCAATTCAACTACACAGTGGAACATGGACTATTGGTTTTCTTATCATCTTCTTTCCTCATAGCCAGAAAACCATAGAACAGTAAAGCTAAGAGACCTCAGAGATCACTCAGCTCTCTGCCCCCATTTTCCTAAAAGGAAACTGAGGCACAAGGATACATAGGCCCAGGCTCAAAGACAAAGCAGAGACAACTGTCATCTCATGGCCTGTGAGCTGTCAAACACCATTCCCCTCTCGTCCCCAGAGACACGAGTGCACGCACCCGTGTGTACAAAACCGATTTGAAGATGCAAATTGGCTACATCCAATTTCATCCAACTGTCCTCGAAATTTAAGAGCTCTGCTGACAAGCACAGAGCAAAGAGTAAATTGTTCCCCTGAGAGAAATAGTCTTGGAAATGGCCTCGCCTGTCCCTGTCCAAGGTGCTAGGCGTGCAGAGGCCATGAGGAAGAAGCATGTGTCTGCCAGGCCCAAATGCAACCTTCTTGTGAAAGGAGAGGGAGGCAAGGCTAGGGTTTAGAGAGAAGGCAGATAAGGGACCCCCTGAAATCCCCTGGACTTGGAAACTGATTAGCACCTTTTCCCAGGACTTCCTGTGTACCTCCTGCAAGGTTACTTTCCAAGGTAACTAGGTCTTATTGCAGGAGATGCATGCCGACCACTAGAGAATGTTCCTGCCCACTCGGAGTTTACAGAGAGAGAACAGAAGGTGTTAGTAGAGGTGACACCACTACTTTCTTTTTATTTATTTTTTCTTACAAACCCTGCAGATGGCATCTGAAGACACAATTACTCTCAGGGAGACGGGGGCACAATTTCCATGTGCCAGGGCCTCCCACACAGGGTATCGGCTGCCGCAAGCTCTGACCCTCTAATGTGCCAAATGGATTTACCCAAAAGTAGATAAATCAGAAATCTACTGATTAGATCAGTGGTTTTCAAGCAGTCTTTTAGAAGCAGAAACATCATTTCAAACAAAATCTGATCAGAAGACAACCACCACTAAAGACACTGTGCTTGAAGCCAAAGTGGGGGCTACACACCCTACGCCCTCAGCCCACCCCATTTCTTAGAGGCACCTCTGCAGGACGGTGGGGTTCTCAGACAAGTCAAAAGTTACTTGGTTGCCAGGCATAGTGGATCAGGCCTGCTGCTGCAGCTACTTGGGAGGCCAAGGCAGTAGGATAATTTGAGTTCAGGAGTTAGTTTCCTACCTGGGCAACATAGCAAGACCCCATCCCCTTAAAAAATAAATAAATAAATAAAAACACTTGATTAGGTTAACTCACAAAAGGCCTGTAGAGCTCTGTTCCATCTCACTCTTTAGGAGGCAGGTAGCCCTGCCAAGTCTCAGTCTGTAACACCTCACATGGTCTCCTTCTACCCCGAGTAGTAAGAATCTACTCTCCAGCTGCAAAAATATCTGGTCACAAACAAACCTGGACTGCACCACATTTTTTAAAATCACTCTCTGCTCTTTCCTGTGCCCTTCATTCAGTTTCTCAGTGACTGACATGGGCTGGCTTTCATTTCCAGTTTCCACCTTGCCCTGGCATGTGCCTAGGATTGACCTCCTGCCTCTGCTTCTTTGAATGGACCTCTGGTACTTCTCCATAGCAGATGCTGTCAATGACCTGTCCATATCCCTATGTTGGCACAGGCCGGTGGTATTCTGCTGCAAGCACATATACTTCCCGGCCTGAGAGATTTCTTTCAGTCTGCAAATCCACAGGAGATGCTGAGAGTCAATGTTCTTAGAGCAGCCATCAGTCAATAATGCTTGAGTAAAATAAGTCTATGGAATGTTCTAATCTATTTCCAGTTTCCCAGTAGAATTGAGCCCAGATTCTCACAGTAGGAATTTATACAATAATACATCCTTTTCAGCTTTCTTCCGTCCCTGTCTCACTTCCCCACTCCCTATTGTGTTTCCAAGGATCACCTCCTAAATAAACTATATGCATTCATCTACTTGGCTCAGAAAATGTTTCTGGGAGAACCCAATCTAAGATATTTGGTGTGAGAATAAGAGTAGGAAGCAGACCTTCAACATAAGGTGCTAGAATAGGATCACATGCCAACCAGATGCTAATGAGGACCCCATTGCTGGTGATAAATGGGATGGGGTAGAAACAACCCTGTCACACCATGGCATCACAGTTACTAACACGCTCACCTGTGGTGAAATGCATTGAGATGGAGTCGAAGTGGAAGAAAATGCACTGGCTTATAAAATAGGTCTAGCACAGTGTTACTCAAAGTGTGGTCCATGGGCTGTCAATTTTTTTTAGAGACAAGGTCTCACTCTGTCACCCAGGCTGGAATACAGTGGCACCATCATAGCTCACTGTAACCTCCAACTCCTGGGCTCAATTGATTCTCTCATCTCACCTTTCTGAATAGCTAGGACTACAGGAACACATCATCTAGCCTGGGTAATTTTTTAGCTTTTTATAGAGACAAGGTCTCACTACGTTGCCCAGGTTGGCCTTGGACTCCTGGCCTCAAGTGATCCTCCTGCCTTGGCCTTCAAAGATGCTGGGATTACAGGCATGAGTCATTGTGCCTAACATGACTTTTATTTTTTTATTTTTTATTTTTTTAAAAAATTCATCAGTCCACAAAGTATTGCTGAAACTATTCCTTTACAACAAACAGTCTGAGAAGTACTGGCCTAGACTTGAAAACAATGGGAGTAATTTTAGTTATGATAATTGTGAAGTTAGTTAAGTGTTGTTAACTGCTCCCAAAGTTTTGAAGGAAAAATATGATAGGTTCAGTTCAACTGAGCTATGAACTTGAAATTCAGAAGGTCTCCAGGAGCATGTTAAAGAGAACCTTGTCTCCTCCAGCTGAGAGGCAGACTGAACAGAAATCGGGCTCAATGTATGACTAACAGGGTGGCAGAGATGCAAAGGAAGCTGCATTCAAAGCCTTCAATGCTAATGGGATGGCCCTCATTAGAAATGAATGGAACCCTGAGACCTGTGATAAAGACATTTAGATTGATGCACTTGAGAACCTTGAAGTCCCAGATTCCCCTAATCCCGTGGGCCAGCAGAAATACCACCTCCCCCATGCAGAGGAGAGACTGTTTATTGGCCTGGATCCATGAAGAGGCCTCACTAAAACCTAATGACTCACAAAATCATGATTACTGTCCTCCAGGGCTGCCTGTACTTCCCCTTGTTGTTTCTAAACCAATATCTAAGAACAAGTCTCAGCATGACTCAACTAGAGAAATACGTCACTTCTTGTGGAAGGAAATAGATTATTCTGGAAAAAAGAAGCTGCTGCAAATCCAGCAGGAAGTTGGAGAATATGCCTGGGAATTAATCGTGAGTGTGCTGGACTGCATGGGTGGAATACAAGGTTAGGTTGTAGACAATTCATTGACAAGAGAACACTTTCCTATGACTCAAGATTGAATGCCCTGGCAAAGACATTCAGAGCCAGTCCTAATGCACTGTTGGCTCCTTGAAGCTTGGAAACAATAACAGCCTATGGTATATGAGGTGGAAATGCCAGAACTGCCTTGGCAGGGTATTGAGGAAGGGAACAAAAGGCTCAGAGAGGCACCTTGTTGAACTGAATTTACTGTGTTATACCAGGGAACACGCTAACTAACTATGTTCTCCAGGGAGGCCTGGAGGACATTGCCTTCAATAAAGCAACAAAGATATGGGGCACTGTGATCAGTAGTTCAGTGGTGGCTATTGTCTGAGGCCCGGGAAAACAGTGGGAGATGCTGCCATGGCTCCCAAATGTCAATGGGGCTGGAATTCTAGAATAGCCAGCACCACGTCAGAAGCAAAGTGAATGCAATTACGTGATGGTCAGCAAGGCTAGAATCATAACCAGGAGGAGGTCAGGTAGGGGCAGGCTTGTTGCAGTGACTAATAATCCTCGATGTTTCCAGAGGGGAGATAGACGTTCTTTGTCAGCAAAGGTATTGCTTGGCTTATATAACCTAAAATGATCAAGAGGGGGTGAGAAGAAGGCTGATGTCATGGCTAGAATAGAACTTTATAATCCCTCATCCAGTTTCCAGATCTGAGATAGTTCTTGGACTCACAGCCCATCGGTGAAAGAAGAGATCGGGGCCCCTTTGATAAAGGATTCTGAAAATGCCACAGAAAGTATGTACAGTACCAATACTCTCATTCCTACCCTAACGGACTTTTGGCCATTTATCAGAGTAACTGTATGCTGGGAAAAAGATAATGCCCAGAAATTTCAGAGACTGCTGGATACAGGATCTGCACAGATTGAAACTGATACCAAGGGACCAAAAACACCATCCTATTTGAGTGGAAAGCATAGAAATGCTATTTAATCAATGGACTCCCAGTAGAAGATCACTTCATAGAGGGTCCAATGGGTTTACAGCCTCACTCTGTGGTCGTTTCTCAGGTCCTTTTATGCATAATCTGCATGAATGCACCTAGAATTTGGCAGACCTCTCACACTGGCTTCCTGTCCTGTGTAGTACTTGTTGGAGTAGAAAAGGCCAAGTGGAAGCCTCCCCATCTCTCCTACCATCAACACACACCCACACACTCACACACACATACTCTTACACACACTCAAACACAGTCACACCCACACACACCCACACACATGCACACATTCTTGCCACTGCTATAGTTTGAATGTTTTTGTCCCCTCCAAATTGCATGTTGAAATTGGAAGTGTGATTTTTTTTTTTTTTTTTTTTTTTTTTTTTTTTTTTTTTTTTGAGAGAGTTTTGTTCTTGTTGCCCAGGCTGGAGTGCAATGGCGTGATCTCAGCTCACCTCAACCTCTGGCTCCCGGGTTCAAGTGATTCTCCTGCCTCAACCTCCCAAGTAGCTGGGATTACAAGCGTGTGCCACCATGCCTGGCTAATTTCATATTTTTAGTAGAGACAGTATTTTTAGGGTCTTCCATGTTGGTCAAGCTGGCCTCAAACTCCTGACCTCTGCCTCGCAAAGTGCTGTGATTACAGGCATGAGTCACCACGCCCGGCCTGGAGGTGTGATCTTTTGGGATGTATTTAGGTCATGAGAGCTCCACCCTTATGAATGGATTAATGCATCTTAAAAGGGCTTGCAGGAGTAGATTTTTCTCTTCTGATCTTTTACCATGTGGGGACACAGCATTTGTCCCTTTTTGCCCTTCCGCCTTCTGCCATGAAAGGATGCAGCAAGAAAATCCTCATCAGCTGCCAGTACCTTGATCTTGGACTTCCCAGACTCCAGAACTGTGAGAGGATAAACTTTTGTTCTTTAGAAATTATCCCGTCTGTGCTATTTTGTTATGGCTGCACAAAACAGACTAAGGCTTTCCCATATTCACACCCACACCTACACTCACACACTAAAATGCACACACACACACAAACATATGCTCACTGGGCCAAGAGAGTCAAACAATATTACACCTTAGATGGAGTGAAAAAAACTAATATGGTATCACCTTCAAAGACTTAAAGGATGCAGGGTCATGGTCCCCATCAGATCCCCATATAAGCCATCAGCAAAATTAGATGACTCCTGGCAGATAACAATGGACTACTACAAACTTAACCCAGCAGTTACCTCAGTTGCAAGTCTTTATGCCAGACATCTTCAGTAGCACAGATCTGCACAGCCTACAGCACTTAGTATGTGGTTTACAATTTGACGAACACATTTTTTTCAGTCCCTCTCGAGGAAGATCAGAACGAGTTTGCATTCACTTGGCATACACAGCTGTCCATATGAATGGTTTTGCCCAGATCTATTTAACTCTTCTGCTGTCTGTCACCATACAGTTCAAAGGAACCATTTTTTTCTGAACATTCCACAGAATATCAGACCGGTCTATTATACTGATAGCATCATAATAACAATTCAAATGAGCAGGAAGTGGCAAGTACTCAGAAGTCCTGGTAAGATATGTGCATTAGGGGTTGTAGATAAGCCCCACAAAGACTCAGAGACCTGCCACATCAGAAAAGCTTTTAAAGGTCCAGTGGTATGGGGCATATTGAGATATTTCTTCCAAGATAAAGAAGAAATCATTAAATCTTGAACATCCCATCTTTAAGACAGAGGCTTCATATTTGGTACCTTAAGACCTGGCAGATTCCAGGATGCTAGCAATATCTGGGGTAGATGACAATCTTTTGTGGAGTCTTGGTGAGATTAAGCAGGGGAGTTACAGAACAAACCCCTAGGATTCTAGAGCAAAACTGAACTATCTACAGTAAAACAAAACAAAACAAAAAACCTCACCACTCAAAAGGCAGGTTTAGGCATGCTATTGGGCTCTAGTAGGAACTAATCACTTGACCATGGGATATCAAGGAACAACGAGACCAGAGCTATCCATCATGGTCTGGGTATGTTTAGACTTGCCACGTCGTAAGTTGTGTGGACACTGCAGAATTCCACCATTTAATGAAAACAGCACATTCAAGATCAATCCCTAGCAGGTCTAAAGGACACGAACAGGTGACCCAGATCTCATGTCACCTACTTATGTTGCACCAATGTGTTTCCTTCAGCTCATGGTTGTAGGAAGTTCTCTGTTACCAGTTGATGGAGAAGGAAAACCTTGGGCCTACTTCACAGATAAGTCCACTCCATATTCTGGTTGAACCCAAAAATGTACCACTGTGTCCCAGTAGCCTGATGCAAGGGTAGCCCTGAAAGTCAGCAGTGAAGGGAAATCTTCCCATTGGAGAGGGCCTTGAACACTTGAACTGATCCCCAACCTGATGAGGTAGGAGAAGGGCCCTAAGGTTATGACAGTCACATACCCGCAAGCAGTAGAGAATGGCATAGCTGGTTATGGTCAAGAGCCTGGAAAGAGCAAGATTGCAAAATGAGGAAAAATGGTGTGGATCCTTCTCAGTGCCCACTGGAGAGCATCCCCACAGAGCAGGCATTGAACAACTAAGCAGACAGGATCCTGAGGACGTCAGCCCACTGCTGCCCTTAACCATCCCAGTGAATGAAGCTTTGATAACAGGTAAGGAGGCCCTGAGCCAGACAGCATTGAGTTACTTCTTACTGAGGATGGTCCAGCTAGTTCCAGAGATTCATATGCTCCCTCATTACCAATGCTGAGCCCTCAGTTTGACACCATCCCTCAAGGAAACCACGCAGCCACTTCATGGCAAGTTGATGATGTCAGAATTCCTCACCCTGGAAGACGTGTTTTGTTCTTACTGCATTGACACATATTCTAGGAAAGCCTTTGTCTTTTGGACCCACAGTGTCTTGAATAGAACTAGTGTCCAAGGGCTCATAGAGTACTGGTTTACTATATGGGATCTTGCAATATATCACTGTGGGCCAAAAGATGCACCTTGCAGTGATAGAGGTGTGGTCGTCAGCACACAATCACAGGGCCCGGTAGTCCTGTCATACATCCATCTCTCAGAAGCCACCAATCTCATAGAGTTTTGGGTTGGCCTCATGAAGGTTCAGCTAAGCACCAGCTTGGTGATAACATCCACAGGGTTGGGACACTAGTCAAGATGCAATATACTGTTTGAACTAATGACTACTTCATGGTGTTGTATCCCCAGTGACTTAAATACATGGGTCTGAAGACCAAGGGCTGGCAGAAGAGGTAGCCCTTCTCAGCACCATTCCCAGTGACCCACCAGAGGAATTCATGTCTCTTGTCCCTGCACCTTTAGGATCTGACGAACCTGATTCCAGGGTGGGGTAAATACCTGAAGCAGGAGACACAGTAAGGCTTCCTCTAATCATTTTTTTTTTTTTTTTTTTTTTGAGACGGAGTCTCGCTCTGTCACCCAGGCTAGAGTGCAGTGGCCGGATCTCAGCTCACTGCAAGCTCTGCCTTCCGGGTTTACGCCATTCTCCTGCCTCAGCATCCCCAGTAGCTGGGACTACAGGCGCCCGCCACCTCGCCCGGCTATTTTTTTGTATTTTTTTTTAGTAGAGATGGGGTTTCACTGGGTTAGCCAGGATGGTCTCGATCTCCTGACCTCGTGATCCACCCGTCTCGGCCTCCCAAAGTGCTGGGATTACAGGCTTGAGCCACCGCACCCAGCCGGCTTCCTCTAATCTTAAAGTGAGGGCTATTCCCTGATCATTTTGGGGTCCTCATGCCAGCATACCAGCAGGCAAACAAAGAAATTATTAAACCAGGAGGGAAAGTTGACCTGATTCCATGAGCAGTTAGGATTTTTGCTACATCATGGGGGCAGAAAGGAACAGGTCTGGAATTCAGGAGATCCACTGGGGGTGCCGCTTGGTGCTTCTGTGCCCAGGGATAAGCATGAACGGGCAAGTCTCTCAACCAATGGCCTGACAAAGTCACAGTAGCCAGGGGCTCAGACTCTCAGGGATAATGGCTTGGTCCATCCCGCCAGGCAAGCAAAATGTAGCAGAAATGCTGGCTGAGTGCGAGGAGAATACAGAAATGGTTGGTGGTAAAAGAGCAACATGATGATTACCAATTACAGCCTCAGAATCAACCACAGCAGCAAAACTTGGTCTCACTAGCCCTTCAGTTGTCTTTTTTATTCTATTAGGATCAGTCACATTTGAAAGAAACAGTCAGGATGCAGTCAGATTAACTGGGCCATGAGGGGATCTGAGTAGTGCAAGGGGAGGACCGGGGTAGATGCTGTCAGTTCCCTGTCCATATCCCCCATGCACTTACTGTTCCAGTACACACCAACAGCATCCCTGCACCTGCAGCTCTCCCCCCGGAGCTCGCCTGAAGTGCTAGGGAATCAGGGCACCCAGAGGTGCTGATATGAGTGGGATGCTGATGATAGGGAGGTGTGGGAGGATTCACACTGGGTTTCCTCACCCTTCAGCATAATGTAATCATTTCACAATGTACATATATATCAAAATACCATGCTGTACACATAAACATAACTTTTTATCAACTAAGAAAATAACATTTTTTAGGTTACAAATTCTCTATAGGGAAATTTCAAGCACCCTAACGGGTTAGTTTGATATCTGGGGCTCTTCTTGGTCTCCCTAAAATCATACCACATAGACAGCTACAACTCACTTATGCCTAAAGCACCTTTAGGGAGCCTTTGAGAACTCATGGCTCATGGATCCCAATAATGGAAGAAGATCCCACCATAAATCCAAACACAGAGGGAAGGGATAGAGGGAAACCCTTGAGGAAATGAGGAAAGAAGCAGTGAGACACCAAGAAGGAAGAAACCAAAGAGGAGGTGCCAGGGTAAGGGCTTGAGGGGAGAGAAAGCCAGGAGAGAAACTACACACAGTCACCCACAAGTAAACAAAACCTGCACATACACACAGTCAAAGGAGATGCATCAGCCGAGACCACAAATGAAATTTAAAGTTGTTATGGCAACCAGAACAGGTGGGTGGGCACTTGTGCCCACTGAATTTATAAAATTAAAGTAAGCATTGCATTTGCTAACTAATTAAATAATGCCTTCTAAATATTTCTAAGTCCCCAGGCATGAGTTACAAAAGAGGGCAGGGAACGCGAAGCCAGAGCTCTCATTCATTTACTCCAGGGTCTAGAGAGCTGCCTCACAGGGCTGCTCTTACTGAGGAAGGTGGGGGCTGAGAGGGTCCGGGTCTAGCAAGTGGGAATGGCAAAGGCTTGAGGACATCCCTTTGGTGACAGCAGGAAAAAGCCAGTTTTAAGCAAAGAGTAAGCAAAGACTCAGAACTCTCCCTTGGAGCCTCCCAGAGGACAAGTGACAGGGCCAGCCCACCATATGTGTCCTCAGGCCCAGCCATTCTGCAGTGCCCTCTCTCCCATCCAGAAGCAGGGCTGCAACAGAGGCACAGTGGGTAGCAACTGGATCCCAGAGAGTTGCAGAGCCCAAAGCCCACATCTCTGCAGAGACATTGGGAAGCTCAAAGAATCCAGTCAAATAAGGCAGCTGGCTGGAGGAGACAATTCTTTCAGATGTGGTGGGGGGGGGGGTGGTGGATTGGTTTATTTTTAAGAAATAAAAGGAAAAACAACCTCTGCCAGGAATCAGATACGCCATCTTAGCTGCTCTTCCCTGGGGAAATAAATTACACATAACACTGTACACAAACACAGCTCCACACACAAACCCAGCTGGCTGCGCTGTGGCACTTGTCTCCTGGGGGAAATAAATTCCAATGTCTATATATCTCTATCTATAGATACATACACAGAAAAGGTCACACCATGTCTCCTTCAGTGATCCTTTCGCTTGAAATTAAACAATAATTGT
This sequence comes from Rhinopithecus roxellana, assembly GCF_007565055.1. Taxonomy (NCBI): domain Eukaryota; kingdom Metazoa; phylum Chordata; class Mammalia; order Primates; family Cercopithecidae; genus Rhinopithecus; species Rhinopithecus roxellana. Next base: position 108,516,699 of record NC_044557.1, read on the forward strand.
TTCCGTGTTTAGTCTCCTGCAAAGGGAAATCACCACTGGAGTAGCTCACCTAAACACAGGCACAGGCATCGCAGGCCTTCTTGTCATGCTCATGGGCAAAATAAGGTAGGGAACAGAGCCCCAGGATGCAGAGATGTGGGTGGCGTGCGCATCCCAGGAGACCCTGGTGCAAAGAACCCAGCCAGTGTCTGGGGACACACGAGTCACACCACAGGGAGCTGAGGCTACTCTGACGTTTTCTGTTTCCATGCTAGTGGTGTAATGGGGGTGTGTGTGTGTGTGTGTGTCCATTCCCTCAGAACAGGACAGGTTCTCAGCTTCCTTCCACAACTGCAACCAGGCCAGCTTGCCACTCAAAGTTCCACTGAATTCGAAAGCTTCGGAGCTAGAAGTAGTCTCATTTTACAGACGAGAAACTGAAGGCTGGAAATGGTGACAAAGATCCATGTAAGCTCCATGAGGGCAGGGTGATGTGTCTTTCGTTTCCTGTTATAAAAGGTACCTGGCACGTGAGAAAAGAAAGAAGGGAGGGGAGAAAGGAGGGGAGACAGGAGGAGAGAAACACTGTGCACCCTGTCTCCTTGTGTGCTGTTCTCTCTCCTGAATCTGAAGCCTCTGTCAGAGTGAGCCACAGGGCACAGTAGCACCGTGTCAGGGGCTGGAGCAACCGCAGGGTCATGCTTAGATCCTGAGTGGAGTTGGAACTGTGGTCTTCGTGGCACCAGGGCATGTAGCAGGAATCCATCCAATCTGGAGGGATCTCTCCTCTCCTGTTGACAGAACCACATCCTTCAAGCCCCCCAGTGCATGACCCTCCCTGATCACTGCAGCCCATGCTGCTGCTCCCTTCCAGAATTCCTGCATCCATGTGCTGCCAATCATTGCCTTATGGATGCCAACCCCTTCTCCCACGCAGGTCTATGCCTTGCAACAGACCACTGGTTGGATGTTTGCAGGTGTACACATTCAACCATCCATCTCATCTCTCCAGCAAGAGTGTAAGTATATGTCTGGAATGATGCTGCATGCATAGAAAGCCATCAAAAAATGCTTGGTAGGTTGATGGATTGATGTGTGAACCAACAGAAGTAGAGGGGATTTCTGGAGGATAGAAGTTGGACCCTAAGAAAGGCTCCTGGGAATACCCATTCTGGTTCTGCCATGGGTGCCTGCTCTGATTTGATGCCTTAAAACAGCTTCTGGTACATCCAGATTTGCAGCATGGTTTTAAAACCATCATAGTCATTTCTGCTTCTGCTCAGGAATCCCTCCAAGCTTCCTCTCTGCATATATGTCTAACGTCCTCTGGCACCGGCTCCCCCAGCCACTTCTCTGCCTGGCTGTGCTTCCTGGCTCCTCTTCTCACATACCCTGTTTGAATTTGGCTTCAGGTGGCTCATCTTGCTTGGACCTGGGAATCTGCTGGGACAAGGCCGTCAGTGGTTGCTTGCATGGCTCCAAAAGTTGGCACTTGGGACAAGCACTTCACAGCCTCCATTCTGTGCCTAGAAGCCAGGATGCAGTCAGGCAGGGACCCCAGAACCCCTAGCCCCTGTGCTCAGGGGAAGGACAGACTGCCAGGACAAAGGTCCATTTGAGTAGGGAAATGGGAGAAACACCAAGCCCTTGGCATCCAGGTCCGAATTAAGTGGTCCCTGCAGGCCCCCCTCAGTCACCCCAAGGCTGCTAGCCTCAGCTGTCTTGGCCAGGCTGCCTGGGTCCTGGTGGGGAGGGCTGCTCTTGCCCTTTTGCCAGCATGCTCATTCCAGTCAAACTAGGCCTGTCCTTCCCTATCAGTTTCTGGGTCAAGTCCCCAGGGAAGGGGGAAAAGAGAGGTCAAGACACAAGTGGTGATGTCACTTCTCGTTGAAGTATAGTGCCAAAAGCAGGGAGGGGGGCTGCCATGACAAGCCCTAACCCTGTCATTGTTGCCTCCCATCCCTTCCAGGCTCACAAGGGTGAAGAGAGGGGTGCATGAAACAGGCACAGTGGGGCAGCCTGTCACTTGCACACTGGTGATCTGGCATGAGCCAAGGCCAAGGTTGTATCTCATGACAGACCTGGACAAGAACCAGGCAGTGGGCGTCCACTCATTCCATTAATTTTGCACATCGGCTCTGTGTCACGCTCTGAGGCTAAATGAGGAGCAAGAATGGCCCAGTCCCTACCCACAAGAAACTCACTGTCTAGTAACAGGCCTCAGCAGTCCTGTGTGACAGATGTGTTGTGGAGGGAAGGGCAGGTGCAGTGGGAGTCACGGGGGAGGGCAGAGGAATGCTGGCTCCTGGGACATCAATGCCCACAGAACAAGGGGGCAGTCAAACACTCAGCAATGCAGTATGGGGGCTACAAGTATGAGCTTGGGAGGAGCACAAGCCTGGGTCTAAATTCTGGCTCCACACCTACTAACTGTGTGACCTTGGGTAAGCAGCTTAGCTTCTCTGTGCCTCAGGTTCCTTCTGTAAAATGAAGATGGGAAGATAAAATACCTAAGTCACAGGGCTGTGGTGAGAATTAAATAAGACAGTGAGTGCATGAAAGCAGCTAGCCCAGAGTGAGCTCCCAGTCAAGGTCAGCTGCTACCATTGTCATTGTTAATAGTATGTCATCACTGCTGAGCAGAGTAATAGCCATAGTAGTGGTAGCTGCTGCTGTTGTCATTGCTGTTAACGACTAGCACCTGCAAAGTCTCTCAGCTGCTCCCAGTTGCTCCAGACCAGGGCAGCCTGGGTGAGGTAGTAAGGAGCAAGGATGAGGGACTAGGAAGGCCACTATTCTACAACCCTGAGGGCACTGGAGAAGCCCTCTGGATGGGGTCTTTGGCACAAGGAACAATATGGGAACCCAGTCACTGGAGAACAAGGTCAGAGTCCGATTAGCTTGTAGGGTGATAATCTGGAATGACTTAAATCACTCCCTCCTGAGAGACATTGAGACACTGACTTGCTAGGGGGCTGAGAGGCCCCACCTATGGGGGAAGGGAGGGGACAGAGACAGAGCTCCTCTGAGGAAAGAGGGCATTTGCAGGGCAAGACCTGGAGATGGGAAGTGGCCACCAGCATCTTGGACCACAGTCTTGACAGAGACCATCTGTTCCAAACCTCTTAACCTGTTCCCACTTTGGAGCAATTCCAAAGTCTGATTAATGCCCTGGATCTTCTCTCCTCCAGAAAATGCAGGTGTTATATTTTGTATAAAAGGTCTATATTTTGTATGAAAGTCCAGGCTTGAAGGACTTCCATAAGGTCATGTACAATAAGAATTCCTCCAGGCACAGCACACCAGCAGCCAGGGGACATCCACAGAAATGCTTACCTATGGTACCAGTAACAAGAACACAAATGGCTTGCCGGGTGCCCACACTGCATGTCTCCTGCCACTTTCTGAAGAATGACACCAAGGCAGCAGATATTACCGCCCCCTTGAGTATGAGGATATTCAAATGGCCTATGGTCCATGTTCACTCAATGATCTGCCAAGGCCTCTAGGGTCAGGCCTGTCTGTGGCAGACACTGCAAGGGATACTGGATCAGGTGAACCTTCAAGGCTCTCACGGCTCATGGAAAAGCAAACATAAACACAACTAACCCCAAGCTATGGCGCAGGATAGCAGGGGTCCCCCAGAGGGACGCACGGATTCTACAGGAGAAGAGAGCAATTCCACTGGGGAGTTCCCAGGGGCAGGATGAAGGAAGACTTCCCAGAAGAGACCCTGAGGCTTGAACCAGATTCCAAATAGCATAAAGTTTTGTTGAAAGTAACTGTAGCAGAATTGCCAGGAACTCTATAGGACTTTTTTTGTTTTTTCTTTTTTTCTTTCTTTTTTTTTTTGAGACGGAATCTCATGCTGTTTCCCAGGTTGGAATGAAGTGGTGCGATCTCAGCTCACTGCAACATCCGCCTCCTGGGTTCAAACAATTCTTCCACCTCAGCCTCCTGAGTAGCTGAAATTATAGGCACCCACCACCAAGCCTGGCTAGTTTTTTTTTGTTTTTTTTTTTTTTTGTTTTTTTTTAATGGAGATGAGGTTTCACCACGTTGGCCATGATGGTCTCAAACTCCTGACCTCAGGTGATCCGCCCATCTCAGCCTCCCAAAGTGCAGGGATTACAGGTGTGAGCCACCATGCCTGGCCCTGTATAGCACTTCTGAAGAGAAAGGGTGCACTAACCACATTTTTCTAGTTTCTGCATTTGATGCTTTGACATCTCCGGGCCTTGCTGATACTGAAGGGCTGCCTCTCTCAGGGTTAGCAAATTCCTGGAGAGAGCGAACCAACCAATCCAGAGTCCACTCCTTTACTACTTACTCTATCATGTTCTTACACTTCACTCTGGACCTCTCTCCACCTGCCTGACTCACCCCAGGGCCAGGGACCAGACAACTAGGGACAGTCCCCGAGCCACAGAGCTGCTGTAACTATTCAAATTAGCCAGCTCTGGGCCTGAGCTGTCCCAGGGAAACCACTGTAAAGGCTCTTGGCCACGATTTTCCCTCCCATCTTCTGCCTCGCAACCACCTCTGGTGTTTCCCTCCTGTGGCCCTGCATGCTGGACCTCCCTCCTTCTTCCTTCGTGACAGTCGTTTCTGTGTCTGGGTCTCATACCATCTCTGATTAAAACAAATCCCAGGGACCCTTAAAACATGGGTCTACTTCCCTGAGGGAAGAAAGCCTGGTTGGGCTCTATCTCTACATATCAATGAATGGAAGAAAGATGTCAATTTCTCCATGGGACCAACTCATGAGTAAAGAGGAAACTGTAAGGAAGACAGGCCTAGCCCTGTCTACGTTTCAGCACGGTGCAGGAGAGTCCAGAGGATCTATCGAAGACCTCTTCTAGCTGGGGAACTGTGCCAGGCTTAGGGAGATTCCTAACAGAGAGCTCTAAACGAAAAATCCCACTGCGTCCATTTAAAGGCAACCACGAAAGGCCAAAACGTTATGCTTGGGAATCTTCCTAGGAGGAAACACCGTCAAACAGTGAGGGCGAGGACTGGCCCCTCAGTGCCTGTGACGATCTCTGGCATCAGGGATGGCCTTGCTGTGAACCAAATGTGTGCGGTTGAATCCCAAGACACAGGGCCGGGGGAGGCCAAAGAGTCAGTAATCAAACAGACCCAATCCCTGGGGCCTGTGAAGAGGAGAGGGTTTTACCACTTCTCCTGGCTGGAGGCTCAGGTGTGTTGTTTCCACAAATCCCTGCAGGCCCCAGTGAGAAGCCGTGGGCAAGATAGGCACAGGAAGGTGGTGGGGGCACTGGGTTTGTGCAGGGGGCAGCCAAAAGGATTCCATGCCCAGCACCAGGCCTGAACCTCCAGGGGCCGCAGGGAGGGGAAGAAAAGGCCCTGTCTCCCCTGCCTTGCACTGTGGTCCAGCTGGACTCGAAGGACAATCCCATGAAGTCAGCAGATGGAACAGAGAGCTGCAGGGCAAAGGCTGGAACACTAGGCCAGTCATGTTTCTCTAGAGTCAAAGCCACAGCGCTGCTTTTTCCCACTCCAGCCCCACAGCCAGAAAAATCGGCCCCTTTGTGCTCCCCAGCTAGAGGTCACTGGGGCATCTCCTCCAAGGCTCTATGTTTGGGGCTTGGACCCAGGGTTTCCTGTTGCCTGGGAGCCATCTGGCTCAACAGATCCCATTGTTTGGGATGGGGACAGGGCTGGAGGCCCTGGGGAGGCACTCAAGGTCCCAAATATTTAAACCCTACATCCTGCAGCAGTGGCTGTGGCCTCACTCGAGGAGCATTCTCCTCACTCGAGGAGGCTCCCTCTGGGGGGATCCAAGCAGCAGGCTTTCTTCCATCAGCAGCCAGGGGACACCCACAAAATATGCTCACTGTGCCAGGAATGAGAATAAAAGTGCCTCACTGGATGCCCAAACTTCATGCCTCTACTGTGTTCTCAGTTTAGATTTGCAATAGCCCTGGGAGGCAAGTGTCTAGCACCACAACTATGGCCTTGCTTCTGTCTGACTTAGAGCTATCACAAAATTCCTCCCTGCATTCACCCCTACCCTAGCCCTCACCATCTACCCCTGCCTCCAACCTGTGTCACAAGGCCTTTCCCTGTAGTAGCCTCAAAGCCCAGACTGGACAATGTCTTTGCTATGTCTTTTGGCCTCTGCCCAGCAGGGTGGCCATATGTCCCATATACATAGAACAATCATTCTCTCCATCCCTTGTCCCAGTTTTAATATTAATAGCATTCCCTTTCACTTGCAGCAGCATCTTCTTTTGGAAGATAAATCATTTGACTGGCTTCCCTCATGGATTACATTCAGAGGCTCCTACCTGCCCTCTACCTACAGAGGTCCTGAAACCTCAGCCCAAAGTGGCACCTCTTCCTGGGCTGGGTGTGGCACTTTCACCGTGCCCAGCCTCACTGGGGAACAGGAACCAGAGGGAAGGCATTATTCCAGTGAGTAAATGAGAACACTGAGGTCAGAGAGAATGCGATCCGCCCAAATCACTGAATTTGTTCACAGCAAGACTCAAGACTATGCAAGGATTCTACGCTGGATATATTTCCACCACACCAGGCCATCGTCATGACCCTGCTTCCCACCATATCTCAACTGCAGGCTGGGATGCCCTCTTGGGAATTGCCTTGTTGTCTGTCATTGTTCTTGAGTTGTTCCATGTATAATGGATTCTCTTGTCCCAGATGATAAAGTCACAGAGCCCAAGAGCTGTATCTTCTCCTTTTCTTGGCCCAGGTACAGAGGATCTGCTCAGGAAATATTTTCAGAATCCATTTGAATGCTGCTGAGTCCTGCAGGTTTAGGAAGCTCTCCAGAAGCGTGGTAAGACTTGTTTAACACTGAGGTGATATTGAGTGGTGAGAAGGCTGCTCTCTCTAAACTGCTTTTCTGCTCTTCTGCCATGACCTGTCCAGGCTGTCTGCACCAAGGCCACCTATGGAGAAGAACCACCCCCACCAAAAAGACCAAGAACCCACCACGGAGGGAAGAGCTTCATGGACAGTAGCATGGCCAGTTGCCATGGAGAAAGGTCCCAGGCCTGCATTCCAAATTTTTATGCCAAGATCCCAAATCCATGCCAAGACTGGACAACTGGTGTCAACTTTTGAGACAGACCACTGGGATCATGCCCCCTCTCTCTCCACCCACCGTAGTTTATACAAAAATAACTGATGCCGTGAAACAACCTGTAGACCTCCCAGCTTTCTCCACTTAATCCCCACTGGGTATGAGGCCTTGGGAAATGCTTCCCTCCTCTGAGCCTTAGGTTCCACATCTGTAAAATGAGAGCATTGGACTAGACCAGTGCTACCCAGTGGAAATGTCATGTGAGCCATGGATATAATTTTAAACTTTCTAGTAGCCACATGAAAAAGGTGGGGGAAAGGTGTGGAATTAATCTTAATAATGTATATCATGAACATCATATATACCAGGAGTCCCCAACCCTCAGGCCACAGACTTGCACCTGCCCAGGGCCTATTAGGAACCAGGCCACACAGCAGAAGGTGGGCAGCAGGTGAGTGAGTGAAGTTTCGTCTGTATTTACAGCCACTCCCTATCACTTGCATTATCACCTGAGCTCCGTTCCCTGCTACATCAGCAGCAGCATCAGACTCTCATAGGAGCGTGAACTCTATTGTGAACTGTACACGTGAGGGATCCAGTTTGCCTTCTCCTTATGAGAATCTAACACCTGATGTCACTGTCTCCCAGCACCCATAGATGGAACTGTCTAGTTGCAGGAAAACAACCTCAGGGCTCCCACTGATTCTACATTATGGTGAGTTGTATAGTTATTTCATTATATAATGTAATAAGAATAGAAATAAAGTACACAATAAATGTAACGCACTTGAATCATCCTGAAACCACCCCTCACCCCATCCGTGGAAAAACAGTCTTCCATGAAACCAGTCTCTGGTGCCAAAAAGGTTGGGGACCACTGAAATGGACAACATGTTATCATCTCAACACATCATCAGTACAAAAATTAATGAGATAATTTTAAATGTTCTCATACTGAGTTTGAAATCTGGTATGTATTTGACACTGGCATCACATGCCAGTTCAGACCAGTCCCACCTCAAATGCTCAGTAGCCACAATGTAGTGCCAAGTGGCTGCCATATTGGATGGTGCAGGACTAGATAACCCTAAGGACCCTCCTAGTTCAGATAACTTGGGATTTCATGATCATGCCTCTATACTTTGCCTGACAGCAGATTCCCATCACCAGGCTCTGCCCACCTGCTCTCAAGGAGACAAAACTCTACCACCTGGGCAGCCCATGCCATCTTTTGTCACTCAGTACTGACCTTCTGCTCTCCAGATAGGAGGCTTGGCTTACCTGGACCCATGTTCCAAGCCACAGGGGTCCTGCCCCAGTGCCTCTCTCAGCCCAAAGTATGAGCTTGGTTTCCAAGTCCAGGCTTCCTTACCACCCACCCTGCTTGGAGCTTCTCTCCAAGTCAGTGGACAGCTAAAAGAGAGGCAAGGGCTCACATATGTGGCAGTCTTCCCCTTGGGCAATTCCTACGGGTGTTTGTTTCATGCCAAGCATGTGGCAAGTTCTATGCCAAGCTTGGGGGCACCAAAGAGAGCTAGATGGTGGTCCTGTGTTCCCTTAAGACCCTAACCCTGATGTGCGTGGGATAGACAACTGGAGGATGGCACAAAACAATATATGCTGAAGTGTTCAATCAGATACCTCATTGTCAGAAGCCATAGAGATGGGGGTCTCAGCAGGAAACAGATGGTACACTCAAGCTGGATAATTGAGGAGAGTTTCATGAGAATGCTATTTTGAAATATGTGGGAAAGGTTTAAAGAAATCCACAAAGGATGACATGTACAACTCTCCTGGGCCTGAAGAGTCAAGAGGAAGGAGAAACTGAAGAACCAGAGAGGATGGTGGCATGGAGAGGTCCACTTAATAAGAGCTGTAGCAGCTGAGGCAACCACTCAGGGAATAAGTAAGCTCCATTCACTCTCCTCCCACCCTCTGATCTCTATTTGGGTCATTCCATTGGCTAAACCCAACCTGAGGCCAAAGACAAAGGAGTCTATAGGGGTGGGCCTCCCAGAGCACACAGCAGGGTAGGGGTGAGCATGGGGGGACCAAGAGAGGATACCCAGACCATGGACTGATATGAGAACATCACAGGTGGTAAGTATGAAAGAGGTTAGAGTTACTTCTTCTCTGCTGGGGAAAGCAGGGCCAGGTTTGGATCCTAAGGGATGAGTGCGCTTTGGAGAGATAAGAAAGGAGGACCCTTCAGCTTGGATGACAGAGTCAAGGGCAGATGGCCTGAGCAAAGTCAAACAGTTGGAGATCAGTGTGAAGTCCTCAGAGATGGGGTAGCCATGATAAATCGCTGCAGGGACCTCGAAGTCCCCCTTTCCTCACCAGCTCTGAGATCCTGAAATCCCAGGCTTCCTTCCTGGAAAGAATAGATGTGAACCTTGAAAGGCTGAACTTGAACTGGGCCCCAGAAAAAGGCAAGGAAGGCTATAGACATTCAGAGAGGAAAGAGAACAGTCGATGCCCGATGCTTCCACGGTGAAGTCTGAGAGATAGCAAAGCAGTAAAGGTGCTCCACGGACTAGTATGGAAGAGTAAATAGTCTGGTCTCCAGATACAGCCAGGGAGGATAGGGGTCTAATAGGTATGAGAGTAATAACTAGAAAAAGCATGAGTATCAGTATAGCACTTTCCATGCAATCCTAACATAAATTAGCTCATTTGATTATCTCAACAGCCATATGGAAGAAAAGAAGGGAGCTAGGGAAAGAGGGACCAAATGCAATGAACACCAAATATGTGCCCAGCACCATATGTAACATTGCGCACTTCACGGGTCTACAATCCCATTATTCCCATTACACAGAGAAGAAAACTAATGATCAAAGGAAGTAAGTGATTTGTTCTAGGTCAGAGAGTCATCAAGTGAAATGGGACTGGGACCCAAGCTCTGAATCTAAATCTCTACGTCTTTTCCACATTCGTAAAATAATGAGAGAATAATGCAAGCCAGCATCAAATGACACCCTGGATACCTATTAATTTACGGGAGGGCAGAGCACTGGGTGATTGAGGCATCATTGTTACAGGCATCGGGGGCAGAATTTGGGCTGCAGACAACAGGTGGTGGAGTTCAGAGAACTGTAGCCTAGAAGAATGGACAAGAGTCAGCTTCATGTTAGAAGCAGGAGGACCTTGCACACCCAAGTCAGGTTTCTATGGAAAACAAACTTCCTCTTCTGGGAGCCTTGATCTACTCTCTTTCCCTAAGCATAATGGGAAGCCCCCACCCCATCCACCCCCTCTGACAGGTCATGATAGGGAGCTTCCCCCACCACCCAGTATAGCACTCACCATCCAGATTTCTGTCCCATGCAGAAAAACAAGATTGCAAGTATACAGGAAGACCTATAGGGTTTAAAGTTAGGGTCTGTGGGTCCTGCCAGCCAATCCCCGCTGGCCAACAGAGCAAAATGATACATAAGCTCCAGGTCACTCTGTCCCACCATCAGGCATGGGGAAGGGGCAATGACACACACATTCTGCCAAGGCCCATTGCATCTGTATCTTAACTATAAAAAAAAAGAATGCTTCTGAGGATGGACCTTCCTATTTGTAACATCTTTGGTTTGAAAATTCAGGTCATCATTTCTTATTTAGGCTGTGTCTGTAACAGAAAAGCACCAGATGGGGAGAGGGTCAGCCAGTGTTCCTGGCGGTTTCATGACTGATTTAGCCAATATGGTTTGTCTGAGCCTATGTGATCTGGTATTTAAAAAGGGGAGTAGGAGGGACAACAGCAACACGAAAAAAGGGAATAAATGGATCGGACAGCTCTATGACGCACTGTGAAGGTGCATTCAAGGAGCAGCATTGGGGTGGGGAGGGGCGGGGGCCTCCAGGGCTCTGAACCATGCCCCAGTGCACATCACAATCACCTGCAGAGCTCCTAAGTAGTACCAATCCTGGACTCCACCCTCAGAGATTCCAGTTTACTGGTCTGAAATGGTGCCACAAACTAATAGTTTTTAAAAGTGCTTCAAGTACAGCCAGGGTTGAAAAAACACCAATATTAATCCAATTATACTTTCTCTGAAGACCCCCACCCCGCCCCTCAGCTCCTTTCTCCTTCTTCTTCCCCATGCCTAGTTTCTGGGGTCACCAATCAGTACCACTGCTCTCCAACAAGGAAGGTGACCAACCATCCTGCTTCTTAAACCATAAGCCCAGCAGCATCCCAGGAAGCCCCTAGCCCCAGACAAACTGGAAGGACCAATTCTTGGGTTGCCACCTCTCCTGAGCCTGACAATCCCAACCTTTAGAGATGATGAAGAGCTCAGAGCCTGCCTTCCTCTTTGATCTTTCCCGATCATCCTAAGCCCCAGGGACTGTTACGAGAACCCCAGAGCCCACCAGCCCTGGGGCCCCTCCTGCTGCCCTAGCCTGGGGCACTGCACACATTTGAGAAGGAACACAGGTAGGGCCCAGTGCCACCTGGTTGGTGCCCCGGGCTGATTTGCCCCACATCTGAAATTGCACTGTTGGTGCTAATGTGCTACTTCCAGTGGTCCTGGAGTTCTAAATTCAGGAGGCATTTACTAAGTAATATTTGTATTTATTTGTGAAATTATATGGACCTTTATAGCACACTTACAAAGACGAATAAATCCCTGCTCACATGGCCCAATTTGTTGTTCTAACCTGACACTTCCGTGTCATGATCACCTCTCTTTCAGCTGGTTATGGCCAAGGCTGTTAGGGATTTATTAGAGGCATTTTATAATGTGCTTTACAAGATGTTGTTAAGGCTGTGGCTTTGTTTATGGGCAAGAGGGGGAGGGATGGAGGAAAAGGGTGGGGGAGTGGGGAGAGAAAGAAAAAGAGGGCACTGCAAGCAGGTGACAGAATGAGCTTCCATGCATCTGGAAGCATCATCGAGGGATGAGTTTAATAAAAACCCTCCTTCCAGCCTCCACCCCCACCTCCCGCCCCAGCTCACCCACCACTTGAAAAACTTAGATCTCTCACTTCTGCAATATTATTGATCTTCAGAGGTGGAAATTTTTTTAAAGACACAGACATCAAGGAGATTTTAAGATAAGACTAGGGATGAAGGGACCTCCTTTATAGCCAGTGAAATATCAGACAGTTTAGCTAGAAGTGAAGTTTCCACCCTCTGGTTCTTTCTACCAAAAGGAGAAAGCAAATGGGAGGCAACTTTTGTCACGGTCTTCCACACCCTTTCTGAGGGCCGAAGACAGCTCCTTTAGTGGCCGGCTCACCCTTTCCTAGCAAGGGTTAGACTGAAGATGGCTGGAGTAATCCAAATGGAGAGCCCCAATGTTCACTTAACAAACATTTACTGAGTTCCTTGAACAGGGGCGCTAGATGGGCAAGTCAAGGTTTGCACCTAGGAAGTAAGGTATGTTTGCAGGCTCACTATGGTTAGCATCTACTAGATTGGATGATGTCACAGAGACATGAAGAAAGATCAACAGGAGCAAAAGCAGAAGCTACAGTTTTCTGGATCGCGGAGAATCAGACAGGGCTCCACTCATCTTTGAGCGAGGCCTTAAGAGAAGAAATAAAGCTTTCCAGGGAGAGACAGGCTTCCCATCAGACAGCAGCCTGCAGATGGCGGCACCAGTGCTTGGAGCTAGTTGCTCATTCCATAAATGGTTGCTTAGCTTGGTCAGGTGCCAGAGGCTTTTCCAGGGATTGGAAGACAATGACGAATGAGGCAGACAAGGCCTTTACCCTTGTGGGGCTCATGAAGTTAGAGTCCAGGGGTTTGAGCTGAGACCTGGAGCCTGGAAAAGAGCCAGCCAGGCAAAAACTGAAGAACACAAAGGAAGTCCAAAGGTTCTGGATTAAGAACAGGAGTGAGTCCATTGTGGCTGCCAGTGGTTCAAAACAAAACTGAAAAGGTCGCCCAGAACCGGAAGACTATGGCAAGGAGTGCGCCTTTTATTCTAAGGGAAAAAAATAAGTGTTTCATTTAGCATTTTCAACAGCGCATTGGCCCAGTGCTCATGGACACACCCAGCTCCCAGATCTTCCTTTCTCTAAGTAAATGGCTCCAACACTTCTTGGAATACTGGCTGATTCTAGGAGTTGGGCAGGGAATACACCAGATGAGCCCACAGCACCTTCCAGTACCAGAAAGCAAGGACTTACTAAACAGAGGGAGCATGGCCAAGTGACACGGGAGCCAACCCGAAGCAGCTCCCCAAGGCCAAAGCTGGAACGCTTTGCACAGTAAGTAAATAAAATAGTATTGAATTGTGACCCAAGGTATGCTGCAAATACTCATGGGTCCACATTGATATAAATACATGACGAATTAATAAATAAACGAATGGATGAATAAGTGAGAGAGCAGAAACAGATCTCCCCTATAAAACTCCAAATAATTTAGTAGACACTCCCCACTCCGGGTCATGGAGTTTAATTTTCTTCTCTCCCTGCCCCTTGAATGTGATCAGCTCTTGGTGACCTGTTTCTGAAGAGTCGAGCATGGGAAAAGAGCAGGAAAGGTAGCTGCAGAGGAGAAACCTGGCAAACACGACCTTAGCCCAGTGACCAAGGCCAAGGTGCACAGTGAAACACATCGCTGATGCTAGGTACCCTTCATGTGATGTGAAGAGAATAGCACTTCTCCTCTCCAAAACCCATAACTCCAGCCTAAACATGAGAAAACGATCGGACAAACTCAAATTGAGGGGCGTTGAACAAACTGCCTGACCCTTACTCCTCAAAACAGTCAAGGTCATCAGTAATGAGGAAAATCCAAGACGTTGTTACAAGGAGACATGATGACTGAACGTAATGTGGGATTCCAGCACAGAAAGAGGACTTTAGGAAAACTAGTGAAATCTGAATAAAGTGTGGAGTGCAATTAACAGCAATGCACCAATGTTGGTCCCTTAGTGTGATGAGCGTACCTTAGTACTGTAAGATGTTCACAATAGGGGAACCTGGGTCAGGGGTGCCTGGGAACTCTCCACATTACCTTAGAAACTTTTCTGTAAACCTAAAACTAATGTACAATATTTAAAATTTTTTTTCAAAGATCCTTGGGCTGCCATGTACAGATTGAGTTCTTGGGGAGCAAGAGTGGAAGCTAGTGGTTGTGACAGTGGGGATGAGAATGTGGGCAGTGTCGGGGTGTGGACCTGCCCAGGAGACTGGTGTGAAGAGGGGGAAGACGGGGATCAAGGATAACCACTGGTGTTCAGCTTAACGACCAGGGGAGGATCAGGTTGTAGGCAGGAAACACGGATCCAACCCAAGGCTCATTAACCTTGCGATGCTCGTTACACATCCAAATAGAGTGTCTGTCACATAAGTATTTGGATGTATAAATCTGCAACTTGGGGAGATAAAGGAGCTGAGGATATAGGTATCTATCAGCATCCATACTGTATTTAAAGCAATAAAACGTGATTCATTCTTCCAGCAGATGTTCTCTGAGCACCTACGTGATTGCCAGGTTCTATTCCAGGCTCTGGAGTTAAAGCAATGAGCAAAGTGAGCAAAGAGGAGGAGGCAGCCAGACGGATGGAGGGAAGCTGCAGTCTCAGGCAGTGGCTGGGGCTAGGAAGAGAAAAGAACAGGAGAGAAGTAGGAGCAGAGAGTTTGGACGGGGTGAGCCGGGGGGAATTCTCTCAGGAAACTGCATTGGAGCAGAGACTTGAACAACATGTAGAGAAGAGCTACATGGATACTCAGGGAAAGAGTATTCCAGGCAGAGGGAACAGCAAATGTAAACGCTCCAATGTGAGATGGGTGATCAAAATGGGAGCTGCCAGCACATAGCTGTTTACCAAAAGGAACTGTCCCCAAAGAGCAAGAAACTGGTGATTGGAAAGTGGCCACATAGACAGAGGGAAGTTCTGAAGGTCACAGAGCACCCTTGGGAGCTGGCCTTGGAGACAGCCAGGGACCTTTCTCCAGGCTAATGGGAAGGAAGGCAGAGTGTGGTGTGCAGACCTTCAAGCTAATGGGAAGGAAGGCAGAGTGTGGTGTTTAGAGGCTGGCCACCTAGCGGATTTGAAGGCAGAAGCCAGCAGTGATTTCTGGGCCAAGGTTGGGGGTGGGGAACAATATTTGCTTTGAAAAGATAGTTTGGACCCTTTAGATGGAAGATGGGAGGAAAGGCAGAGGCCACAGCTCAAGAGAAAGGTAATGAGGTCCTGAGCTGAGGGCTGCAGGGGGTTGTATGAGTTCCTGCTTGCTGCTGTAACAAATTACTACATATTCAATGGCTTCAAACAACACAGATTTATAATCTTACAGTTCTGGGGGTCCGACGTCCAAAATGGGTCTCACAAGGCTAAAATCAAGGTGCCTGCAGAGCTGTGTTCCCTTCTGGGTGCTTTAAGAAAGAATTCATTTCCTTGCCTTTTTCAGCTTCTAGAGGCTGCCCACATTCCTTCACTTGTGGCTTGTGGCCCCCTTCCAACTTCAAAGCCAGCAGGGTAGATCTTCAAATCTCTCTCTGACCATCTTGCCTCCCTACTCCACATTTAAAGAAACCTTGGGATTACACTGGGTTCACTCAGATAACCCAAAACAATCTCTATTTTAAGGTGAGCTGAAACCTTCATTCCATCTGCAACCTTAATCCCCACCCTTGCCATGTAGCCAGTGTATTCACAGGCTCCAGGAATCAGGACATGGACATCTTTGGAAGGGCCGTTATTTCACCTACCATAGGAATGGATCAAGAGCCTGTGCAAGGAAGTACAGTAAACTGAATTTAGCAAGGTTTAGCAAGGAGGGTGGCATCCCTGCCTGTTGGTGAGGGGTGGGCATTCGGGAATCAGACAGATTGGGTGCATGCCCCATCTCAGAAGCCCACTAGAAGGCAAAGGGCAAGCATCCAACCTTCTCCAGGTCTCAGGTTTCTCATCTGTTAAACGAAGGTAGCAGCATCTACCTCGCAGAGTTTCTCTAAGGATTAAAAATTAAATCCTAACACAACCTGCTACCAAGAGGAGATCAATAAATAGTAAGTATTGATATCACTGGCAACAAAGCTATTGGTATTATCAAGGGGCTGCTGGGATGAAGAGAAAGAATGCAAAAAAGCCACTTGGGTCACTCAGCTGGGCCACTGGCTGAACAGAGTGAAAGAAGTCAATGAAGGAGAATCCAATAAGGAAAGGATAGGCAGAAAATAAGTGCAATTTCCCACATCTGGGTCTGGGCTTTCAAGGGACCCACTGAGGAGCCATGTCACCTTGGGTGAGTTACCCTGGCTTTACTGCCTCACCCTTGCAGTCCTGCCTTGTAGGATAATGATAAAGATTAAACACAACAACCTTTGTCAACAGAGTACAGTGCCTGGCACACAGCACACACGCACTTAACAAACAGCTATCGTGTGTGCTGTTATCCAGGAGGCGGTTCAATGTTACCCCACCATGGAGCTCAGGGAAAAGTTTGAACTGGACCTGAGGAAATTGGAGAAGCACATGGCTGCAGCCTGCAGTTGGACAATAACAGCCTAAAGTAGGCTCAGTGCCACTGGTGGCAGCAAGTCCCCACTCACAGTCTGTCCTTGCAGCACAGACCACAACTCGCCATGGGAACAGCAGGGACATGGATGGATGCACAGGGAGAGGGCCACCAGGACTTGCCGGGGACTCAGCCGGGGTCACCCAGGCGAGGCCAGTACCCCTTCTCTGGGCTCACACAGCCAGGATGCAGGAGCCAGCTGGACACCCTCACGGCACTGTCATTATGCCCTGCTTCCCTGTCTTCCCCAGAAACCTGTTGGAGGAAGGAGCAGGAATTCAAGAGCAGCCTTAGGGTTTCATGAGACTGTGAGATGCTTCCAATCAGATAGAGGAAAGCTCTATTTTTTTCTGCAGGTCAATGACTTTTAATAATTCTCTACAGACTTAGACATCCAATTAAAACTCCTCAAGGGCAAACACTGGGCCTCAATCATCTCCAGGTACCAAGAACCCAGTATTGGGCTGCATTATTAGGGATTCAAAGGAAGAAAAGGAGGGAGAGAAGAAGAGAAGGAAGGAGGGAGATAGGCTAGAGGAGAAGGAAGGAAGGAGGAAGAGAAGGATGATGGAAGGGAGGTAGGAAGATGGGAAGGGATAGAATGAATGAAGACGAAAATTTTGTGGGGGTTTTTCTGAGCCTGGAGAAAGCATTTTGAGGCCCTCAACTGTTATAAATAAACAACTCGGCACCTGTTCCCTCTGCCAACTGATCATAGGCATCTTGATGTGACAGAACTGAGTGGCCAGGCCAAGGTCACACTGGGGGTTTTCCTGAGCCAGAGCTTAACCCAGGACCTAAGTCCCCACCCACCCAGCCAGGCCAGTCCTTGAGCCAAGCTGGGAAGTCTCCGGAGGCTTAGGCGGAGCTACAGAAGTGTGGAGAGGACAGCAGAGACCAGAACCCCCACAGAAACCACAGGAAATGCCCCTGCCACTTCTCTGATCAGAGGCAGCACCATCCCCAAGGTCAGCGGCTGCCGTAACCCATCATCCAGGTCCTGGAACCAGCCTGGGGCTTTGCAACTGCTATTTCTGCAAACCACTACTGTTTATTCTCTAGTTTATTCATATTGTGTGTATCATTAGTATCATTACTGCAATTTTCAGTTTTCTTCATCCTTCCTTTGAAAATGATGCCATAGGCAAATCATTTTCCTTTAACCAGTTGGCCGGGTCCATGGAGACCCAGAACACGCCACTGAACTGTGCAGAAATGGATCATTCCTCCTTCTGACTCAAGCTCCCAACCCCGACCTCTGATGTTCCTGTCTCCAGGCTGCCTGTCACAGGGTGGAGCATGATGACATTCCAGGACTTTCTAAAGAGCTTCCACCCAGACTCAGAATTCCCTCCCCAACCCTGCAGGCTTAAATCCTATGATGTAAAGGAGCAAATACACCAAGCCCCATTTAGCAGATGGAAAAACTGAGGCATGTGCACTGCCTCTGCTTCCCTGAGCTGCAGTTGAGAAACAGCTTCTCCTCCTTCGCTCCCTTCACACTCTGAGTCATATTTCCTTTTCTCCTTGCCCCTAAAGGCTCCCAGGTGGCACCCACGCCTACTCTGGGATGGCCTCGTCTGATGTCTCCAAACCCAGAATTGGGTGTGTCAGTCGGGCGTAGTGACTCACACCTGTAATCCCAGCACTTCAGAGACCAAAGCGGGCAGATCACCTGAGGTCAGGAGTTCAAGACCAGCCTGGCCAACATGGCAAAACCCCATCTCTACTAAAAATACAATAATTAGCCAAGCATGGTGGTGTGCACCTGTAATCCCAGCTACTTAGGAGGCTGAGGCAGGAGGATCTGTTGAACCCAGGAGGTGGAAGTTGCAGTGAGCCGAGATCGCACCACTGCACTCCAGCCTGGGCAACAGAGCAAGACTCCCTTTCAAAAAAAAAAAAAAAGAAGAATTGGGTGTGCCGCTCTGACTTTCCAAACAAGCTGGAAAGGGTTGGAACCTTTATCCCATCCTATCCACAGAATGTGCGCCATCCTCTCAGTGACCACAGTCAGCCACCCCCAGGTGTGACCAGCACCAGCAAGGCCCCCGCAGGCCTATGCTGGGGACCATGAATCTGGGCTGCCCTGGTGGCGGTTGTATTAAAATGTACCTGCAAGATTTTAATTGAGGTGATGAGTGATGGCACACAGAGACTAATGCCACTGAAAGATTTTATTGCTATTCCCAGCTCCCCTAAAAATGGGAGGCATTGCCAGCCATGGCCATGCAGGCAAGCACTTGAATCAGGCAGGAGACAGAAGCCAGCACCAGGAAAGCAGAGGCCACACCTCTATCACAAGGCTCTCGGGAAGGCAAGGTGGGGCAGCATGGGCAGGCCTCGGGCTGGCTCCTTTGAATAATGTCAGTGGGCTCTGGGTATAAGGGTGGTCCCTAGCTGCTAGGTACCTGACCCTGGAGTGATTCAGGGCAGGGAAATATTGCTGCGTGGGGAAGGGTTAGATAAAGGAGATGATTAGGAGGATGGGCTCGGGAATGGCTGGCTTGGACATGAAGGGTGTGTTCACAGGCAAGCTGTTTACCATCTCTAGGAATCAGCTGGCCCTGGGGGAAGCCATCTCTCCCCAGCCGGCAAGGCCCCCACCAAATGTCAAAACATCATAAAACACAGAAAATGTAAAAACGTGCTGAGTACAGCAGAGAGGGAAGGAGAGGACAGAGGACAGTCCTGATTCTCGTATCCACACCATCCCAAACGTAAGAAGTCAGCCTTCCTCAGCCCCCAGCTGCCCCCCTCCCCAGGCAGAAAGCAGCCCTTTCATGCCAGTTTTCCTTCACAGGCCTCCCTGAACTGTTGTTTCTCTTTGGCCTCACCTGGCTAAGATAGCAGGGGCGCAGGCGGAGTGGAATGCAGGGAGATGGACACAGTCTCTCCGGGTGACTTCATCCTGTACTCCCCATGGACCTTCCAAAAGCCAGACGTCCCCAGTAAAGAGTGTCTCACACACATCCAGATATCATGAGTGCTTAAGGACACAAGAGTCTCTATGGGGGCCCTGCCTCTGCCCTGGCCCATCCTCATCTCCCCGGAAGTCCCATGCTGCCATCAGGGGTTACATGTGAACAAGCCCCCAAGACTGGCTGGCTACCCACAGTGCCTTCTTCTCAGCAACCTGGCGGGAGGGGCGGGCACAGCCACACATGTGAAAACCACCATGGCTTATGCACACGTGGCTCCAGGAATCCAGAGGCCCTGCTGCCTGAGCGCCTTTATCTCTCTGTCCCCTGCCAGCTAATGCTGACAGCCCTCTTTAATTCTTCTTTCCTTTCACATCAAGTCAGGCTCAAATGCCCACCTCCCTTTATTCTTTACAAAATGTGATTCTTTTCTTTATGCTAAGAAGGTGTTGTCTTTGAAGCAAAGCCAACTGGGGTGCAACTCATCTCCACAATTCTTTCAAAAGTCCCTAAGTCTCTCCAAGCCTCAACTTCCTCATTTGTAAAATGGGAATGGGCCAGGCATGGTGGCTCATACCTGTTGTCCAGCACTTTTGGAGGCCAAGATGGGCAGATCACTTGAGCCCAGGAGTTTTGAGACCAGCCCGGGCAACATGGTAAAACCCTGTCTCTACCAAAAATACAAAAAAATTAGCTGGGAGTGGTGGCACATACCTGTAGTCTCAGTTACCCAGGAGACTGAGGTGGGAGGATCATCTGAGCCTGGAAAGTCGAGGCTGTGGTGAGCTGGGATGGCACCACTGTACTCCAGTCAGGGTGACAGAGAGAAATCCTGTCCCAAAAATAAATACACAAAAATAACTAGAATGGCAATAATGATTTTACCCTGTGGGATTGTCGTGATGATTCACTGAGAGCATATGTGAAGTTCCTGGTACAGAGTTGATAACACACACAAAGGTAATGGTAGCCTGCATGCTCCTAAGCCCATTGAAGTACCAGAGCTGAAGGCCCTTGGGGTTTGGGGAGAACACAGCTGGATCTCTGAGGACACCAACGGGCCTGCCCATGAAGAAAAGGCCTGGATAGGAAGGCTGGGACCAGAGGCACATGCTCCTCTTCCCAGTTCAGCTGAGGATGTTGCTACTACCTGGTCTTGCCCAAAGAGACCTCCCCTCAACGAGAGGCATCCGCTCATGCTCATTGGATGGCTCTCTAACAATACAGCTAGCCCAGACCCAAGCAGGGATCCCAAAACACTGGATAACCACCCAGGTATTGGGACTAAGGATGCATCATGTTTATGTGTGACACAACCCAACAGGATAAGAATTAATGATTGTCATTGGCTGGCAAATTGCACATCAATAGTGCAGAACGGATGATATAATTGCACAGTGTGCCTAACTATAAACTACAGTGGTGATAATAATTGGATTAATTAACCTGGAAGACACTGAACACAAAGGAATCTATGGTCGCTAAACAGCTGCCACAGAACCTGGAGGTGGGGGAAAGGGAGACGGCCGGTCTGTGTCAGCAACAAGGAGCCTGTTAGCATGGTGGCTGCAGTTGTCCTCACACAGGGATGACATGTCTATTAACCATCAGTCCCTGGAAGAACTGTTCTGTCCTCCTAGCTGAAGATGCCAAGAGCTGAGGGATCCCCAAGGTAGAACCTCTCTTTTAAAAGATCCAGCGATATTGGTAGCAGAACTGGAGACTTGCCCAGAAATGAGCCAACAAGGATGACTGTGCTGCTCATCTCTTTGTGTCATTGGCATTGTTTTGGTGCCCCAGCAAAGGCTGGAGACACAGGGGCATGCTGCACATTATGGTGATGAAAGAGGCAGCTGCCTGTCCTTGCAAATGCCTCACAGCAGCAAAGGTGGTTGATCTGGTGGTGGCAACTAGCCCCTCCAAGCAAACGCTTTCCCTGGCTGGGTTGTCAGCACTGTCTTAGCACCACAATCTGTTCTCAGCCTTGCATGCAGGACACACCCAAGCCCACAACTTTCACCCCTAACCTCTTCCAATCTCTTCAACACTCTAGTCACGCCAAGCAACAGGCAAAGGGGACCAGACGTCCAGAGGGGCCTTGTTCCAAACAGTCACCTTGACTTCTCCTCTCCTTCAGGTCCCAGTGATATCTCCTCCACCTTGTCCTCCTCCTCAGGGAAGTCTCCATCTGGACAAGGGCAGCTGTCACAGAATTGGTCTGTACACCTATTGCTCCAGCACGAGGGCCCTGCCACCTGGCTATAGGACTCAACAGCCTCATGTACACTCAGCACGTTTCCCAGTTAGAGAGTCATCTCCTCCAGGTAGGCACGGTATCTTCTGCTCCTCGAATAGTTTTGGGCACATCATAGGTTTTCTTTAAACCCTTATTAAATGAATGAATTATAAATAAAAGGCCCTTAGTGGATTGCCCTCTATCTGCTGAGCAGTGTCACTTTCATTTAATCCTCACAACAACCCTGCAAAGTAGATATTATTATGCCTCTTTACAGATAAGGAACCAAGAAGCAAAGAAATTAATTAATCTGTTTAAGGTGCTACAGCTGGAAAATGGCAGGGCTGGAATGTGAGCTGAGATCTTCCTAATCCCACGGCACCTTTTTTCACTACATCTTGGTTGTGGCAAATAGACTTTTACTTGCAATTTCAGTTTCTATAAACTAGGGAGATGGTGTCTAACAACACAGACATTAGAATACATTCTACTACGCCAAAAGTGTGGTGAGCCACAGAGATAATTATAGGAGGGCTGCAGATTGTCTGTTTCCAGAAAGTTCAAAAAAACCTTGCTATGGTTTCAGTGTTTCCCTCAAAGTTCATGTTGGAACTTAAGTTTCCTGGGAGAAACTTAATCCCCAATGCAACTGTATTGACAGGTAAGACCTTTAAGATGTGGTTAGGTCATAAGGGCTCTGCCAGTGTATAGATTAACATAACCCCAGGAGTAGATTAGTTATTACGTGAGTGGACTTGTTATAAAAACGAGTTCAGGCTGGGCATGGTGGCTTACACCTGTAATCCCAGAGCTTTGGAAGGTTGAAGTAGGAGGATCAGTTGAGGCCAAGAGTTCAGGAGCAGCCTGGGCAACATAGTGACACTCCATCTCTCCAAAATATAAAATAATTAGGTGCGGGTGGTGGCGCACACTTGTAGTCCTAGCTACTCAAGAGGCTGAGGTGGGAGGATCAACGGAGACCAGGAGTTTGAGGCTGCAGTGAGCTATGATACATTGTATATGCTCCAACCTGGGTGGCAGAGACAGATTGTCTCTTAAAACAATAAATAAATAAATGAAATGAGTTTGGCTCCCTCTTGTTCTGTCCCTGGCTCCCATGCTTTATTGCCCTTCTGCCTTCTGCCATGGGATGATGCAGCATGAAGTCCCTCGCCACATGTCAGCACCATGCTCTTGGACTTTCCAGCCTCCAGAACTGTGAGCCAAATAAACTTCTATTCTTTATAAATTATCCATTCTGTAATATTATATTATAGCAATAGAAATGGACTAAGACAGAAAATTGGTGCCAGAAATGGAATTGTTGCTGTAACAAATACCTGAAAATGTGGAAGCAGTTTGGAACTGAGTGATGGAGGCTAGAAGATTTTGGAGAAGCATGCTAGAAAAAACACGGACTTCAGTAAACAAGCAATAAGTATGATTCTGGTGAGGGCTTAGAAGATAAGGAGCATTGTGGAGAAAGTCTGACTCTTCTTAGAGATTACTTAAGTGGTCCTAATCAGAATTTTGGTAGAAATATGAACAGTAAAGGCCATTCTGATGAGGTCTCAGATGAAAATGAGAAACAGGTACTGGAAACTGGAGTAAAGGCCATCCTTGCTATAAAGTTGCAAAGAACTAGGCTGAATTATGTCTATACCTGAGGGCTTTATAGAAAGCAGAATTTAAAAGTGATAGACTACGGTATTTGGCAGAAGAAATTTCTAAGCAAAAAGTTGAAGGAGGTACATGGCTACTTTTAACTGCCTAAGATGCAAGAGGAAAGAAGTAACTTAAAGACAAACGTTATAATTAAAAGAGAAGCAGCATGGGAAGATTTCAAAAATTTCCAGCCTGGTCAGATAAAGAATAAAAAAGGGTGCAGGCCGGGCGCGGTGGCTCAAGCCTGTAATCCCAGCACTTTGGGAGGCCGAGACGGGCGGATCACGAGGTCAGGAGATCGAGACCATCCTGGCTAATACGGTGAAACCCCGTCTCTACTAAAAAATACAAAAAACTAGCCGGGCGACGAGGCGGGCGCCTGTAGTCCCAGCTACTCGGGAGGCTGAGACAGGAGAATGGCGTGAACCCGGGAGGCGGAGCTTGCAGTGAGCTGAGAGCCGGCCACTGCACTCCAGCCTGGGTGCCAGAGCAAGACTCTGTCTCAAAAAAATAAAAAATAATAAATAATAAAAAAATAAAAAAGGGTGTTCAGGAGTACAAACCAAGGGTGTGGCAATTGACGATTTGCTAAGAAGATTAGTGTGGAGATAAGAGATCATCAAGACAATGGGAGAATGACCCTAGAAACATTTGAGAGATCTTCAAATCTGCTCCTCTCATCGCAGGCTCAAAACTCAAGGTGGGCAGAATGATCTGGGGGGGTGTGTCAAGGGTACCCTCCGTGGACTCGCTGCCCAGAGCTGCCTTGGGTCACTGGTCCTCACATTGGATGCAGTGCTCCTTGGCTGCCCCAGCCATAACTCAGATGGGTCCAAGTGCTGCTCAACCCATCACTCCAGAAGGCTCAAGCCATAAATTTCGGCAGTGTTCACACAGTGCTAATTTTGCAGGCACACAGAATGCAAGAGTTGTGGTAGCATGGCTTCTTCCACTAGATTTTAAAGGATATTGTAGACTACCTGACTCTCCATTTCCTCTGCTGTAAATTGAGATCAATAGCACCTAGCTCACAGTGTTGTTGCGGAAATGAAAAGGAGTACTCCATGTAAAGCTTGTCCTGGTTCACAGTAAGCACTCAGTAATGCTAGCTATTATTATAACACATGGAACTTTCTTTAATTTAATGCAACAATAATCTGATGTGATAGGTGTGATAGGCTAAAGGAAGTTAAATATGATGGCCAAGGTCACACCCTGCTGTGTGACAAAGCTGGGAATCCATTCCATATCTATGTGGCTTGTAAGAAATCAAGAGAGGTTGGCTGGGCACGGTGGCTCAAGCCTGTAATCCCAGCACTTTGGGAGGCCGAGACGGGCGGATCATGAGGTCAGGAGATTGAGACCATCCTGGCTAACACGGTGAAACCCCGTCTCTACTAAAAAATACAAAAACAAAAACTAGCCGGGCGAGGTGGCGGGCGCCTGTAGTCCCAGCTACTCGGGAGGCTGAGGCAGGAGAATGGCATAAACCCGGGAGGCGGAGCTTGCAGTGAGCTGAGATCCAGCCACTGCACTCCAGCCTGGGCGACAGAGTGAGATTCCGTCTCAAAAAGAAAAAAAAAAAAAAAAAGAAATCAAGAGAGGTATGGAATTTCCTATACATGGAAACATTTGCAGGGACCTTGGGGAGGACTTAGAGAGTCTGGTGGAGGCAGGAAAAAGAAGAAGGAGGCAGGAGACATTAGAAGTATTTCCTGTGAGGGCCCAGAAGTCTACTCTAGAACTAAGGGGAACTCAGAAAGCACTGGTCCCAATTCCCCACCTATGACAGACTGACAGACTGGAGAAGAAGAGAGCAGCAAAGGCAGCCAGTACTGAAGTCACTGAAAAAACAGGGTGTGGAGCAGATGTCTTTTTACCTCACTGCTGGGGCCCCAGCCCACTGAGGACAGAAATCACTGGGCTGGTTCCAAGACACCTTGGACCCCTCTCCCAGCAGCAAATTGTCTGCTTATCAGGAGTCTGTTGCCAATTATACTTATTATTGTTGATTATGCATCTAGATTAAATATTATGCAAAGTAATAAGCTGTAAATGCAATCACAAATGAAAAGAAGGCTGGTGATTCTAAGCACACCATATTGAATGCTTTGGAAAGACTTCATAAAGGCAAGTCATTTAAAATGGTGTTAAATAATGTGTGGGTGAGACCACTAAAACAGACTGGGGCTTGGGGAGCAGGGTGGGAAAGTGGTGGGCATAATTATAAAAAATACAGAATTCTGCATTTATACTGCTTTGCATGGGTCTTGATGTTCTTATTCTACTTTAAAGAAATCTGGGATTTAAAGAAAACTAGAGTTCTTAGATAATGCATCACAGGCATGGTTGATCCAAGAACAATGAAGGGAAATTCTGATTAGGAGACTCATACTCCAAGAATAGGCTTTGACCCCTCCCCCAAAGGACTGGCAAATAAGTACACATGTATATATTTTAAACTAAGGCAAAATGCTTAAGATGCATGCATATCTTTTTTTGTAATTACGGTACCTGCTTCAGCATTCTTAATTGGATTTGCCAGCTGCCAGTGCCTGCTATGTCAGAGAGGGGAGCATGGCCTGTACTTAAAAGAAGACAGTCAATAGGCTCCAAAGGAAAAGACCCATAAAAGCCTGTGCCACACCCCACCTGTGATTTTCCTGTAATTTGGGGCAACTAGGAAGCCTGGTGACTATGCCCAAGACCTAGCTGTCAGGGACAAGCAGGGATCCACCCTGAAGCCTTGTTGAGATGTGACCTTCCTGTAAGTACCACAGTTTTCATAGTACAGTCTCCCTTCAAAGAGTCAATGCACTAATCAAAGACCTGACCCTCTACTTCAGACCTTTTAATACCCTTGGCTTCCCACCTGGCACAGCCACAGTCAGGACATGCTGCCTTTTTTACCATTCTCTGCTGATCCCAGGCCAGGGTCTTGTGCCAGGGAGCACAGCAACCCTCATTCTTCCATTCGCTCTTTCACCTCACAAATATTTATTGAACTTCTATTATGTTCAGGGATTACTTGTGAAATAAAGATGACAGTCTCTGCCCCACTGGTAAGTAGAATAGACAGAAAAAGATGATAGGTACAATGCAATCAGCACTGCAATAGACGCTAAATGAATAGAGAAAGAAGAGAGAGTAACCAGATATTATATTGACTGGTTAATGCCAAGCTCCCTGTTGTGGATGATCATATGCACGGGTGCCCACACACATGCTCTCTCTCACATACACACGCACACACACACACACTCACACACACCATTCCTCCTACCCTGCTCTCAACAGTTCACAATGTACTCAGGAGCAGAGAACTCTAAACCTCCAGAAGAAAATGAGTTCAAAAACCCAGCTACGAGATCAGGGAATGCCTCCCTCCTCTCTGGCACTGCAGTTACCTGGGCGGCAGGCAGAG
The DNA here is from genome assembly GCF_007565055.1 of Rhinopithecus roxellana. Classification (NCBI taxonomy): domain Eukaryota; kingdom Metazoa; phylum Chordata; class Mammalia; order Primates; family Cercopithecidae; genus Rhinopithecus; species Rhinopithecus roxellana. The sequence continues at coordinate 108,543,470 of NC_044557.1, forward strand.
CTGTCCTGCAAACCACCAAGAAGTAACCCTCCCCCAACCTCCAGAGTGACTCATTCAGCACCATGTATAGAGGAGATCAGCGAGTCTCCAGAAACTCCATCAGGAAATCCTCCCCATCGCCAGCTCTCTAGAGGACATGATTCTGACCCTGTTACTCCTCTGCTTGAAACATTTCAGTGATTCTGTCATCTACATGACTAATTAAGTCTTTGCCCCTTGACCTGGTATTGACCAACCTCCATGATTTGTCAACTACTTCATCTCATCTCCAGCATTTTATCCTCTAATTCCAATCCACTTACACACACACACCAAAAAAAAAAAAAAAACACACACGTGCACACACACACTCACACCTTGCTTTATGCATCCATGATTTTGCATATACTCTTCCCTCTGCCAAGATTTGTTGGCAGTTTTTGTTTCTTTGTTTTATTTTCTGTGGCGTGGTCTTGGTTAACTCTTACTCTTCAAGATTCAACGCCAGTTACATCTCTTCCTGGAGGCCTTCCTGAAGTCCCAGTCTCTCCAAGTGCTCACATAAAATCCGGTACCTATCCCCACCTTGTTATTCCTCATATTATAACATCTCTTCATATGCTTATCAAGCATGTATCAGTCTCTCTGACTCCCACCAATATATAGCCCAGCACCCAGCACATGATCAGTGCTCAATAAATGTTGATCATCTGAGACAGGCAACCTAAAGCAAAACCCACCTCCTCTGTGTCATGAAACCTGCTACATAGGAAGGACAGGTTTGTAGCTAACACAGTCAGAGCAAGTGTGTAAGGGTAAGCATCCCCATGGAAGGTGTCCTGGCCTACTGATGTGATACACTGGCTGCTTGTTAAATAGGTCCTAAGAGAATAGGAATGCATACATTATCCAAAATATGTAAGGAACTCATACAACTTAGTTGCAAGAAAACCAAACACACAAATTACCCAATTTAAAAGTGGGAACCGAAATAAATATTTCTCAAAATAAGATATGCAAATGGCCAACAGGGATATGAAAAAATGCTCAACATCGCTAATCATCAGGGAAATGCAAATCAAAACCACAATGAGTGATCACCTCATACCCCTTAGAATGGCTAATCAAAAAGACAAAAGACAAGTGCTATCAAGGATATGCAGAAAAGGGAACCTTTACCCACTGTTGGTGAAAAGGTAAATTAGTATAGCCATGATAGAAAACACTATGGAGGTGCCTCAAAAATTAAACATAGAACTGCCATATGAGCCAGCAATACCACTACTGGGTATATATCCAAAGAAAATGAAATCAGTATGTCAAAGAGATGTCTCCACTCCCATGTTCATTGCAGAACTATTTACAATAGCTAAGATATAGAAACAGTGTAAATGTCCATTTAGGGGTGCCTAGACAAAGAAAATGTGGTGTATAAAGACAATGGAATATTATTTAACCTTTAAAAAGAGAGAAATCCTGCCATTTGTGGCAACACAGATGAACCTGGAAGATACTACGCTAAGTGAAGTAAGCCAGACACAGCAAGACAGACACTGCCTGATCTTGCTTATATGTGGGATCTAAAATAATTAAACTCGGCCAGGCTCAGTGGTTCATGCCTGTAATCCCAGCACTTTGGGAGACCGAGACAGGCAGATCACTTGAGGTCAGGAGTTCAAGACCAGCCTGGCCAACACTGCAAAACCCCGTCTCTACTAAAACTACAAAAATTAGCCAGGCATGGTGGTGGGCGCCTGTAATACCAGCTACTCGGGAGGCTGAGGCAGGAGAATTGCTTGAACACAGGAGGCAGAGGCTGCAGTAAGCCGAGACCACACCACTGCACTCCAAGCTGAGCGACAAAGCGAGACTCCCTCTCAAAAAAAAAAAAAAAAAAAAAAAAAAAAAAAAAAAGTCAAACTCATGGAAACACAGAGTAGAAAAGGGGATGCCAGGAGACAGGAAGAGGGAGAAACAAGGAGGTGCTAGTCAAAGGTACAAAGTTTCAGTCATGTCATGCCAGATGCATAAGTTTTGAAGGTTTCATGGACAACGTGGTGCACTATACTTAACAATATTGCATTATGTGCCTGAAATTTGCTAAGAAGGTAGACCTTAAGTGTTCTCACCACCAAAAAAAGAAAAAAAAAGATAATTATGTGAGGTGGTGTATGTTAATTAACTTGACAGAAGTGATCATTTCACTATGTATCTGCATATCAAAATGTCAGGTTGCATACCTTAAATGTAGACAATTTTTATTTGTCTACCATTCCTCAATAAAACTGAAAAAAAAAGAGAGAGAGAGAGATCAAAGGATTGGTTAGGGTTACCATAGCTTGATGATAAGCCCTCACAGCCACTGCAATGTTGTTGGTCTCTTTCCTTGTCGACTAACTCTCAGGACTGAGCTACTTCCCAACGGTGAGAAGAGCATGTGTTGCCTGATGCCCCAATTGTTCAGTCTTCTTGGCAACTGCGTCTCACTGTATATTAATAAATCAGTGTTCGTGCTTACTCATAAGACTGCTGGGAGTTGAGAGAGTGTAAATCAATTCACTCAGACAGGATGGTCCTCTGGAGAAATGAAGAAGATGCAGAACATCTGACCTCAAAGTAGAGGCCCCAGCCCAGGGTACAGTTACCCGGGAGGCAGGCCACCCAGCATGGAGCTGTTTGCACGTCCGTACTACGCTCTATTACATACCAACTCTGTGCATAATCACCAAATTCCTGATTCAAAGTAAACCAATCCATTAGTCAAAAAAGGAGATTATTCACCATGACACGAAGGAGCTAAAAGGCAGCTTAGAGATGAGCTAGCAGCACCTGTGCATTTCACCACAAGGAACTGAAGGAATGCCTACAGCGAATTGTAATCAACCTGGTAGTGAGTGGAATGTAAGAGAAGTCTGATCTCCTGAAAAGTTTATGAATGAGTTTGGGAGTTAACCTGGTAGATCAGAGAGAAAATGAACTTTACAGCCAAATAGACAGGGGTTCAAATCCCCGTTCTGCTGCTGCTAGCTGTGTGACTTTCGACACGTTACCAAGTATCTTCTCAACATCTATTTCTTCACGTGCAAAATGGGATGGATACTATCTATTTCACAGAGTCATGGCTAATTGAGATATTGTATAGATCACATATTTCTATAGTAAGTGTTCGGTAATAGTTTCTTTGCAAGAACAAAAGACTAGTATAAGGACCATTATTAAGGGCTAAACTGTGATGCCCACTTCAAATACTGTTAGAGTTCAAAAAAAAAAAAAAAGGAAATACCTGCTTGGGGCTTTACATAGAGCAGATTGACGGGGGAGTGAGTGGCTCAGAATAGAACATTTTAGAGTTATTTCACACCTATCAAAACCATCTGAAACCTCTGCTGGGTCCTATAATCAAACCAACCATTCTATAGCCCATCTCTTCATACCTTGTTATGAGTTGAATTGTGTTTCACCAAAATTTATATGTTGGCGTTCTAACACCTCCAGTATCTCAGAGTGGGATATTATTTGGAAATAAGGTCATTGCCAATGTAATTAGTTGAGATCACAGTGGGATAAGGTAGACCCCTATTCCAATATGACTGGGATCTTATTTGGAAATAAGGTTGTTACACATGTAGTTAGTTAAGATGAGCTCACGCTGGAGTAGGGTACAACTCTAATCTAATATGAAAAAAGGGAAAATTTGTACAGAGACACACATACAGGGAGATGCCCTGTGAAGACTGGAGTGCTGCTGCCACAAGCCAAGGAACCATCAGGACCTGGAGTAAGGCCTGGAACAGATCCTTCCCTAGCATCGTCAGACGGCACATGGGCTTGCAACATCTTGGTTTCAGCCCTCTAGCCTTCATAACTGGGAGATAATAAATTCCTGTGATTAAAGCCACTTGGTCCGTGGTACCTTGTTATGGCAGCTCCAGGAAAATAACAGACACCCCATCCCTGCTACTGCAATCGCCATCCTGCCCTGGGGAAGAACTGAATCCAAGCAGTGGGAACCAAAGCGACCTGTACTCATGCTCTTGGCTCAGGGACTCTGCGCTAAGCAATCTCCCACCACCCTCTTCAAAGCCTACGGTTTTCTTTTCCCATCTGCCCAAGGGAGTGGATAAAACAGACTGTGTTTCAGGTCCATGGATTCCTAAAGCCAGATACATAATCACAGAAGCTCCGTTGGACGACCTCTTCAAGGTCTCCTAGATCTGTCTGGTTCTCAAGTCCACTACAGCTCCCAGTCATGGCTAACTTCTGCTTAAGCATAAATACTGGTAGAAAGTTTGTTATCTCTTTGAGAGTTCCATTAAAAAGCTTTCTCCAAATTTGATCAATGCAAAGTTTGCCCTACAAATAAGTTAGTTACAACTCTTTCTTCCTATAACTTCCATCCCTTAGCCTGCTAGCTCTGCCCTCTGAGGCCCTGCAGAAAAGAAAATTTAAAAATCCAATCCCATTTTGTGAAAGCTCTTCAGGCACTTGAGGACTCGTACCTCATTCCCCTTAGTCTTCTCTTGTCTCGGCAAGATCTCCCTCTCCGCTCTTCTCCTCCCTGAAAGGGGGGTGGCTATGCAGTCGTACGTACTAAAAGGATTTTCTCCCAAGTCTGTGTGTCCTGGTAACTGTTGCTTCCAGTTTGGGGTTGAGAGTTAAGTTTGCAAGTTCTCGTGGCCTCCTGCCTCCACCTTTCTTCCCAGTCATGACACACATTAGGGGCCCTACTATAAGCCAGGTGCTGGGAAGCTAGGAGAACCAAGATTGAGCACGGTGTGACTTGGATGGCAAGGTCTTAGCAGGCAGGCTGACCGTGACTATTGGCACAATGTGGGAAAAACCACTTTCCTCAAACAGGCAGTACGTGAAAATTAAAAAGAGAGAGGAAAATGCAAACACCCTCCATCCTTTGGATGTCAGGCTCCAAAAAAAAGCTCAGTCAAGGGAAACATCATTTTTCCCCACAAGAGGAAGAAAAAAAGCAAAGCTGAATTGACCTGCAAACCACCCCTGACCTCATTTGAAAAGACTCCTTTCTTTCAACCAAAACCCAGGGTCCCTTCTTGGGGTGTAAATTCCCTGAAAAGCCAAATCTTTTCAGGACATGAAACTGTTGGCTGCCCTTTTGAGGACTGAGAGCAAAGAGCTCCAAAATTTATGCACTACATTAAGCGAGATGCCTCGGTATCCAACTAGGTTAAATTGCTTTCTATATTTAAATTGCCTGCTAGCTGGTTAGATGTGGGAGCCACAGCTGTGAAATGGATAGTTCCAGCCAATAAACAGAAAGGCATAAATCCTAATGGATTAATCTGTTATAATTAGACAATTCTGTGTGACTTTGACATGGAACCCAACTCTTGGGAGACAGAAGAGAGATGAGGTGGCCTTTAGGTGTGGGGTGCATGGCAAGAGAAAAGCAGGAGGTGAAAGGCGGGGTTTGAGGACCCAAGGAAGTGTTGCCAGGCTACAGACAGCATGGCCTGGTGGGGCTGAGATGGGTGGGCAGAGGACAAGTATTCTTCCTTGAAAAAGAGAGTCATGCAAATCCAGAAATTTGCATTCTAGATAAGAAAGGCAAGAGATAGCAGTGAACTTTCTCCTTTGTCTCTCCTCTCCCTCTCCTTTACCTATAGAAGTTCTTTGCTTCTGCTTCTCAAAGGGGGCACACCCTTTTGAGAAACTTTCTTGGGACTGCACATGGTGGCTCATACCTGTAATCTCAGCACTTTGGGAGGCCAAGGTGGGCAGATCACCCCAGGTCAGGAGTTTGAGACCAGCTTGGCCAACATGGCAAAACCTTTTCACTACTTTAAAAAAAAAATTAGCTAGATGTGGTGGTGCATGATTGTAGTCCAAAAAAAAAAAAGGAAACTTTCTTGGGAGCAATAAGAACTTGGAGAAACCGACCCGAGGCACTTCATTATGCTCTTGTCTTCCTCTTGCAACTCCTTCCTCTTGTTAAGACCAGGAAACCCTAAGGAGAGTCACTGCCCAGCAGGGAGAGCCATCTCAGCCACCAACCCAAAGATGGCCAGGTCCCCAGGGGCCTGGGTGAAAGATGAGGAGCTGACACCCAGATTGAGGCAGACTGGAGGGTGTAGCTGGCAGGGAGTGCAGGTCTTTCTGGTGCAGGGTGAGTACAGGGAAATACCCCCAGCCCAGATCAAGATAATGAGGATGTCTAGAGTGTAAGAGGAGCTGGAGACACTTCTGACACATTGGGGTCTAATCAAATTGACAAGTTAAGATCCTGTCCACCTGGAATTCCAGGATTGAAATTTGAGCCCCTGGATGCCCCCTGGAACCATCCTCTGTCTCGAGACAACCTCCAGGACCAGAATGACCTTTGCACCCAATGTGTCCTACTACTCTTCCCTTCCAATCCAGGCCCTCAGCTCCAGTGAGACTGACCTCTTTGCCCCAGGAAGACTCAGAGGGAAAGTAGCTAGGAAAAGAAACTGCAGGTGATGAAGGGTGAGAACCAGAGGATATACAGGCTCAAAGTTTCAGGCTGTCTAGAGAGAGTTTCTGAAGCCAAAATACACACACGCATGCACACACACACACACACATACATCACACATACAAATGCTAAGAGGTACAACTCTGGCTTTATCTCAAGACAGAGAAGCCAAAAGGGTCACCCAAACATTGATGATAGATCGACTGTGGCCAGGGAATAAAGTAGGTTCTTGATTTGTGTTAGTTGGCACTGAGAACCAAGAGACCCTTGTTGGGCATCATATTGAGCCATCAGGCCTGCATTCAGCAGCTTAACAGGCTGTGTACCCAATCAAACCTCACACCTATGGTAATATTCTCCCATCATGAAAGAGTATCTGCTCTCCACCTGTCTGCCCAGAGCTATGCAAAACCATAAATCCAAAGCCAGATAAATCATCAGAAATGAAGAGAGTGGAAATAAGACATGAGCAGCAAAAACAATCTAGAAAGGGAAGCAATGGCTGCTACAGGTTTCCAGATCAGGTGTGGGCAGCCTTGAGCCTCTGGGTAGAAGCCAGTGTGCCCCACTTAGAAGGCTCCACGTGGGGCTCCTGGAGAGAGATATAGGGTCAAAGGCAAGGACAGATGGGGACAAACTGCTACCCAGCCCTCTCTCTGCCTTCCCAGCACTTGTTCCCTGTTCCCATCTTCCAGGTGAACCATGCTGGCCCCCAACTCTGTATAAATAAAATAACAATCCCTATCAAAAGAAAACTTCAGTAAAGGGAGCAGGAAAGCTGAATCTTGTAAAGAAGTCAGTTCTTCACATAACACTTTATAAATTTAGTATAACTCCAATCAAAATGCCAGGGGAAATTTTTCTTCCCTAAAGTTTAACTAAGTGATTCAAATGGTCATCAGTAAAAATTAAGATGCAATAATTTCCCAAAAGCATTATTAAAATAAGGGTAATATAAGGAACTTGCTGTGACAAGTATTAAAACTGACTATAACTACGGCAATCAAATGGCATGAAGCTGATGAGAAAATTAATATGTACTTCACAGACAAATTCAAGTATGTAAATGAACGCACACATATATACAAATTTATTTTTTAAATAGAGGTCATCAGAAAGCACCCAGAAAAAGGTTATTTGGGACATTTGGTTAAGTATGTGGTTAATAATTGAAAACAAATAATTTTCATCATAGTAAATATCAGATGGATGAATTTTATGATTCATAAATCATATGAAATCATAAAATAAGTAAAATATATGTAAGTAAAACATTAATTTGTTCTTGTCAATAATACTACAGCAAAAAAAAATTTTTTCTAAGTCTTTGCCTATATCTTAAATTATTATTTGTAGTAGAAAACACTGTCTAACCATAAAGGTAAGAAAGAGAAAGAAATTTTTCTACATGTAAAATTAAAGTCTGCACATGTCAAAAACCTCATTATAAACAAAAAGGCAAATTATACACTGGAATAAAATAAAACAAGGATATAACTAAACAATCTTTCTAATGTTATCTAGAGAAATCAGACTTACCAACAAAAAAAACAAAGAATATAGATTACTACATAAAAATACAAATGGCCATTAAACATTTTTAATAGTAATATCCAGTGCCATGAGATGATCATTCTCAATGATCTCCAATAAGAATATAAAGTAATTAAAACAGCAGACCAAAAAAAAAAATGTCCACACCCACTCAAATGTTCTGGAAAGTAATGTGACAATACGTAAGAAAAGTCTGACTTCTAGGAATCCATTCTAAATAATCCAAGATATAAGCAATGACTCATAAACAATGTCTTTTGCTGCAGTCCTATTAATAGCAATAACAAATTGAAAATAGTTCTGACATCCACTAACTGAGGACTGACTAAATAAAGTACAGTGCATCCACAAGGTAGACTATTCCAGTCATCTTCTATCAGTGCAACAGGAAAAGGATCAAAATATCATCTTAAATTTTAAAAAATTAGAACACAGACTGGAATACTATTAAAACTGCACTTAAACATAGAAAAAAGACTGGAAGAAACTCTTTAATATGCTTATAGTGGTTATCTCTGGGCAGTAGAAGTAGAGCTATTTTAATTCTTGTCTTTATACCATTCCGTATTTTTCACATGTTCTATACTAAACACATTTCACTTTTATAATTAGAATTAAAAGCAATCAAGCTTGCTTTAAAAAAGATTAGTCCTCCAGTGTTCCAGGAAGAGAAAAAAGAGAGAGGTCCATCTCTCTAAAAAATGTTTCTGAAACAGCCCTGGTGCTTCCTCCTCCAGCAGTAAACAGAGTAACAGAGGCTTTAACTCGGGCTGACAGCTGGATTATTTATACTGGTGGCCACACGGCCGCTCGCTCACCTGAGGGGAGCTCCCTGCCGGATCTCCTCCTGCCCTAAATAAATCAGCTCCCGCAGGCCAAGCCTCACTGGCTGCACTTATCCATGTAAATTAGCTTGATTTGATATCCATAATTTCTCTCCTCAACTGCTACATGTGCGCGTACACACGCACCTGCTGCCTCTCCGATGTGGCCGGCGCCCACTGAGCCATCACTATCTCTTTCTAGGCTCACCTCAAACCCCGGCCAGGCCTGGTTCTCAGGCTCCCACATATGCCCAGATCAACGCGGCTGCATTGCTGAGTTGCTGTTCACACCGCTCTCCTCCCGGACTACCATTCTCCCTCCTGGCAGCCCGTGCACATCCTGCACTCAATGGAAGGGCCTCCGTAGTCCCCTGCTAAAACCCTGTGAGGACCTGCTCTATGCCAGTCATTGTGCGTAAGACGGAAATGGATAAGCATGAGTCACAGCCCATAAGAAGTTCACCATCGAGTGCTGTAGACACACAGATAAAGAGACCATTGAACTCACCTAGAGGAATACCACGGAGGCAGATGCTAGATGTTAAACGGTCATGGAAGACTTCCCAGAGGATGTTTCCCGACTAAGACGAGGATACGTAGGAATCGGTCAGGAGGAAGCAGTGGGGGAGATTCTAGGATAAGAAGCAGACCAAATGAACACCCTGACATGTGGACAGCTTATGCAATAGCGGCCCCCAAGCTGAGAGTTTTGCACTGAAGGAACAAGAAGTGGGAGGGAGGAAACAAAAGAGGGAAATGAGCTGGGAAATGCAGAGACCACTGTGTGCTGCGCCTGCGAACTCAACATGGCCCAGGACTTCCACAAAGCTGTTTCTCCCTTCCAAGCCCCACTAGGTCTGCTCAGGAGCTCTTCCTCAGCAAGCGCCCACCTAGCTGGGCTGGCTCATTAAAACAGCTCCAGGGTCTGGCAGGATGATCGGGTTCACTCCTGTGTCTGCTGCTCTCATTTGGGACTAGCAGCTCCCTCTCTTCTTCTAGACTCCTGATGCCTGGCGTGGGCTCTCACAGAGTCATAGCTACCAGCCCAGCGGCAGACTTCCTAATCCGGTCATTTCTCTTCTGGACCTCCTCCAGTCTGCCTTTCCTCCTCACCCTCCTCCAAAACTGTTCTTATCATGTCACCAGTGACCTCCCTGTTGTTGAATCCAAGGTGCAGTTTTACAGTCCTCATTTTACATGACATGTCCACAACATTCGAAACAGCACTGACCCTTCTCCCACATACACTTCCTTCACCGGCCCTCCAGAACACCACAGTCTTCTCGCTCTTCTCCCATCTTGCTGGTTTTGCTCTCTCTCAGCCTCCTTTTCTGGTTCTTCTCCATCCAGAACTCTTAACATGGCCAAGCCTGGGAGCTCAGTGTTTGGCATCCTAATACTGTTTTAGTATTGTCTTCATGACAACCTAACTCCTGAACTCTTCATTCATAGATCCAATCATCTATGTGAAATTTCACTTGCATGTTCAATATTTACCTCGAACTCAACATATCCCAGTCTGAATTCCCCACAGCCCCTCTCAGACACCTGATACTCCCCATCTTTCCATCTCAGTGGATAGCAACTCTATTCTTACAGCTGTTCAGGTCAAAGACCTTAGAACTAAAAAGCTTCTAGAAAAAATATGTAGAACAGTTTCAGGATCATGAGTTAAAGATTTCAACAGGATACAAAATATACTAACCCTAAGGGAAATAAATAATAACATTACAAATAAGAGCTTCTGTCCACAACAAAACACCATTCAGAAAGTGACAGGCAATCCCAACTGAGAAATTATATTTGTGTTGTATATAATCAAAGGATCATGTCCAGAATACACAATGAAATCCTAAAAATCAATAAGAAAAAGGCAACTCAACTTTTGTTTAATGGGAAAAAGACATGAACAGGTATTTTTATAAAAGTTAACACATCCAAACGGTCAATATACATGAAAATCTGCTCAATCTTTTTTGTCATCATCAGGGAACCAATAATTAGAACCATAGTGAAACTTTGCCAGCAGAATTGCTGAAATACCAGTAGAATTGTTGAAATAAAAAGACCAGACAATACCAAATGTTACCAATTATGCAGAGCAACTGGAATACTCGTACATGTTGGCAGGAGGGTAATTAGTACAAACACTGTGCAAAAATGCTTAGCAGAAACCCGTCTCTACTAAAAATACAAAATTAGCTGGGTATGGTGGCACACACCTGTAATCCCAGCTACTCGGGAGGTTGAGGCAGAAGAATCACTTGAACCCGGGAGGCAGAGGTTGCAGTGAGCCAAGATCAAGCCACTGCACTCCAGCCTGGGTGACAGAGCAAGACTCCATCTCAAAAAAAAAAAAAAAAACTAAACATATTTTTGTACACTATGACCTAGCAATTCCATCCTTAGACACCCTACATATGTGCAGCAAAAGACACATACAAGAAGAATATTAATAGGATCATTATTTGTAATACCCAAAACCTGGAAACAATCCAAAATGCTCATCAGCATTGAATTGGATAAGAAAGCATTGTATATTCACACAATTCAATACCATATAACAATGAAGGAGACTGAATTACCACGACAAGCAACATTATGAATGAATGCCAGAATCTCAAGTGAAAGAAGCCAGACACAAAAGAGTACATACTGTATTACTGCATTTATGTCAAGTTTAAGAGCATTAGCTGGGCATGGTGGTGCACCCCTGTAGCCCCAGCTACACAGGAGGTTAAGGAAGGAGATTCACTTGAGCCCAGGAGTTTAAGGCTGCAGTGAGCCATGATCTCACCACTGCACTCCAGCCTGGGTGACAGAGCAAGACCCCATCTCTAATAAATAAATAAATAAATAAAGTTTAAAAGCAGACAAAACTGATCTATGGTTTTATAATTCAGATTGATGACAATCTTTGGGAAGAGGTGGCAGTGTTTCAATTTCTTGATCTGGATGGTGTTTACATGAATGTTTTACTTTAGTGAAAGTTTATCATCTCCAAGCTCCTTAGAGGTAAAGCCTGAGATGGAGATCCTTGTGGAGTAGCTTATTGAGGGGATATGCTCAGGAGAAGTGGGGTGAGGAAAGCAGGCAGGCCAGGTGTGTTAGGCCATTCTTGCACTGCTTTTTAAAAATAAAAAATAAAAAAATAAGACTGGTAATTTATAAGAAAAGAGGTTTAATTAGCTCATGGCTCTACAGGCTGTATGGGAGGCATAGCAGCATCTGTTTCTGGGAAGGCCTTGGGAAGCTTCCAATCATGGCAGAAGGCAAAGGGGGAGCAGGTGCATCACATGGTGAGAATGGAAACAAGATGTGGGGGAGGGGAAGTTCCAAACACTTTAAACGACCAGATCTCATAAGAACTCAGAGCAAGAGCTCACTTATCACTAAGGGGATGGCCCAAGCCATTCACAAAGGATGCACCCTCATGATCCAAACACCTCCAACATTGGAAATTGCAATTCATCACGAGGTTTGAGTGGGACATTCACACTATATTATTCCACCCCTGGTGCCCCAAATACAAATGTCCTTCTCATATTACAAAAATACAATCATGCCTTCCTAACAGTCCCCCAAAGTCTTAACTCATTCCAGCATTAACTCAAAAGTTCGAAGTCTCATCTGAGACAAGGTAAGTCATTTCCACCTATGAGCCTGTAATATCAAAAACAAGTTACTTACTTCCAAGATACAATGGGAGTATAGGCATTGGGTAAACATTCCCATCCAATTTCAAAAGGAAGAAACTGGCCAAAAGAAAGAGGTTACCAGCCCTATGCAAGTTCAAAACCCAGCACAGCAGTCATTAAATATTAAAACTCCAAAATAATCTCCTTTAACTCCATGTGTCACATCCCAGGCACACTGGAGCAAGAAGGGGGCTTCCAAAGTCTTGGACAGCTCCACCTCTGCTGCTTTGTAGGGTTCAGCCACCATGGCTTCTCTTACTGATTGGAGTTGAGTGCCTACAGTTTTTCCAGGTGCAGAGTGCAAGCTGCTAGTGAATCTACCATTCTCAGGTCTGGAGGATGCGGCCCCCTTCTCACAGCTCCACTAGGCAGTGCACTACTGGGCACTCTGTGTGGAGGCTCCAACCCCACATTTCCCCTTTGTATTGCTCTGGTAGAGGTTCTCTATGAGGGTTCCACCTCTGTAGCAGGCTTCTGCCTGGACACCCAGGTTGTCTCATGCATCCTCTGAAATCTAGGTGGAAGCTCCCAAGCCTCTTTCATTCTTGCATTTGTGCACCTACAGACTTAATGCCACATCAAAGCTGTCAAGGCTCATGGCTTGTACCCTCTAAAGCAGCGTCCCAAGCTATATCTGGGGCCCTGTAGCTGAAGCCAGAGTGGCCAGAATGCAGGGAGTGGTGTACTGAGGCTGCTCAGGGCAGCAGTGCCCGGGGCCTGGCCCAAAAAAACCATTCTTCACTCCTAGGCCTCTGGCCCTGTGATGGGAGGGCCTGCCAGGAAGGTCTCTGGAATGGCTTCAAGGCTTTTTCCCTCATTGTCTTGGATATTAGCACTTGGCTCTCTTTTAGTTATGCAAATATCTCTAGTAAGTGGTTACTCCACAGCCCACTTGAATTCCTCTCCTGAAAAAGCTTTTTTTCTCTGCCACATGGCCAGGCTGTAAATTTTCCAAACTGTTATGCTCTGCTTCCATTTTAAATATAAGTTCCCAATCTAACTCATTCCTTTGCTCTCACATCTGAGCATAGATTGTTAGAAGCAGCCAGGTCACCTCTTCAACACTTTGCTGCTTAGAAGTTTCTTCTACCAGATACCCTAAATCATCACTACGAAGTTCAAACTTCTACAGATTTCTAGGGCATGGACAAAATCCAGCCAAGCTCATTGCTAAGGCAATGCACACGACCTTTTCTCTAGTTCCCAATAAGTTCTTCATTTCTGTCTGAGACCTCATCAGCCCGGACTTCACTGTCCATAACACTGTCAGTATTTTGGTCACAACCATTTAACCAGTTTCTAATAAGTTCCAAACTTTCTCTCATTTTCCTATCTCCTTTGGAATCTTCCAAACTCTTCCAACCTCTTCCTGCTACCCAGCTCCAGAGTCACTTCCACATTTTCAGGTATCTTTATAGCAATTCTCCACTCCTCAGTACCAATTTTCTATGTTAAGCCATTCTTGCACTGCTATAAAGAAATATCTGAGACTGGGTAATTTATAAGAAAGGAGATTTATTTGGCTTATGGTTCTGCAGGCTATACAGGAAGCATAGTGCTTCTGGGGAGACCTTAGGAAGCTTCCAATCATGGTGGAGGGCAATAAGAGCACAGGCACATCACCTGGCAAGAAGAGGAGCTAGAGAGAGAGAAAGTCAGGGGGCAGGAATGGTGTCATGCACCTTTAAATGACCATATCACGCAAGAACTCAGAGCAAGAGCTCACTTATCACCAAGAGGATGGCCCAAGCTATAGTTAGGGATCTGCCCTCATTACCTGAACAACTCCCATGAGGCCTCACCTCCAATATTGGGGATTACAACTCAACATGAGATTTGGGTGGGGCATCCAAACCATATCACCAGAAGAGACCCTAGCAAGGATGTGGTCTTGCCTAGAGATGGCACAATTCCTTCTGTGGGTGCATATTTCAACCCAAAGTTTAATGGGGATAACGGGGAACTTGGAGCCAATCTGAAATTCTCTCTCTCTCTCACACCACACACTCCACCAGCAAAACCTATGAACACCACCTTCAAAATACATCCAGAATCTGACCACTTCCACTGCTACACACAGGACTTCTCTCACCTGGCTCACTGTCTTAGCTTCCTAACTGATCTACCAGATTACATATTTGCCCCTTGTAGTCTAGTCCCAATACAACAGGCAGAAGGATCCCTTGAAATCATTATTCAGATCATACCCCTGCTCAGCTCAGAACCCTCCAATGACTCCATATTTCACTCAGAAAAAGGACACAAGTCTTTACAACGACCTAGAAGACCCTAGCACACGATCCTGCCCCCATCACATCTCCAGCCTCATCTCTCCATCCACTCCCACAGTCACACAACCTTACTGCTATTTCTGGAACACACCAATTCACTCCTGTTTTGCGTCTTGTGCCCTGGATGTTTCTCTGCCTAAAAAGATCTCTGTCCAGAGATTTACAAACAAAAGTCCTTACTTCTTCCTTGAAATATTTACTCAGATATCTTCTCGGTGAGCCCCAGCTACCACATTTTAAATTGTTCCCTCCCACCCACTGTTGTACATGTCTCCAGTTCCCCTAGCCCAACTGCATTTTTTTCTGCAGCACCTATTTTCTTCTAGTATAGTAGATGATGTGCCTATCAAACATGTATTGATTATTGGTCATCTCCCTCCACCCCAAAACACACATACTCATCCAATTCATTGCTGCTGGTTTCAAATGGTACCCACTCAATTCTCCAGGGATAAATGAATGGGTCACTCTGTTTTGCTCCCAGTTTTTGGAGATATGGGAGAAGGATGGTGGATTCCGTGACAAAAAGGCTGTGGTGTCCCACAGTATGGGCAGTAATCCTGACGTGTGTATAGGATTACTAGAAAAAGGAAACTTTTAGAAATTTTTGCAGGTGTTAGGTGCAGCCTGTCTTCCCCTACTTCCTCAAGAGAACCTTCAGTCAAGAGCTATTTTTTTAATCTCTAGGTTTTTTGGTGTTAGCTATGTGATCTTTGTTGCCTAGAATGAATTGCAAAAAGCATTGGTCTCCTTTGTGGTTTTATGTCCCTGGCACCTAGAGCCCTGTGGAGTTCTTCTGGCACCTAGTAGACCTCACTCAGTATTTGTCGAATGAATGAGCTGCCTCTTCACACTACTCTTGGCTCAATGTCAGAATCTGGGCCTCCCACACTCCTCCTCTGGCAAGGACCTTCTGTCCCCAACATCTCACTCTAAGGGACACATGTTGCATCTGCCACCCAACTGGGCAGTTTCCCTGTCCTAAATAGTACTGTCACTGCATTGCTTCATCGTAGATCACCCCTTAGGCTCGAAGCTCTAAGTGAACAAAGAGCACATCTTCTGCATCTCCCATTCCCTGCAGGCTCTAGCACAGTACTGGGTGTGGAGTAGAAGCCCAATAAGTACTGTGGGAAGAATGAACAAATGTCATTTAAATTGAATTTAGAAGGCAGCCTCAGCCGTAACTTTAAAGCCACTAATGAAGGTATATCACACTCACCCCCAAAGTGAACCCAGGGGACTTCAAAAACTTTCCCCTTTGACTAGCAAGCAGGTTATAGGTGGGAAGTAATGGTCATAAACTGCCTACAGTTCATTCTGGTTTTAAAAGTTCATTTGGTTCTCACACAATGCTGGCTAGAGATAATCGATGGCCAGGAGCAGAGGGGAGAGGTCAGCACCCAACTCTCAGGGCGAACAGAAATGGCATCCCCTTGCCCATGATGGATGGCAGCAACCTTCAGTTTCCAATTGCTCCCAAAGAATTCATGTATGACTCCAACCCCAAATCACACACATGGGGAGAGGAAGGACAGAGCCCAGGCAAGAGGCTGGGTCAGCAAAATCGGAATCACTTGAGAAATGGAGGAGAAAGAATCCCCCATCTTAGCCTGCCCTATAAATGCCTAAGTGATGTATTTCCTTCCCCAGTTGACTTTTTTTAAGTGTCTCTTGCGTAAGTCATTAATAACTAATTTCACAATCGCTGCATCATGTGACAGTCATAAAATATTGCCTGCACTTTTCCCAGAAAATTTCAGTATTGAGCCAATAATTGAATCCAAATTATCTATTAAGTTAATTCTTTAGTAGACAATATTTTACACTTGAAGTCATTTTTCACCAGTACTCTGGAATGAAGTAATTGTGGAATTAGTGATGACTTTTCCTCCTCCTGAACAAGTAAAAATAAAATTGCTGGGTTCAGCCTGGAGGGTGTCAAGCTGTTATGAATTCTTTTCTTCTCTATTTTTCCTATTGCTAGTTAGAACTAGCTCCTTGTCCTCAGAAATCATCTGGCTGACAACTGAACACAGCTTCTGTATGGTCAGTGTCATAGCTGCAGCCATCCTGGACCACCTCACTTGCAGAGTCATGTGTTACCCTCTCTGGCCAGGCTCTGGCTTTTAAGAAAACTTTGTACTTTTTGTGCAGACAGGTGCAGAGTGCACTTGGGAAGTCCAGCCAACACATGCCTCTCTTTTCTGAGAGCCAGTCCTACCTACAGACATGGTACCCTATAGCCATGTTTGTTCCTGGGACCCTGTCCCCACCCTTTCTCACTGTCCTATTTCTGGCCAGAAACCAATTGGACCTGGATGGACATCTGACCCAGGCTGGGGAAATTAGAGATTGTCTTACAAGATTTACAAAATTTTGAACTTGAGCGTAAGAGGCACGAGCCAGTCTCTGTTGGTCCTTTGAATTGAGAATGTAAAATTTTAATGCACTTTGCACAGGATAATTGTTTCATCAGCCTCAAATTTCCACAGATCCAGAGAAGTTTAATTGAGGGGAGAGTGAGAGCAAGAGGGAGAAGAAAATGAAAGAGAACAGGAACACACGTGCAAGGCCAGTGCACAGATGAGAAGACTTGAGGGCCCAGAGAAGGAGGCACAGAAAGTGGGGCATGAACCCTACTTCTGATTTGGGGCTGTGAGATCCTGTATTTTAATGCGACCTGAATAAAGTGTGGCATTGTGTTTCTTTATTATAGGAATGCATTGGAAGAAAAAAGCAAACATCACATAGCTAACACTAAAATGTCCAGAGATTTAAAAAAAAAGCTCTTGACTGAAGGTCCCCTTGAGGAACTAGGGGAAGACAGGCTGTACCTAACACCTGCAAAATTTTATAAAATTTTCTTCTTCCTAGTAATCCTAGTCCACACTATGGAGTGCCACAGCCTTTCTCTCATGGAATCCACCACCCTTCTCCCTATACCTCCGAAAACTGAGGAGCAAAACAGAGTGACCCATTCATTTATCCCTGGAGTATTGAGTCGTGCCATTTGGAACCAGCAGCAAGATAAGCAGGTTCCTGCTCACTAGTGAGGTACCAACAAGACCCCTTACAGCCTAAGAAGAAATCATTAAATATTTTTGGACTTGTCATATCTACCATCAAGTTCCCACTTTTTGCAGAATTGATTTAAGTGGGTTTCTATTATAACCAGCCAAAAGGACCTTGCTCCAGAGAAAATTCCTAGAGCCTGCTCTGCCTCAGTCTTTGCCCCTACTTGATGGAAAACAGCAGAGGAGGAAAAGCATGAGATGTGGGGCCAGACAGACCCTGGTGTTCATGTGGTTTCTTCTTAAAAAACAGTGAAGCTCATGTTTCTCCATTCAGTGGGACTTGCTGTGGGTTTGGGGTAAGCAGCTTTGCTAGAGTTGGGGAAGTTTGCTTCTAGTTCTAGTTCCCCAAGAAATGTACTAGGATGATAATTATTGCAATAAATAGGTGTTGAACTTTGTCATTTTTATTATTATAACCATTATAAATAGATATTGAACTTCATCACATGCTTTTTATGTAACTTCTGGGATAATATGATTTTTTTCTCCTTGGTCCATGAATGGGGTGAATTGCCAGACTTTTTGCTGTTAAACCACCCTGCATTCTTCCTGGAAACCCACCAACAAGACTGGATTCAGTTAGCAAATGTTTTATTTAGTATTGTATCCATCTATTTTTGCAGGTGAAATGGGCCTATCATTTTTTCACTCCTGTTCTTGTCTAGTTTAAGAGTAACAAGTAAATTAGCTTAATTAAATGGATCAGACCACTTTTTTCCTCCTTCTATTTTCTGGAACAGCTTCTACAAGATTGGGATTATTTTCTCTACAATGTTTTGTAGGATTTAACTGTAAAGGGATATGGGCCTAATTTTTTAAAGGGAAGGACTGGCTAGGATTTTAATTTTTTTACTCATTACTGGTCTGTTTGGGTTTTTTTTATTTATTCTTCGCCAATTTTGGCATTTCTCATTTTTTTCAGAAAGTGTCCAATCCATCTAATTTTTAAAATGTACTGGTGCTTTATAATATTTTTGTAAGATTATTTTAATATTTAAACATCTATGGTGTCTGTCACTTTCCTTTTTTAATCCTGTTTTACTTTTTTCTCAACCACTCTTACCAGTGGTTTGTCTATCTTATTAATCTTTTCAAAAGACTAAATTCAGCTTTGCTAAGCTTCTGATTCTTTTGTTACTTGCTATTCATTGACGTCTGTCTTTATGTCTATGATTTCCTTCTTTTTCTTTAAGCTTATTTTGTTGCTACTTTTCCAGCTTCTTGAGAAAAGCACTTAGCTCCTCTGTTTAAGGTATTCTGTATCTTCTTAGTCATATATTTAAGGTTACCCCTTCTCTCGTAAGTGTTGCTTGATCTATGTCCCACAACTTTTGCCATGTGGCTTGTTCATTCATTTAATCGTAAATATTTTGTGATTGTCTATTAATTCTTCTTTAATCAAAAGACTGTTTAGTATTGTCATTTTTTGTTTCTAGACACACTGTCTTTGGATTTTAACTCATTTGGAGTTTCATTGCATTTTGGTCAGAGAACACTGATATGGTTCGGCTGTGTCCCCACCAAATCTCAACGTGAATTGTATCTCCCAGAATTCCCACGTGTTGTGGGAGGGACCCAGGGGGAGGTAATGGAATCAGGAGGGCCAGTCTTTCCCATGCTATTCTCGTGATAGTGAATAAGTCTCATGAGATCCAATGGGTTTATCAGGGGTTTCGTTTTTTGCTGCTTCCTCATTTTTCTCTTGCTGCCATCATGTAAGAAGTGCCTTTCGCCTCCCACCATGATTCTGAGGCCTCCCCAGCCATGTGGAATTGTAAGTCCAATGAAACCTCTTGGTATGTCTTTATTAGCAATGTTAAGATGGACTAAATACAAACACTATCTGTGTGATGCATATGATGTTGGTCCTGTGAAATTTATTGAGGCTGTTTTTGTGTTCTGATTCATGGTCCATTTTGTAAATGTTCTACATATAATCAAAATGTATTTTCTGTTAGGTATAAATTACATATTAGCATATAATTGTACACACACATTTAAGATTAAACAAGTTGTTCAGATCTTCTGTATACTTAATAAATTTTGTCTCCTTGCTCTATAGAGGAATATGTTAAAATATTCAAATAAAATGGTTGATTTATCTATTTTTCTGTTTCTACAGCTACTTTTTATATGTGTGTGCATGTGTATAAACATACACACATACATATTTGAGGCTATCTTAATAGGTGTGTACATATTTTTCATGATTTTATAGTTTTATGATCCTTTATTCCTTTTACTGGAATATAACATTCCTCCCATTTTTTTGTTATAAAATTTTTTGGCTCATATTTGCTGGTTATTTATTCTTTTACCCCTTTATTTCCAACCTCTTGTTGTGTCTCTTATAGAAAGTGTGTTCTTTTTTTTTTTTTTTTTTTTGAGACAGAGCCTTGCTCTGTCACCCAGGTTGGAGTGCAGTGGCACGATCTCAGTTCACTGCAAGCTCCACCTCCCAGGTTCACGCCATTCTCCTGCCTCAGCCTCCCGAGTAGCTGGGACTACAGGCACCTGCCACCGTGCCCGGCTAATTTTTTGTATTTTTAGTAGAGATGGTGTTTCACTGTGGTCTCGATCGCCTGAC
Organism: Rhinopithecus roxellana; assembly: GCF_007565055.1. Taxonomy (NCBI): domain Eukaryota; kingdom Metazoa; phylum Chordata; class Mammalia; order Primates; family Cercopithecidae; genus Rhinopithecus; species Rhinopithecus roxellana. The sequence continues at coordinate 108,563,946 of NC_044557.1, forward strand.
CTCGTGATCTGCCTGCCTCAGCCTCCCAAAGTGCTGGGATTACAGGCGTGAACCACCGTGCCCGGCCAGAAAGTGTATTCTTAAATCTTGTGTTTTCAATCCAATTTAAGTCTCTGTATTTTTGAATTCAGTTTAATTCATGTATATTACTGTAAATTGTAGTGAACAGTTAAGTTTACTATCTTATTTCATATTTCTTATTTCATATTTTCATACTTGTTTTTCCTTCTTCCCTTCTTTTCACTGGATAGACAAAACTTCCCTCTGCTGGTGTGAAAGCTCTATGTTCTTTTCTTTATGGTATCAGCACTAATTTACACTCACTATTCAGGCCAAAACTGTGGACGCCATCCTTGGTTTCTCTCCTTCTCTCACCAGTCCATGAGGATGTCCGGTTAGCTCTTCCTTCAAATACATTCAGAATCTGATGGGGATAAGGAATTTTTTTTTTTTTTTTTTTTTTTTTTTTTAAGACAAGGTCTCACTCTGTCGCCCAGGCTGGAGAACACTGGTGCGATCATGGCTCACTGCAGCCTTGACCTCCTGGGCTCAGGTGATCCTCCGGATTCAGTTAGCAAGTAGCTAGGACCACAGGTGTGCACCACCATGCCTGAATAATTTGTGTGTGTGTGTGTGTATTTTTTGTAGAGACAGGATTTTTTGCCAAGTTGCCCAAGCTGTTCTTGAAGTCCTGTGCTCAAGCAATTCACCCACCTCAGCCTCCCAGTGCTGGAATTGCAGGCATGAGCCACCACGCCCAGCTTGGCCCCTTGTAGTAGTCTATTCTCACACTGCTATAAAGAAATACCCGAGACTGGGTAACTTATAAAGAAAAGAGATTTGATTGGCTCACAGTTCTGCAGGACATACAGGAAGCATGGTTGGGAGGTCTCAAGAAACTTACAATTATGGCAGAAGGTGAAGGGGAAGCAGGTTCGTCTTACACGGCCAGAGCAGAAAGAATAAAGAGAAGGGGGAGGCACTACACACTTTTAAATGACCAGACCTTGTGAGAACTCACTCACTATCACAAGAATAGCGAATGGAAATCTACGCCCATGACCCTATCACCTCCCACCATTGGGAATTATAATTAGAAGTAAGATTTGGGTGGGGACACAAATTCAAACCATATCACCCCTGATTCCTCATCACTTCCACTGACACCATCATCTCCCACCTGGGTTAATGTCCTCGTGTCCCAACTGGTCTCCAGTCTTCCATCTTAGCTACCTAGAATCTATTCTGATTTAAAAGCCATATCGGTGCTTTTAAAACATTAAGACCACATTGTTCCCCTGCCCAAACTCTCCATCATCCTGCTCACATCACTCAGAGGAGTTAAGCTCATGTAATGGCCTACAGGCACATCCCTCCTGGGAGACACCCTCTCCTCCCAATCTTCCCTTGGCCCTCTCCACTCTGACTCCACTGCTGTTCTTCACACAGTTGGGCATGCTGCAACCTTAGGGCCTTTGCACTCTTCTCTCTTCATAGAACACTCCTCCCTGAGACAGCCACATAGCTAACTCCCTTATCTCCTTCAGGACTGGACTTGAACATCTCCTTCTCCATGAGACCTGCCCTTCCATTTTATATCAGTTGCAGCCCTCCCCACCCTGGCACTCCCAATCCTTCTCTGTGCCATCTTGGGTTTTGCATAGTACTTACAGGCTTCTATCATACCTTTCTCTATTTATTCATTCATTTCTGATGCTTACTGAGTACCTTCTGTCTCTCCCACTCCGTGAAAACATTAGGGGTGTCCATGAAAACTGCACGGCTCAGATCTCTGCTGTGAGAAGCACAATGGACTCACAATCTCAGCTCACCTCTTGGGACCCACCACCACATTCATGTTGAGTTCACACTTCCCACGGGCTGTTTCCAGCCAGCAGCTGAGCACAGCAAGGTCACTAACACAGATCCCTTTGGCAAAATGCAAGACTCTCTTATGGGTAACTTTGGTTCAAGAACTCCCCACTGGTGGGGCCAGAGCATTCCTGGAATTGCACTTCAGCCCAAGGTTCTTCTATTCCAAGCCTCCTCCCTTCCCTGACTCCTTCTGCAGGCATTAGACCTGCATCACAGTGTGAGGCTCTCCTTGTCTTTCCTTGCTCCTTCTCCAGGAAATGTCATCCTATCATGGCATCTTCTTCCCAGTGGAACTGGACTAACATATGGGTTTTGTTCACTGATGTACACTGAGCACCTAGACTTAGAATGAGTGTGCAGTAAGTATCCAAGGAAGGAATGTCTAATGAAGGCTAAGTGCAGACCAACAGCATTCATCTTAGGAGCTGCCCCAAGATCCTGCTCTTACACTCCCTTGATTTGGCTCTGTAATAGGGAAGGTGAAGATGTGTCCTTTAGAGCCTGGTTCTGATAACTTAGCTCAATGAAAACTAGAACTGAGATCCCAGGGTCTAACTGGGATAACCAATACCTGCATAATGGTATAGAATGTTTCTAAATACCTTTACAAATGTTGTCATATGACCCTTACCCCAATGCTGGGAAGTACATTTTTCTATATCTTAAAGTTGATTAAAACACACACACACACACACACACCACAGACACACACACACACAGTGGTTATTTGAGTTGCTCAAGATCACACCACAGAACCAGGATTCAAACCTAATTGTTTGCCTCCTGGGCCAACACTCTTCCAACACTCTTCCCATGCTGCAGTGAGCCCCAGTATGAGAAACTGGCAGAAGAGTGAAAGTTAGTGACTTGTGGATAAATCCAGTCAGGGACCAGCATAGGCTCACAGCTAGGAGACCGGGCAGGCCTGGAGAACCAGCCCTGGGGACAGGGCTTCCCTGCTGCTCTGCTCCGAGCAGGTGGTAATGCTGTTCCATGGAGTTGCACACCACTTCCTGAGCCTCAAAGGATGTTCAGAAGACTTAGCTAAATAAGAGTGAAACAGAAAAGAGACACAAAGGGAATGTTGTCTTCTCATCCAGCCTGGGAAGATGAGACTGGGCATGTGATAAAGGCCTCTAGAATCAAAAGCTTTCCAAAGACGGTCTCCCACCCTCTCCAATTGGAATGAAGTGAGTTGTCTTCCAATCCCACAAACCTGGCAGAACCTTTCACACCTACCATGATGAGAAATTTTTTGCACTCAGAGCAGTAAAGCAGGAGTTGTGCAGCTACCCCTAGCTCTGTTGCTGGGGAGGTGGCAAGAGAGTCAGGAGGGCAGGACGACACTAGTGAGATCCTCCTGGAGAATGCAGCAGAACTCCTCCAGTAACTGGGCAGCCAGGCATTCAATCACCAAGGAGTTCCAATGCGGAGCTGTGATCATGTGCAGAGGAAGAACTTACCAAAAACCATGGCTCTTGTGTGCCACTAGCTAAGAGTCCCCTTCTCTATTTTGAAGCCCAAGGTAGAACCTACTGGCCTCTCCTTCTGCTCATCTGAGCCAAGGTCTCCAACCCCTCGAGCCTGCATTTGCTTCCAGCAAGCTCTAGGGTCCCAGTGGGGAGGTGGTATCCAGAGCTTCCCAGTCAGCCTGCTGCAGCACAGTGATGGGGCAGGAGTAGTTACAGGTTTACAAGATATTAATTTCTCCCTGATTTATTCTGGTGTGCCCTGCTAATGGTATTTTTTTTTTTTTTTTTTTTTTTTTTTTTTACAGCGTTTCACTCTTTTTCCCAGGCCGGAGTGCAGTGGCACTATCTTGGCTCACTACAACCTCTGCCTCCCGGGTCCAGGCAATTCCTTGCCTCAGCCTCCCGACCAGCTGGGATTACAGGCCCCACCACCACGCCCAGCTAATTTTTGTATTTTTAGTAGAGATGGGGTTTCATCATCTTGGCCAGCCTGCTCTTGAACTCCTGACCTCATGATCCACCCACCTGAGACTCCCAAAGTGCTGGGATTACAGGCGTGAGCCACCGTGCTCGGCCGAATGATATCATTTTCTATGCATGCCATGATGTCAGAAGGAAGAAGGAAGAGAGGGAGGGAAAAAGGGAGGGAGGGAAGGAAAGAAAAGTGGAGAAGCTCTGGAGCTCCCATTGAATCTCCTCCCTCCTCACTCACTAGAGGCTGCCCCACTCTCCATTCATTCATTCGTTTATTCAACTAAAATGTTCTGGGCACCCACCATGCCATGCACATTCCAGTATGTCAACTGAAAATTCTTCTGCCAGGGAAGGGGTGCCCTCTCCACTCAGAATCTGCCTACGGTGGGCCTCAGATCCCCATCCATAAATTAAGAACCTGAACCACATGCTGCCCAAGGTCCCTGTTAACGCCAACATTTCCATGAGACCAGAAAGGATTCAGGGAACATCAGCACTCATCTTTCATCTACTCCTTACTCCCCTCCCCATCTCCCATTCAAGCACTAGAACTTCCTTTGACCGTTGTTTCGGGGCAGGAACCTGCAGGACAGAAAACAAACAGGACTGCAGCCTCTTCTGGCCTCTAGTATGTCAAAAGTTTGTGTCCTTTGGGACCTGAGAGGACTCAGACCAGGGAGGCAGGGGAACCCTCAACTCCATTGCTGAGAGTTCAAGGATGCCCCCCAAACTTTCTAAATGCTATTCACCTGTGCTGAGATGAGATGACAGACACAGCCGAACAGGCCAGCTGGGGGAAGAGGGATGTCCCAGTAGCACTCCCTTGGACATGCGACTACGGCAGATGGGCACAGTGACAGCTCAGGGAACACCTGCAGAGACAGTTGATGTCAAGGACCAGATGGGTTCCCACCCTAAACCCACAGTTCAACCTAACATTTCTCAAGCCTGGGATGCCTGACATGAGGGCAAGTGAGCTTCTGAAGGCCACAGGGTGGAGAGGCAGGGCAAGGAGTGGGTAGCTTGACCTTAACCATCTAAACTTGCTCAGAATGGGGAACTGTTGGGGGATGGGACCCTGGACCTGGCTGAGAAGTTGAAAGTACCAAACACCGCCAAAGGTGAGACCCAGCAGCCAGCCTGCTTCCTCTGAGGCAATGGCAGCCTGGTTGGATTTCAACCTGGGTTCTGCGCTCTCCTTCCCCTCCCCAACAGCCGTCCTCACCTCAGACTCCTCCCAGCTCCCACCTCAGCCTCATTCATCTCCAGTGCCAGCCACAGTCTGCCATGCCTCACCAATACCTGTCAATCAACCACAGGGCTCCAATAGCCACGACCCCAGCAACCCCACGCATCCCAGCCATGAAAGGCAGAGCCTCTGTTTCCAGATCTGCCTGCCAGCCTTGCCCAGGCTGTTCCTCCCTTCACCACCACCTCCTACTGCCTCTTGCCAATCCATCCAGCAGCCCCCATCCCACACAGGAGCCCAGCCAAGTCCCTTAGGGGATGCCCCTGTCCATCTCTGGGCCTTACTGTGTAGCTCTAACTACCTAACAACTGTAGTGTAATTATACCGCCCACCCTCCCCCCACCAAGCTTCCTGCCCCACAGCTCCCAGGGCATTAGGCACTACTTAGGGGAAAGTGCTGCTAATAGAAAACAGTAAATGAACAAGGGCTGTTGCAGGCACCTCGCTTCCTTCTCTTAATTTACAACAAACCTCTGTTTATTGAGCCAGTAACATATTTGAACACTGACTCATAAGAGGCCCTTCTCTCATGCACTGTATATCTGGCAAATAATTCCCCTTCCACTGAGGTGTGTGCAGAATTCAGCACAGGCTATTTACAGGGCTGCCTGGGGAGGGCCAGGAAGGAGACACTTAACTACAGGCCAGACTGCATAGGAGCTGGGAGCAGGGGTAGGTGGTAGGCAGCTGTCCTGTAGAGGATCAGTCACCTGTGGCATGGACCCTAACCCCCAGCCCATGAGCAGCTCAGGTGCAGGAGGGCAGAGGTATGGAGCAGGTACATTTCCACAATTGGAACCCCTGGCATTTCCATGGGGCTGTCTGGCCACTCTCCCTGCTAAGCTTCAATGTCTGCTCTCTCCTTCTGTCCCCTACCAACTCCATGAAGAAGGCCACACACAGATATGGCCACCTCCATTCGACAGATGAAAAGACAGAGACCCAGAAGGCAGAAAGTGAGTGGCTCCAGGCCACAGGGCTTTTGGTTTAGCATGTGTTCCCAGCCCCAGGAGGATATCCTATGTCCTTTCTTTTGATAGGGCCAGGAGAAAAGAAAGTGACAGCAGCTCCATCATACACACCCTGCAGGTGGTAGGAGAGGGTCATGCACTCCCCACCAGAAGAGAAACAAAAGACACTCAAGGCTGTCCTGTGCTCAGGTATATGACTACCAGGGCTGTGTCCAGGCCCAGGCTCACCTAAAGAGATGTCTGGCCAGGAGCAGTGGCTTACACCTGTAATTCCAGCACTTAGGGAGGCCGAGGCAGGTGGATCACTTGAGGTCTGGAGTTCCATACCGGCCTAGCCAACATGATGAAACCCCATCTCTACTAAAAATACAAACATTAGCTGGGCATAGTGGTGCGCATAGATAATCCCAGCTACTCGGGAGGCTGAGGCAGGTGAATTGCTTGAACCCAGGAGGCAAAGTTGCAGTGAGCCAAGATTGAGCTACCCTACTCCAGCCTGGGTGACAGAGTGAGATTCTGTCTCAAAAAGAAAAAAGAGAGACAGAGAGAGAGACACCTCCCTTACCTCACAAGTACCCCCCAAGCCAGCCCCAGGCTCCCCAGATCCACAGCATACCAGGGAAGTGACAGAAGGAATCAGAAAAACGTGTGGGACCCAGGGTCAGACGTCACTCACTAACTTCATTACCTGGGTGACATATTGAAACTCTCTGGGCCTCAGTTTCCTCAACCATAAAATGGGAAGTATAGCAATAATACAGTTTTGTGTGGGTTTTTTTTTTTTTTTTTTTTTTTTTTTTTAAGGATCAGGTGAAATAGCCACTTATCACTGTGCCTGGCACACAGTTGGTGCTTAATAATTGCTCAACTGCTTCTTCTCTTTCTTCACCCTTTTATCCTTGCTGAAACATGACAGTACATTATCTTCAAAGAGTTTTTTTCCCCAAGGTCAAGATGCCCATTAACAGACCCTGATATTCTAAGGCCACACTTCATATGGTGGTGACTTTTTAAGGAAGTGCTCCCAAGAGAAAACTGTAAGGAAGAGGGGTGACACGTGACAGGGATGTAGAAGGAGCCAAGCACAAGTGGAATCTCAGGCAAGGTCCCCTTTAGATGACTTCAGCCCAATCCCTCGAAGTTCGCAAGTGTCAGTTAGATAACAGAGACCCCCTAATGGTGAGGCCAGTGAGCTAGACTCTCACCCTCCTCCAATCCCAGGGAACAGATGGAGAGTTGGGGATGGGGTGAGTCCCTGGCACCTGGCGAGGCAGGTCCAGGACCCCCAGAGTTGTCTTCCTCAGAGGCAGGTGTTGGAAGCAAAAGCTCACTGCAGCCAGGAACAGACTCACAGAAATGGGAAGTGGGGACCTGGGGGACGTGGATGGAGGGGACCCCAGCTCGTAATTGGTCCCAACCTGCTGACCTGAGTGAGCCCCATGTTACTGAGCATGTGAGGACAAATATGATGGTTAATAGTGAGTGTCAACTTGATTGGATTGAAGGATGCAAAGTATTGTTTCTGGGTGTGTCTGTGAGGGTGTTGCCAAAGGAGATTCACATTTAAGTCAGTGGACTGGGAAAGGGAGACCCACCCTCAATCTGGGTGGGCAGCATCTAATCAACACCCAGCGTGGCCAGGACAAAGCAGGTAGAAGAAGGTGGAAGGAGCAGGCTGGCTGATCTTCTGACCTTCATCCTTCTCCTGTGCTGGATGCTTCCTGCCCTCAAACATCGAACTCCAAGTTCTTCAGCTTTTGGACTCTTGGGTTTATGCCGGTGGTTTGCCAGGGGCTCTCAGGCCTTTGGCCACAGGCTGAAAGCTGCACTGTTGGTTTCCCTACTTTTGAGGTTTGGGGACTCGGACTGGCTTCCTGGCTCCTCAGCTTGCAGACGGCCTCTTGTGGGACTTTACCTCGTGATCGTGTGTGTTAATTCTCCTAATAAACTCCCTTTCATATATACGTCTATCCTATTAGTCCTGCCGCTCTGGAGAACCCTCACTAATACACCAAGCAAAGGTGACTCCTGGTACTTGGAGAAGACTTTTTCCAGTGTTGGGCCAACACTTACACAGACACTCTAATGCTCTCCCAGTAGCTTCTGCATGAAGCAGACAGGGCACACGGCATTGCCTTCTTCCAGGAAGAAATCAAGGTCCAGAGAGGTGTGACGATTCACCCCAAGCCACAAAGCTAATTAATAGCAGCCCAAATCCAGGTCTCTGGACTCCCAGTGCCAGCTTCCCTCCAAAAATAGTATTTAAACACACACACACACACACATACACACACACACACCGTATGTTGATCTTCTATATGAGAATTTGTCAGCTTTTCAGAAGGGAGGCATGGGTTGAAACTAGTGCAGAAACTAAGACATCAAGGGCCATAGGAAGGGGCCTTCCCTCCAGGACACGCAATTAGGTCAAGTCAGGTTAAAAAGCTCCATTGTGTAATGTGGAAACAATCTGGAGAGAACTAACCTGTACCTGAGTCTCGCCCACGTCAGGGAATTTTTCCATTCATTTGCTCTCCTCCAAAACCATCAGGATACTGTGGGAAGAGGAGCTTCAGGGGTAAGGAAGGGAATGTTTACATCTCTTCCTTCCAGAAGCCTCTGCTGAGCCCCATGGGCTGTGCTGAGACCTTGCAGCATTGATCACACTGTTGTCATCGCTTCCTCAATGATCTTCTCCTCCACTACTCGACCACCAGTTCTTAGAAGCCAGAGCCGGCTGTTCCTCCACTGCTATGTCCCTTGGCACATAACAGTCAATCAGTGTTTGTTGAAAGAACAACTGAGCACCTGTCACTTAGGAAGGAGTAGGACTCTGTGATGGGGACCTCAAGAATCAGGGGCTGACCGGGTGTGGTGGTTCACACCTGTAATCCCAGCACTTTGGGAAGCCAAGGCAGGCAGCTCATGAGGTCAGGCCATAAAGACCATCCCGGCTAACACCGTGAAACCCCGTCTCTACTAAAAATACTTAGCCGGGGATGGTAGTGGGCGCCTGTAGTCCCAGCCACTCAGGAGGCTGAGGCAGGAGAATGGCGTGAACCCAGGAGGTGGAGCTTGCAGTGAACTGAGATCGCACAACTGCACTCCAGCCTGGGCGACAGAGTGAGACTCCATCTCAAAAAAAAAAAAAAAAGAATCAGGGGCTTATGCCAACAAGTATGGGGAGAATGATGTTATCAAAGAGAGAGGAGATCCCAAAGAACACAGAAAGGAACATAAGAAGGTTACAAAGACATCTTTGGCTGCCCATGAAATGGTCCCCTGCAAGCAGCAGTCCCCTGCAAATACTCATCACACACACTGGCCCAGGGTTGTTCCCCAGAGCCTCTGGGCCCCAGTAAGGATGAGAATCTTCCTCAAAGTGGGGCCTCTTGGAAGTACCCCCAGACTCCCCTGAGCTCACGCTGGAGGAGGAAGGGGAATGAAGAAAAGGAAAACAGTCAATGGAGGGTGAGCAGAGCGGCTTGGGCTGCGGGGTCCCCAGCGCTCAGATTGGATCTCTCCTAGGGCTTTGGCTCAAGAACCTGGGAGAACTGCCAAGAGCTTGCAGGGGTGGCAGGAAATGGGGCCTGAATGCCTGCAAAATTTACAGAAAATAATGGAGGGAGGAAAAACATCTGTTTTCAGATGGGGTTGAAGATTAGATGCATTGTTAATTCTCCCTGGGTGCAGAGGGAGTAAAGCCACACAGACCCAGGAGTGGCAAGTGGGAGCAGTGGGTAGGAGCAGCCAGCTTCCACATGCCACTGTCAGCCTGTGGACAGGTCCAGTGCCCGTGGGCGCTTCCTGTTCAGGCCTTCTTTCCCTGCATTCTTTATTCCAGCGAAAGCTGCTCTGTCCTCTCCGGCAAGGGGCTTCTCCTCACCATGAATGTCTGCTGGAGAGAGATCCCAGTGCTGGGCAGCAGGCCAGGCAGGAACCAGAGCTCCAGCTGGGAAGCCTCTAGAGATGACCTAGGGCAGCTCCTCATTCGCCTGGGGAGGAAACTGAGGTTGGCAGAGGAGAGGGAGGCTGCCCCAGGTCTCATGGCTACCTTTACTCCCTCCTCCAACATGATCGTTGCCATGGGCAACAGGACCCACAACCAACAGTGCATAGGGGTCAAGGTCCAGAGAGGTGTGATGCGAGTCACAGGATCCAGGCAGGGCAGGGTGGTAGAGAGACATGGGGCTACCCTTGCCAACATCCACCCAATACCTACCACAGGCTGGGGTTTGGCAAATCCAATCTCTGTCTCTTAATTCCCAGTTGTTAACAGCATGTCAAGAACCCCAAGTTTTTCCAAGACAGGCTCTCATTAGTCCTTTAGGACTTCAGGGAGATGTAGGAAGGAGACAGACATTGTCCTCTGATACAAAAAAAAAAAAAAGGCAACAAACTGGAAAATCAATGCCAGGAAAGAGATGGGGCAAAAGGCTAAGCTTTAGAGGCCCCGTGCTACCACTGAGCTACGTAACCAGCATTCGTGGCTCAGAGCACAGCTTTGCAACCACCTTGTCCCTTGGGCTGTGGGTCCACAGAGAGCCTAGTTGGAAATGTACTGGACCCAGGGCCCTTCTGGGTCCTCCTGGCAGCATTCCCAGCCGGCCAAGTGAGTTAAAGGGCCAATTCTTGGCGCCAGCTCCAAACAAACATCTTCCTAACTTGTAGATTGCCTCTCAGACGGCCTCAGACTCTCTCAAAGTACCAAGACCACCCTCACAGCCCCTGTACCCACCCCATGATCATGATGTGGGTTACTCCCTGCAGTGCTCCGTGGAGATTAGCTGTGTTGGGATTCAGAAAACAACACCCCAAAATGAAGGCTTCAGAAACAGCCTCAGAAGCAAAAGTTTTTCTTTGCCCTTCTCCTGCCCTCCTATCTTCTAGTCTCATTCTCCCTCGAGGCTACCCATAGACACTAGAATCCCTCTTCCCCAAGATGGGTCACAGAAACCAGGACCCCTTTTCTTCAAAGCCAGCCATAAAACCTAAAAATATGACTTTAACTTTCCCCCTGCCTTTCTTTGTAGAAACTGGCCATGACCTACCTTGTTTGACTGTAGGTCATGAGACCCTCATTCCAGAGAGAGCCTGTCCTACACCCAGGAGGAAGGCAAGTTGCTCAAAGAGGCCAGGAAGAATCTAGACAGACAGGTCTCGCTGGGTTTCCAACCCAGTCTGTTAGCATTAGATCAAGCCCGTTTAGTCCAATCATATCTCTACACAGCTGTCCATCCTTTGTTGAACCGAAGCATAAGAATGGGCAATCTGGCTGGGCGCAGTGGCTCAAGCCTGTAATCCCAGCACTTTGGGAGGCCGAGATGGGCGGATCACGAGGTCAGGAGATTGAGACCATCCTGGCTAACACGGTGAAACCCCGTCTCTACTAAAAAATACAAAAAGCTAGCCGGGCGAGGTGGCGGGTGCCTGTAGTCCCAGCTACTCGGGAGGCTGAGGCAGGAGAATGGCGTGAACCCAGGAGGCGGAGCTTACAGTGAACTGAGATCCAGCCACTGCACTCCAGCCTGGGCGACAGAGCGAGACTCCGTCTCAAAAAAAAAAAAAAATGGACAATCTCCCCTGTATCTTTGGGCCTTTATTCTGAAGGTTTCCATGTACACACATTAAATAAATTTACATGCCTTTTCTCCAACTAATCTGCCTTTTGCAAACTGATTTTCAAGAAATCTTTAGAGGGCCAGAGGGAACTTGGCATGGCAACCCCTATCCAGCTCTCAGGCCTAGGCTTTCTCACTGCATTAGCTCTTACAAAAGGGGAGGGAATGTTTCCTGGGAGGGGAGGAAGCACTGGAGGGATCTCTTTTAAGCCTCTTCCATCAGTTTTTCTCGAATGAGGTTTGGGAGTGGGAAAGGAATATCCATTGGAGCTATCGGGATTCCCTGCAGAGGGAGGGGGAGGAGTTTGAAAAAGTGTATTCAAGATTATAGGTCTGGCATGGGGGCTCACACCTGTAATCCCAGAACTTTGGGAGGCAGAGGCAGGTGGATCACTTGAGACCAGGAGTTTGAGACCAGCCTGGCCAACATGGTGAAACCCTGTCTCCATTAAAAATACAAAAATTAGTTGGGCATGGTAGTGCACGCCTGTAATCCCAGGTACTCAGGAGGCTGAGGCATGAGAATCATTGGAGCCTGGGAGGCAGAGGTTGTAGTGAGCTGAGATCACACCACTGCACTCCAGCCTGGGCGACGGAGTGAGACTCTGTCTCAAAAATAAATAAAATAAAATAAATAAAAATAAAGATTATAATATACAATTGACCTTGAACAAGACAGGTTTGAACTGCACAGATCCACTCATACAGGGATTTTCTTCCACTTCTGCCACCCCTGAGATAACAAAACCAGCCTCCTCCTCCCCAGCCCACTCAACCTGAAAATGACAAGAATGAAGACCTTTGTGATGATCCACTTCCACCTAATGAAGAGTAAATATATTTTCTCTTTCCTATTTCTGAATAACATCTTTTCTCTAGCTTACTATATTGTAAGAATACAGTATATAAAACGTATAACATAGAAAATATTATGTTCATTAACTTTATGCTATTAGTAAGGCTTCGGATCCACGGCAGGCTATTAGTTAAATTTTAGAGGAGTCAAAAGTTATAAGTAGAGCTTTTACTGTGTGGGGAGGTCAGCACCCCAACCCCTGTGTTGTTCAAGGGTCAACAATCATTTCATAGTTTAAACAAAAATAAATGTGTCATTTTTATACTCTAAATTGTGGAAAATAAAATCTAACAAAATACTTTGGCTTGCTGGAGACAGACGCCCAACAGCACAGTGCTCCTCTGGGGATGGGAGATTGGCCTCGTGGGGTCAGGGTTTCAAGGGGAAGGAGTGGGACTCCCATTCCCATCAGACTTGGACGTGGGGTTTCAGGTTTGAGGACCATGACACTGTGAGGGTTGGGACCTTCACAGGGATCGTCTCTTCTGATTGGCTCCTTGCAGCCTCAGTGGCATCAAGAGCAAGAGCTTCAACAGTTTCCCAAACTTCCCAAACCACAGAATAACCTGATGCCCGTGGGGAAATGCACATTCCTTGGCCCCACCACACACAGGAACCTGGGACTCTGGATTCATTTTAACACATAACCTATGGGATTGTTCTAATCTGGCCAGATCGGAACACAGGTTTCTAAGTCAGGTAACATATCTATATTCATCAAATTCCAAATTCCATACAAAGATAAACCGAGAGAAGCCAGCTTCCTACATCTCCCTAACCCTGGCCTCCTCTACCACAGAATACCCTTCGATCCAGTTGTTTATCTTCCCCATGTTTCTTCATGCAAATGCAAGCACAAATGAATATACATATATATATTCTTATATATTCTCATTTCTCATCTTTCACAAAAGATATACTATTTACATGTTCTGTCCCTCCCTCTTTCACTTAGCAAACTATCCTGGAGCTCTCTACATATCCATACATGGAGATTTTTCTCTTTCTTTCTCTCCACTGCTGAGTCTTCCACTAGGTAGATGTGCCAGGAGGCTTCATGCAGTCCCCGGCGCACAGATACTGGGTTATTTCCAGACTTTTGTTATTATAAACAATGCCACGATGAATGACCTTGTACACATGTGATTTCATACATGTGCAGGTGTATCTGTAGGATAGATTCCTAGAGTGCAGTAGCTGGGTGGAAGGGTAAAGGCATCCATGATGTTGTTGGACCTTACCAACGTTCATTCCATAGAGTTCTTCCATGTCACACTCTGTCTGCAATAGCAGAGATCACATTCTTTTGCACAATTTTGCCAACACTGTGTTTGTCAAATTTTTGTATTTTTGCCCAATCAGAGGGATGAGAAATGGTGTCTCTCAGTGTGGTTTTGATTTGCATTTCTCTCATTAGGAATGGGTTGCACATCTATTCTATTCCAATGATGGAGCATTTGCATTTTTTTTCTGTGAACTCAACATTCATGTTCTTCACTCACTTTTTCCTCAGTGTCACTTGCTTTTTGATTCTGCATGTGGTGTTTTGGGAATACAGAAATCATTTTTATTTTTATATAGCCAAATTTCTTTATCTTTTTTTAATGGACTTTCACTCCTGTTGCCCAGGCTAGAGTGCAACGGCGTGACCTCAGCTCACTGCAACCTCTGCCTCCCAGGTTCGAGCAATTCTCCTGCCTCAGCCTCCCAAGTAGCTGGGAATACAGGCATGTGCCACCACGCCTGGCTAATTTTGTATTTTTAGTAGTGTATTTCTCCACGTTGGTCAGGCTCATCTTGAACTCCCAACCTCAGGTGATTCACCTGCCTCAGCCTCCCAAAGTGCTGGGATTACAGGTGTGAGCCACTGCACCTGGCCATCTTTTCTTTATGGCTCCTAGATTTTGAATCATAGAAAGTCTATCCCCATCCAAAGTGAACTCCAAGTTTCCCTGTAGCATTATTAGGTTTGCTTTTAATGTTTAAATTGTTGCTCCATCTGGAGATTTTCCCCATGCATGATATAAAGTATGGAGCCAAATTTATCTTTTTCCAGAAATGGCTACTCTATTGTCCCAATACCCTTTATTAAGAACTCATGTTTACCATATGGATTTGAGATGCCATCTGCATCTCTGCATCACTTCCTAATTCTTATGTGGCTTCTGGGCTGTCTTGGTCCTGCTGTTCTACCCCTTTGGTCTATCCACCCATGCCAATGCCATGCTGCTTTCACTATCCAGATAATAGTGTTTCCAAATTTTCTGGTAGGGCTAGTCTCCACTCATTAGCCTGCTGTTTTTTGTTTTTTAATTTAAGATATTTTTTATATTTCTTGCTTGTTTCTATTTCCATATAAACTTTCAACAACCTTGTCTAGCACCAAGGGAGCGGAGAATGGGGGGAAACCTGTAGGTATATTATTGGGATTGTGTTAAATGTATAAATTACCTAGAGAGTACTGACTTCTTGGCAATATTGAGTCTTCTCATCCAAGGAGGTGGTCCGATGGGAGAGAGAGAATTTGTTCTACCTGCAGGAGGGTCTTGAGGCTGGGGCAGGTGTGTGACAGGAAATGATGTGGTTTGTGTTTAACCTGAACTCACCGCAGTCATCCCTACCATAATAGTACTTAGTGGCCAAAGTTTACCCCAGTTTTTTCTAGTTCCTCCTATTATTTCTGATTTTTTTATGGACATAAGGGGAATTGAGGAAGTTTAGCAGGACACACTAAACACATGATCTAAGTTCAGAATCTCCTGAACATTCATTTAGGACTGGCCTTGCTCAGCGTCACTGTAGGTGGTTTGGGGAAGCAAGAGGAGAACAAAGGAAGTCAAGTTACAAGTAAGTTCAGTGTGTGCTTCCTATAAGCTAAGACCAGGGAGGGGGAGTTGCAAGGATATAGATCCTCCAACACCCCAGGGCATATAGCTGGACTCGGTAGCTTGCAGCAGCTTCATGCAGGGTGTCTTAGTTCATTTGGCTGCTATGTCAAAATACCTTAGACTGGGTAATTTATCAACAACAAAATTTATTGCTCACAGTTCTGGAGGCTGAGAGGTCTGAGGTGCCAGGAGATTGAATGTCAGGTGAGGGCCTGTCCCCCATAGATAGTGGCTTGTATGTGTCCTCACATGGCAGAAACGGCCAGCAGCTCCCTCAAACCTCATTTATAAGGGCACAAACTCTATTCAGGAGGGCTCCACTCCTAAGACCTACTCACCTCCCAAAAGTTCCACCTCTTATTACCATCACCTTGGAGGTTAGGTGTCCACATATGAATTCTGGGGGACATATACATTTAGACCATGTAGTATAGGGGGTGGAATTGTATGACACTGACATCAAATCGGGTAGGGGACACACAAAATGTGCTTTAACTGTCAAGGATTAGAGAAAGAGGCATTTATGGATAGCAAAGATGAACCTCAGCACAACCTTAAGACCCATGATGTAAATTTCCCCTTCTCTTTGCACTTAGGTCCCACCCCCACCCATCTGAGCCTTTCCTCCCAGACCTATGGGCCTTCTGTTGACTTTAGGATCCACCGTATTGCTGTTGCACCAACATGCCCAGGGCAGCCATCCCTCTCACCTCTCTGCATTTGCACAGGCCACTCCTCCTACTGGGAGGCCCTCTTCCCCTTCTGTGCCTGGCATCTCTTGCTTACTCTTCCAGATTCATCTCCAGCACCTCGCCACCTCCAGAAGCCACCTGACCCATCCCTGTATGTGACAATCGCTGACACTCAACCACTGTGATGAATTTCATGTGTCAATTTGACTGGGCCATAGGGTACCTGGATATCTGGTTAAATATTATAAACATTATTTCTGGGTGTGTCTGTGAGGGTGTTTCCAAGAGAGATTAGCATTTGGATCTTAAGACTGCATGAAGACCTGTCCTCTTCAACATGGGTGGGCACATCCAACCCATGGAGGGCATGAATGGAATAAAAAGGCAGAGGACAGTGGAATTCATTCCCTCTCTCTCTCTCTCTCTCCCCCGACTGCTACCCTGGAACATTACTCTTTGCTTGTCCTGGGACTGAGACTTAAACCACCAGTGTTCCTGGTTCTCATGTTTTCAGACTTAGACTAGAATTGACTCCACCCACAGGGGGATGGCAGATGACAAATCACGGGACTTCTCAGCCTCCAGAATCATGTGAGCCAATTCCTTATAATATATGTCCTATTGGTTGTTTCTCTGGAGAACCCTAATACAGCCACCTCCTTGAAGCACCCAGTGCTATGTGCTGCATGCATCCCCGTATGCTACACCCACATTGCAGACCTCAAAGAAGGTCTCCCCCGTTATGCTCTGAGCTTCCCCAGGGGAAGATGATGAACAAATGTACAAATACTACGTTTGTATTTCAGCACTGGACGTGCAGAAAGCATCCAATATATGTTTGTAAAAATGAATGAGCAACCGCACATCTACAGCCATCTGATCTTTGACAAACCTGAGAGAAACAAGAAATGGGGAAAGGATTCCCTATTTAATAAATGGTGCTGGGAAAATTGGCTAGCCATAAGTAGAAAGCTGAAACTGGATCCTTTCCTTACCCCTTATACGAAGATTAATTCAAGATGGATTAGAGACTTAAATGTTAGACCTAATACCATAAAAACCCTAGAAGAAAATCTAGGTAGTACCATTCAGGACATAGGCATGGGCAAGGACTTCATGTCTAAAACACCAAAAGCAACGGCAGCAAAAGCAAAAATTGACAAATGGGATCTAATTAAACTAAAGAGCTTTTGCACAGCAAAAGAAACTACCATCAGAGTGAATAGGCAACCTACAGAATGGGAGAAAATTTTTGCAACCTACTCATCTGACAAAGGGCTAATATCCAGAATCTACAAAGAACTCAAACAAATATACGAGAAAAAAACAAACAACCCCATCAAAAAGTGGGGAAAGGATATGAACAGACATTTCTCAAAAGAAGATATTCATACAGCCAACAGACACATGAAAAAATGCTCATCGTCACTCGCCATCAGAGAAATGCAAATCAAAACCACAATGAGATACCATCTCACACCAGTTAGAATGGCAATCATTAAGAAGTCAGGAAACAACAGGTGTTGGAGAGGATGTGGAGAAATAGGAACACTTTTACACTGTTGGTGGGATTGTAAACTAGTTCAACCATTATGGAAAACAGTATGGCAATTCCTCAAGGATCTAGAACTAGATGTACCATATGACCCAGCCATCCCACTACTGGGTATATACCCAAAGGATTATAAATTATTCTACTACAAAGACACATGCACACGTATGTTTATTGCGGCACTATTCACAATAGCAAAGACTTGGAATCAACCCAAATGTCCATCTGTGACAGACTGGATTAAGAAAATGTGGCACATATACACCATGGAATACTATGCAGCCATAAAAAAGGATGAGTTTGCGTCCTTTGTAGGGACATGGATGCAGCTGGAAACCATCATTCTTAGCAAACTATCACAAGAAGAGAAAACCAAACACCGCATGTTCTCACTCATAGGTGGGAACTGAACAATGAGATCACTTGGACTCGGGAAGGGGAACATCACGCACTGGGGCCTATCATGGGGAGGGGGGAGGGGGGAGGAGGGAGGGATTGCATTGGGGAGTTATACATGATATAAATGATGAATTGATGGGTGCTGACGAGTTGATGGGTGCAGCACACCAACATGGCATAAGTATACATATGTAACAAACCTGCACGTTATGCACATGTACCCTAGAACTTAAAGTATAACAAAAAAAAAAAAAAAAAAAATGAATGAGCAAACAAAGCAATAAAAACAAGCTCTGGGGACAAATCCCTGCCCTCCACCACTACCACTTACCCCAACTAAGTGATCCTGGACAAGGCAAGCCTCTCTTAGCCTCAATTTCCATGCTTGTAGAATGAAGAGAAGAATAGCACCTTCTCAGAGGATTATAATAGGACTAGATAAGATAATGCAGGTTAAATGCCCAGCCAGTATCTGGTGCCTAAAAAGCATGCAATTAATGTTAGCTACTGTCATTGCCATTAATGAGAGTTTAGTTAATGGGGTTTCAAGCTTGGGATTACATTTAACAAAAGGGTCCCGGGCTGAGCACAGATAAACAGAGGCATTTCCTACAAGGAGAGCTCTTTCTACTGTACTCTGCCCCTTTCCAATAAGTCATCCCCACTCCAGCTGTGGCCAGAGCCAGGTGTGCTGGGCCCTGCCTCTGAAGATGAACGCAGAGTGTTTCCTGAATGCATCCTCTTTAAGAGAGGCTGCCTCCACAGCAAAGAGTACCTGAGCACTCTGGGGCTTCTGCAGTCTGGGTTTGCACCCAGTGGCATGTGAAGTCCAAGAGGGCAGATGCAAAATCACAGTACCGTGGACTTCCCAGAGCATATATCAGAAATGCTTCCTGAACAGCAAACCCTAATTTCACAGACGGTCCCACTGGAAAACAGCTGACAAAGGCCTGGTTATGTAATGGAAGCAGCAAATAATTAGCACAAATACTCCCCTACAGAAGTGGAAGAAACACCCCCTAAGGCCTGAGTCATTCTCTAGGAGGAGACCACAGAGAAATCTGCTTGCATGAGCCCAAGTATTGAGAAGGGACTTTTGCCTCCTTAGATCAGACTTAATTTAAAATAGTCAGAGAACAGCCTGCCGACCTGAAGGGAAAGAGGATAGGCTAAGGCTTGGGGACCCTCCCAGGGGGCACATCCAAGTGTCTCTTCTCTTCCTGGGATGGTGTGAGGCGGCGGCTGCTATGCAAGAGTTTATGGGCAGCCGTCGCTCATACAGCAGACGGGAAAGCCCAGGCTACCAGCTTGGACTCCTCGGGGAGTTTTTGAAGGGAGTTTCTCCTTTGGATCCCCCGTAGTCAGCACATAGCAGGCTCTGGATGAAAGCTGCTGAATGAATAAATATGTTTCCCTGCATCTCAGGCTCCTAGCCAGTAAGGAACTCCAGAGGACCAGGAGGGGAAGTAGGTCATCAGAATGGAGGGGGAGGTGACTCAGTAGCATCTCCCAGATGGTCTTTGTCTTACAGTTTTACAGGCCCAGGAAGCTAGACTTGCGCTGTCCACACGGGGAGACCTGTGTTTCTTCTAGCTAAGGGTTAACACCCAGCTCTCAGCAATGCAGAGTGAGTTACCGCCTGGATTATAAATCAGTGAGTGCTGCATAAAGAGCTGCTGAAGAAATCAGCTATGCTTTAAAACCCCTTAAACGTGGATTTAATTTTATACTGCGATTCACATTTGGAAAGTTGCTAAATGCCAATCCGTGTGTGTGTCCAGTGCCCGCTCCAAACGGAGGCGTGTGTGTGCGTGGTGATACAGCTTCAGAGGCGAGCACGGAGCCTTTACTCTCCACACGCAGTCCTCTTCCCTACCACCATGTTATTAACACAGCCTTTGGCAACACTGCCTGTCACAGCTTTTGACTTTGAACCCAGTCCCAGAGACAAATCAAGGCCTTCAAAGTTAGCCCTGGTCTCCCCCTGCTGCCATCATGTCACATTAGTCAGGGACAAAGGTGGACTCAGTCAAAGGCCAGGCCCTCTCAGTTTCCCTGGGCTACACTGGTTGGGTTCAGGCTCTGACCTTCTTCAGAGCAAACTTCAGAGATGGTACCAACTTCTAGATGCCGTCGCTTGCAGCATCCCCCCTCCCTCTTCAGGCACAGGGCAGAGAACACAGAGCTGGGGCTCACTGACTGTAGTTCTTATCCCAGCTCTGCCACTAACTGGTCGAGGGAGCTCCAACCCATCACTTAACCTCTCCAGCCCTCAAGCTTCCCATGGGGAATCCAGACAAAAACAGCTGCTCAGCCTATTTCATATCTTCCCTGTGAGGATGAAAAGAGAGCATGGCTGTGAAATAGAACTTTGAAAACATGAAGCTCCACACCCGTGCCATGGATAATTACTACAGCCTGGTGTCAGCCTGGCCAAGGCCACGTGCTGAGATGGCTGACCTACTGGGCCATCTCTGCTCATGGCCAAGTGGGGCAGCACTGTGGCAGGAAATGCATCCCTGCCTGGTGCCAAGGGCCTGAGTTCCAGGCCAGCACCTTCCTAGACTCTAATTTCTCCCATAAATGGGGAGTCAGACCACCTGATCTCAAAAGCCCCTCCCAGACCTATGTGCCACAAGTCTATGCACCAGACTGAATGCCTGAACCTTCTCTCCAATGATGTTCAGAGGTTTATTCAGGGATTTGCAGAGCCAATACGCCAACCGCCAAGCTAGGTGGTCAAGATGACATAGAAGGCCAGGCAAAGTGACTCACACCTGTAATCCCAGCACTTTGGGAGGCCTAGGCAGGCAGATCACTTGAGGCCAGGACTTCAATACCAGCCTGGCCAACATGGTGAAACCCCGTCTCTACTAAAAATACAAAAAATTAGCTGGATGTGGTGGGGCACACCTGTAGTCCTAGCTACTCGGGAGGCTGAGGCACCAGAATTGCTTGAACTCAGGAGGCAGAGATTACAGTGAGCTGAGATCCTGTCACTATGCTCCAGCCTGGGCAACAACAGAATGAAACTCTGCCTCAAAAAAAAAAAAAAAAAAAAAAAAAGACGTAAGAGGAGTGTCATGCAAGATGCCTGGCCTCAAGGAGCTTACATTTGAGTCTAAATGTCAGGACTTAGGGCACATCAAATCACTGAACCAGAAACGTCTTTTTTTTTTCACTCATCATAAAAATTTGCTGAGCACTTACTATGGGTCAAGAATTCTGTTACCCACTTTACTTACGCACTCTTGTAGAATCTTCCACGACCCTCTGCAAGAGATATTGCTACCTCCATTTTATAAGCAGACACAAGGTCAGAGAGGTGAAGAATGTGCCCAAGTTCCACAGCTGTCATATGACAAAGCAGAATAGAAACACATGTCCTGCTTCACTCCAAATCTACATTCTTGAGCACAAGGGGCTCGCTGGCTGCAGTTGCCAAAGAAGGAAGGCTTTGTGAAAGAGATACTCTGTTACTTATTCATTTACTTACACTCCACCCCACACAATTCCAAAAAGGTTTAAAGTTGTATTTCTTCTTTCTTTTTTGTTTAAGATGGGAGTCTCACTCTGTCCCCCAGGCTGGAGTGCAGTGGCACAATTTCCACTCACTGCAACCTCCGCCTCTGGGTTCAAGAGATTCTCCTGCCTCAGTCTCCCGAGTAGGTGGGACTACAGGCATGTGTCACCACACTTGACTAATTTTTTTGTATTTTTAGTAGAGATGGGGTTTTACCATGTTGGTCAGGCTGGTCTTGAACTCCTGACCCCAGGTGATCCGCCTGCCTCGGCCTCCCAAAGTGCTGGGATTACAGGCGTGAGCCACTGCGCCCAGCCTGAAGTTCTGTTTCTACTCAAAAGTGTACAATCATTGCAAAAGTTCAAGTGTAAAAGATCAAAATCCATAGAGTAGAATGGGAAGGATAATTAAACATGAAACCTGAACTAAAGTGCTTTCTTTAACCATTTGTTCATTCATTGATCTCTTTATTCAATCAGTATTGATGGAGTATATCATAAGTTTCAGATACCATGTGTTCTGTGCTGGGTGTACTGGGCAGAATGACACACTCCATGGCCTTAAGGAACTTAAAGTGTGTGATGTGCATGTGTGTGTTGAGAAAAAGAAAATAAGACAATCAGCCTGAGAGTGTTCGGATGGAAGTGGGCACAGGTCATCCAGGACCATTAAAGGTGGCCTCTTTCCCAGCCCTGGGGAGCCAGAGAAGTTTTCCTTGAGAGATTTATAAAAGGAGGTTGGGCAGTACAAGTATGTCAGACATCATAGCTCTTGAGCACAAACTTAACTGTGTTTTCTGGCAACCACAGCACAAAGGGAAAATAAGGTCTGCTCCATCATGGTCTAACATCAAGGAAGACTATTTTTCTTATACTAAGATCTAGGGTCTTATACATCCGTATCAAAGGGACATTTTCTGTAATGAACAGTGTCTTCCAGAATGAGCTTTTGAACAATGCAAGCCTTCATGAAGTGCCTGTGACTGATAGCAAACCCCACTGGAACCAAGAGTAAGAATGTTAGAATGTCCTCCGGTCATCACGTTTACACAGGGAATCAAACTATTGCAGTCTCTTAACACAGCTTTCCAACTCTCAAATTTGGTTCAGCAATGGAATGAGAAGAATGAAAGCACAGGCAGCGAGGACTTGGGGAAAAAGGAAATTAAAAGGGAACCTATTTTTTTAAGAGCCTACTCCATCCCAGGCCCTGCACTAGGCACGTCATGTGCATGAGCTCATTCATTACCCCCAACTCTTCAAAGCAAATGTCACATAACCCTCTTTACAGAGGGAAAAATCTAGGCTTATGGAGGTTAAGTGGCTTCCCAAGGTCATATAGCTAGACCTTATTGAGTGACCCAAAGACTGAGCTGGTCCACACTGAGACAGCCCAGTTTCATAAGCTGCCCATCCATACCTTACCTTGCCCAGTCATTCTAGATCTCCTGGAGCTGTTTACCAGGACACCCACCTGGTCCAAACCACTTATTTGACAGAAGAGAAAACTGAGGCAGACAGAAGGCAAGTGACCTAGACCAGGCAGAAACCACAGCCTTGTTTTCCTGACTCCCAGGCAGACACCTCCTCCCCACCCCTGCATCCTGCAGAAGGAATCATTCTTCCTGGGCAACAGTCAGCCAAGTGCTGGAGCTCCCAGGATCTCTGCTAACGACTGTTTCTCAGTGATGAGGAGCTGGTTAGGGCCCCTCTGCCCTCTGCCTGTCTTCCACCTCGAGGGCACAGCCACTTCAGCAGAGCTCTGAGGGCAGACACATCCTGGACCCTAGCGGGAGGGTTATGATGCCCAAAATCCAGTCCATGTTGTATGGGGCCATCTCCACCCACGCAGGAAAGCTCAAGAAAGGGAGAGGAAACCCTCTCACCAGCCGCCTCTGTGGATGCCTCATTCTTTCCATCTGTTCTTCCCTTGATTACTCTGAGTTCATGTGCAAGTAATCAACAGCATTTTTTAAAGCCCAAATGATAGGCTTGGCAAAATTCTTCACTAGTTACAAATTATCACAGGGAGAATGGCATCATGGGGCCACTGAAGATGGCCCAGGACAGGCATGCTGTCGGCCAGCATCTGAGACTAGAGGTCAGGCACCCAGGCGGCAGCATCCGCCCACAGAGTGGGCTCCCCAACCCTTAGTCAGGCCCAGTCGGGGCCCTGTGGTCACCTCATGCCACTACAACAGGGTCAATGCGGGGCCAGAAGGAAGGCGTCTAGTCTCTATGGCCCAGTCACTTCTAGTCCGCTTCCCTTTGATTTGTTAGTCAATCAGCTTCTCCCAAAGGAACCCAAGGTTTGGCTCAGATAATTGCAAATGAAAAAACAATTCCACCTTCCTCTATGTTTGCCAAGGAGAAACTTCTGTGTGTGTGCATTTATCACATATATATACTCACCATTGTCCCCTCACTGCAGAATGGGAGTACAGAAAATAGAAAATGCCTGTGGCACCCTCAATCCAACCGAGCTGCCCTGAACACTCTTCCAGGACCTGCTGAAACTCCATACCTACTTTCAGTCAATCAACAAACATTCACTGAAGGTCCTCTCTACCAGGCAGGACCATTTGCAGGCCCTTTTAGACTCCCCCTCCCCAGGAACGACAGCATGGTGTCCTATATACACTCAGCATCGTTTAAGTACAAGATTGTTAGTAAATTTAGAAAACTTAAGGCTTGCTATTCCTGGTTCCTCCTTTCTCCTGTCTTTAAGTCAGCCACCCCTTGGGAGGCCAAGGCGGGCAGATCACTTGAGGTCAGAAGTTTGAGACCAGCCTGCCAACGTGGGGAAACCCTGTCTCCACTAAAAACACAAAAATTAGCCGGGCTTGGTGGCGCATACCTGTAGTTCCAGCTACCCGGGAGGCTGAGGCAGGAGAATTGCTGGAACCCGGGAAGTGGAGTCTGCAGTGAGCCAAGATTGCGGCACTGCACTCCAGCCTGGGCAACAGAGAGTCCGTCTCAAAAAAAAAAAAAGAAGAAGAAAAGTCAGCAGCTGTGTGGCCCCTCCCCAGAGGCAGAGGAGCTGGAAATTTTACTCAGCTGGTCTCATCCTTGCCCTTTGCTTCTGACCCCTGACCTTTGTCTTCAACCAATGTCCTGCACTCCTGTCACTAATGACTGGAGAAAGACAATTACTATCAAGGAGGCTGCTTGCCCAAGTAGATCTTTTATGAAGTGATGTCTGCTCACCCAGGCACACTGGGATCTTTCAATGTGATCGTCCTCTTGAGGTTGCATCTATTTCCTTCCCATTTCAAGAGGCAGCTGTTGATCTTGGTTATAATGGCCTGGTGATTTCTAACAAGCTCCTCTTCCTTCTACTGATGGTCTTTCTCAATCGCATACCTGAACAAGCAAGACCTCTTTCTGTGATCATTAGCCCCCGCTTAGTCAACAAAACCCAGCTGCTCCCCTCTTTGCCCCCTCCCCTTCCCGAGGCTCCTCTTAACCCTTCCAGGCCCAGGCTCAGCACTGGGGAGATTCTCCCTGGATAACTTCCCCATTTGTTTGCCGAGACAGCGACTGGCCACAGCGCACAGCAAGCACGCACGCCTGGTGCAAATTCAGAAAGAGACATAGACTCAGGGTATTTTTTGCGCTGGAACGTCATTTTTTTTTAAGTAGGAGGGTGAGGCTGGGTAAACCAGGACACGTAGTTATTTGGAGGGACAGGATGAAGAAATCAGACGGCTTCGAGCTTGATTGCAAGACAGGCTTTCTGCGGAGGAACTCGACTGAACTTGTTTCAGCAGATGTCCAAGTCTCCCACAACAGCCAGACCCTCCACCCTGGAGCTTCTCACCAAAACACCCTCTTTCAAATCCTACTGGGCCAAAACCCACCGTGCTTCAATGGCTCGACGGAAAGTTCCCTTTGCTCTACTGACAAGAAAAGCGTTTGCTAAGCAAATTAATCAAAAGTGAGACTGTACGGCATGTGCAGAACCCACTAAGAGAAGAAACCATTTTCCAAGGTTGGAGAGGATTGGACTCAGAAATACAATCTAGGGTTCTAGTCTCAGCTCTGCTGTTAACGCACTGCAGTGTGGCCTTGATTGAGTGATACAAAAAAAAGCTGTCTAAGGCCAGCACTCTGCGATCTGCTCTGATATGCTAATTCAAAATCCTCTCTGTTCCTCTCCCCATCCCATTTTTCCTCACATTCTACCTGAACACTCTCCCAGGACCCACCGAAACTCCATGCCTACTTTCTTTCAGTCAGTTAACAAACATTTACTGAAGTCCCACTCTCTGCCAGGCACTGTTCTAGGAGCTAAGGATAGAGGTGTGAAGAAAAAAACAGGAAGATCTTGCCTGCTTGAAGCCTACATTCTAGTGGAAGGAAGTAGATCATAAACAATTATACACACAGACACATGCACATATGTGAACATGCATGCATATGTAGTCTGTTGGAAGGTGGTTCAGTGCTTTGGAAAAGTAAAGTGATAGAGAATAGGAAGTCCTAAACTAGCAGGGGGAAGGGGTTCCCTGGAGAGGGAAGTTTCTTTAATCAGCTCATGTTGGAGCAGAGACCTGAAGGAAGTGAGGGAGTTAGCTACGATATTGTATAGGAAAAGAGTGTCCTAGGTAGATGGAACCGCCACTGCAAAGACCTGGAGGTAAGAATCGGCTGGGGGCATACAAAAACAGCCAGGAAGACCCTGCAGGGTAGAGGAGTCAGAAAGGTAGTGAGCCAGACCATGGAGGGCCTTATAGGGAGGACTTGTAAGGGCTGGGTTCCACTTGAAACAGATTATAGTACATTTGTTTAAGCAAAATTGTGTAATTCAAATTTTTTAATTCATTTAAGTAAGTCTCCCTGAAAGCCTCCCGATTAATTCAAACAAGGGGAGTTTTGCCCCAGATTGATGGAAAGAAGCCAGGAAATACACAGCGGAATTCCAAGAGGCTAATAACTGGAAAAAAATTGGTAACAATACTCAGGCAAACTACGTGGGTAAAGTGAGATCACCTAACATGCTAGTCTCTAGCGGGTTCCTTCTCTCGACTCCATTCCCCAGGAGGCGAGAGGACCCTGTAAGGGCCTGGCCTGGACAGTGGAAAACACAAGATGGAATGATCACGATGGACTCAGAGAGCAGGTTCATTCAGGGGCTTTGAGTGGATGGATCCCCCAAGATGATGCTCAGTTGGGTCCAGACAGCGGAGAGGAAGAGCAATCCTGACCTGAAGCACAGGATTGGGGGGATAAAGCCGTTTCCCTCTCCAGGGCCTGCAAACGCTGCACACAACTCCGGCAGCAGAAGGCGAAAGACAGAAAGCCAGCCAGGCGGAAGAGGCTCTAACAAGGAAGGATGAAAGAGGGAATTCCTAGAAAAGAATGATTGGATTCCAAGTCTGTGCCAAGCTGAATTTCTAACAGGACACAGCAACTAGGGGTGACCTAATCAGTATGCACTTATCATACCCAGAGTCCCACACCTGTCTTCTAAATCCTACACTTGCATGCTCAAGTATGTGGTAGTCCCGGCCTGACCACAGCAGGTGGGGCGAGCAGAGGAGAAAGGGGAGGAGTCACAGGGACAGCTGGCTCCAAGGGTGGAAGTCGGGGGGCTTGCAGAGGACAAAGAGAATCCTTAGGGTTCCCTGAGAGAGACTCCTGTTCAGGGGGATCCCTGGGAGCATTCATCTTGCTGCCAGAAATCAATCACTCCATCAGTCATGTTGGTTGTGAACGAGTAGTACCCTCGAGTCCCCTCACTGTCCTGCCACTGTCCAATTTCATTCTGTGGATGCTCCCAGGGCCTGCCCTAAACAGAGCCCTCCCCAGGAGGACTTGCTCTCTGACGGGATCCTTTGCAAGGTGCAGACTCTGCGAGGCAGATCCTGGGTGGTGTGGACTTCCTAGACCTGCCAACCAATGCCCAAAAAGGAAGGATGCTCACAGGGCCGGCTCAGCCCAACTTCCCGCCCGCAGCAGGGACCCAGCAGTGTGGCTGCCTCCACAAACACTTCTCAGACTGCCCGGTGCTCTTTCTAGACCCGTCCTCTCCGAGGCTGCCCTGGGACTCTGTATCAAGATGCAGGAAGGTGAGTTTGACGGGTCGGGCTAGGTCATCACTGTCATCACCTGGGACCACAGCTCCCCTGGACCATTTCCAGTTGTGAAGAAGATCAAGTCTCCTCCATTTGGAAGAGAAGGTTATTCCAGCAGCCCCCATCACCACCACGCACTCCAGGTAGAAATACCAGAAATACATTTCGCAGAAGAAGATATTTTAGTACAGATCCCTCATGTCACTGCAGCCTCCCACTCAGCCAGCTTTCTAGCAAGATGAGAATTAAGAGTAATTTCAGGTTGCTGGGGCCCCTGAAAAAGGCCTTTTATCTTCCACTGAGGATAAAAGTGAAGGATGAACTGGGCCAGGCGGGGTCATTCCACAAGGATTTGTTTGGCCAACCAGGCTGGACCCTGACTTTTAAATGGAGTAGGGTGAGAGCAGCAACCTCATCTTACATTGTGAGCCTCCTGTGTATTGGTGGGCAGGGAAGGAGAGGGGAGGGGTGAATCCACTGTGCTGGGCTGGAAAAAATCAAAGAGTTTTTCCTGGAAGCCTCTCTTCTGGCTGCAAGAGCTTCAACACACAGAGTCAGGCACACCACAGTGGTTGTGCAAACCTCCCACAGAGATGTTTGACGAGATTAGTCACTTTCTGCCGGGGTGGTCCATGCGTAGGAGACTTCAAGACCTCTGATGCTGGGCAGTGTCCAGGTCAAGGTGGTGATTCAAGTGTGCCCTCCTCCAGGGAGGGAGGCCAGGTGGGGGCTGGGTCATTGCTTCACATGGCCCCAGACGTTGGCTTCCCAAAAAATGCTATCTTGAAGGAGTGGGAACAAGCCAGCATGAAAGGTGCCATGCACAGAGCAAGCTCTAAGGTGGCAGTCCACAGCTCTGGACTACAGACTCAGAGGAAAACTGAAGCAACCAAGCAGGTGGCTGTGTTTGCTGAAAGAGAGATGAATTCTGCCTCCTTTCAAGTCATTTTGTCCCAGGCCGGTGAGTTCAGGAAGGGCTGCCAGACACAGAATCACAGGGCTGCCGAAGGAAGCTTGGGGAGCAGCCCCTCTGACCTCTCCCTTTGAAGATGAGGGCAGGAGAGTCCAGGGAGGGTAAGCGACTTGCCTACAGCCATGCAGGGCTCTCAGGGACTTTTCTGTGCACTCGGGACCCTTGTCCCCTCCCCAGTCACTGGGGTGGCAGCTCCATTTGCTCTTGGCCACAGGTTCTCTGCAGGTACACAGAGAAACCTTGGAGCAAATTACAGAATGATACCCCCTCCTCAGAGCTGAAGCCCAGGTTAGGTGCACAGATGGGTAAGTTGACAGTGGGTGGATTTCAGCCCCATTCACCCTGCTTACCAGATGCCCCTGAGCAGAGTACAATCTCACTGAGGCATGCAAAGCCCGCACATTCCAGCCCACACCTATGTATGCCTGGTCCACAGGCTACCTGGCTTCTCTCCTTGTACCCCCTGAACCTCGTGCAGGACCGTTCCTCCCAGCTTTCTCCTCCATCAACTCCCCTGTGAGTTCACCTCCCTTTGCACAATGGGCTAGCGTGCCCTCTCTCGTCCTCCAACTTGAGGATTTCAGCCCTGTCACCCATCAGTCACTGCCCGCTGCAAACCCTCAGAGTTCTAACTGCCTGGAATAGACACCTTCGTCTCAGAGGTCATCTAGAGCAGGGGTTGGCAAACTATAGACCATGAGCCAAATCTGGCCTGTGCCTGTCACTGTAAATAAAGTTTTGTTGGAACACAGCCATGCCTAGTCATTGACATCGCCTATGACTGCTTTGGAACTACAGCAGAACAGTTGCTAGTTGCAATGGAAATGGCATAGCACACAAGGCCTGTCATTTTCACCATCTGGTCCTTTACAGAGAAAGCGTGCCCATCCCTGACCTAAAGCAAACTTTCCAAGGCTCAGAGAAGTTCAGTAACCTAGCTGATGTCACCAGCTGCTAGATGGCAAAGCCAGCATTCGAACCTGGATCCCCTGACGCTCCTTCTGGTATATTCCAGACTCTTTGAGGAAAGAAAAGACTATACTATGTCATCAGACTCTCACCCCATTGCCAACCTTTTTGTTGTTGTTGTTTTGAGACGGAGTCCCACGCTTTTGCCCAGGCTGGAGTGCAGTGGCATGGTCTCAGCTCACTGTAACCTTTGCCTCCCAGGTACAAGCGATTCTTCTGCCTCAGCCACCTGAGTAGCTGGGATTACAGGCACATACCACCACGCCCGGCTAATATTTTGTATTTTTAGTAGAGACAGGGTTTCGCCATGTTGACCAGGCTGGTCTTGAACTCCTAACCTCAGGTGATCCACCCACTGAGGCCTCCCAAAGTGCTGGGATTACAGGTGTGAGCCACCACGCCCAGCCCCTGCCAGCCTTCTTTCTATACAGAAAAGCACACAAAGGAGAAGTGGCTCTAGTTAGAAAACATCAAGGTGACTTAGAACTCATACCCTCCCGGGGCTCTCCCTGCAGGAATCTGGAGCCTGAGGTAGCAAAGCTCACTCCGCTTTTGCATCAGGCCTGACAGGCTGACCCCACACCAGCCCACCTCCCATCGGTGTTGACATTCCCCTCAGCTCAGCTCCCCATCTGATCAATATTTATTCACTATTTTGAGCTGGTGCACTTGCTCTGGCAGCACGTCCTCTGTTTGCATGCCTGGAGAGGGGGAAGCCAGTCAAAGGGACTCCAAAGAGCGTGACATTTGCATCTTCTGTAGCCACCGTCCTCAGTGGCTCACAGATCACTTCAACTCTGATTTACCAACACAAGGAAGTTTCTTTTTTTCTCTCTCTTCTCTCTTCCCTCCCTCTCAATTCCACTTGGCAATGCTTGCAAGAACACAGCCCCGGGGCCTGATCAGTCATGTTCTCTTGTCTGCCATGGGGAATCCGTGAAAGCTTCTTAGGCCGCAGAGAGGAGAAGGAAGGAAGAATATCCAAGCACGGGTCCCAGTGCAGCTTCTCTCACTGCCAAAAGGAGCCTGGTGGCCAGCAGGTGCTGAGGAGTCCTGGGGGCTGGGGCAGGGTGGCCACTGGGCCGAGGGAATGGCTGAGCACCCATGTGCCAGGGCATGTGGCAGGGTACTGCATTGAATCCTGATACCATGCCTTGGAGGCAGGGACCACTATCTCCATTTCACAGATGAGCAAACTGAAACTCACACTGGACGTGGTCACCCTCTTGGTCAGTGGCCAGTCTGGAACTCAAACTGAGGTCTGCCTGATTCCCAAACTTACACACTATCTTCTTTAACCATGGCGGCCCCAAGGTAAGAGCTGTCCAGGCAGGTCCAAGCAAGCAAGATCCTAGCTGGTCAGTCTCTTTCCTGAAAAAGCTACCTTCCATCAAAGCCATTCCCAGCAAGGTCATTATCGATCCCAGCAAAATCAGGATGGCAAGCCCTGAAGTAGAATGCCACCCCCATCTCCCTACCCCACCGCAAAGGCTCTGGGCAGGGGTCTGTGTCCTTGGACAGCATCTTCCTCCCCCCTCCCTCCTCCCTACTCCTTCATTTACACCGTGCTTGATTTAATGAAGTCACTTATAGAACTCCCTCCTCATTGCCCTGCGGGCTCCCTTGTGAAG
Organism: Rhinopithecus roxellana; assembly: GCF_007565055.1. Classification (NCBI taxonomy): domain Eukaryota; kingdom Metazoa; phylum Chordata; class Mammalia; order Primates; family Cercopithecidae; genus Rhinopithecus; species Rhinopithecus roxellana. The sequence goes on from NC_044557.1 coordinate 108,595,167, forward strand.
GCCACAAAGGTATACTCAGTCCTGCATCTGTGGATGGCCTGTTACTGCTGACCTGCACAAGCGCAAGGCTGCTAGAGCAATGATGAAGCCCAATTAAGTGGAGCCTCCCATGGTCAGCACAGGCAGAGCACACAGGTGGCATGTGTGACTCATTTCAGGGTGGCAGCCTGGCATGAGAGCTACAGCACAGGGCCCCAAGCCAGCCCATGAAGTTTGCATCTGAGCACTGCCATACCCCATAACATCTCGGGGAAGATAGTAACCTCGCCACACCTCAGTGTGCTTGTCTGTAGAATGGGCTGCACCACCCGCCTCACTGCATCCTAATGGGGATGAAACGAGGTATTAGTCATACAGTTTTGGAATGATGTCTGGCACATGGCAAGGGCTATGTAAGCGTGAGTTAATTCTTCAATATATGTATTTTTAAATATCTACATTTGGTTTTAGTTTGGTTTGCAACAGAGCTACTAAAATCCTCCTAAAATGTTTGATACCATTTCTCCACTCCGGAAGGTACAGCACAAAACCTCCACTTCACACTAAAAGAGGAATGTGGCAAATACGTCTGCTTAATTGACGCTCTGCATGGCCTTGATTGTGTAAACAACATCTTTGTGAGGTTTTCAGAGCCCTTTCTATTTACTCACTTGCTTGAACGTAGGAGGTAAAGTGATGAAGCCATACGGCTGGGTTTTTAGAAAACACATCAGACCTTAAAGATTCAATGTGGTCACCTCAGCAGGCTGTGATCACCCCCGTCGCTCATGATGCTGGAGGTATGCCTTGCAGGGGAGGGGATGCGCTGGGCCGGAAAAGCCCAGCTGACTGCTTAGTCAGCCTCAGCAGCCTCTGTCCGTCTCTGTCTCGGTCTCTCTCCTCTCTTCCAGAGTTTGTTTAGAGGTGAGAAGGACCTGAACCATCTAATACAATTTTGTAGGTGAGGCAACAAAGATTGAACAAGAGTGCCTGAAAGTCACCTGTAAATGACTAGAAGGCAGTTACTCCACCGTGTAAACTCACCACAGAGAATGTCATCAACCCTATTTACCGGTATGGCTTCTAAATGACTTTGTATTTTCCTAAAAAATTTAATCAATTTTTAAAAGATGGAATGGGCCAGGTGCAGTGGCTCATGCCTGTAATCCCAGCACTTTGAGAGCTGAGGTGGATAGATCACTTGAGGTCAGGAGTCCAAGACCAGCCTGACCAATATGGCGAAACCCCATCGCTACTAAAAAAAAAAAAAAAAAAAAAATTAGCTGGGTGTGGCGGCAGGTGCCTGTAATCCCAGCTACTCAGGAGGCTGAGGCAAGAAAATCGCTTAAACCTGAGACAGGCTGCAATGAGGTGAGATTGCGCCACTGCACTCCAACCAAAAAAAAAATTACCTACCCCCACTGAGACTCTTAAAAAATGAGCAACAAACAGGTGATGAATCTGTTTACTTGTATTAACAGAGTATGGGTCAGGAGCATGGGTGGGTCACGCCTGTAATCTCAGACTTTGGGAGACCGAAGCAGGAGGATCCCTTGAGGCCAGACAATTGGGATCAGCCTGGGCAACATAGTGAGATTCCATCTCTACCAAATACTACAATGAATAGGGTGTAGTGCACACACCCGTAGTTCCAACTACTTGGGCGTCTAGGGTGGGAGGATCGCTTGGACCTAGGAGCTTGAGGTTGCAGTGAGGTATGATCATACCACCACACTCCAGCCTGGGCAACAGAGTGAGACCTGTCTCAAAAAATCATAAAAATATTTAAATAAATACATAAGTTTTTAAAAATATGCACCATGTGACCAGTCTCAGCATACTTGGGAGGGGCAGCCCAATTTAAACTGACTTCACAGATTAGAAAATGCTAGTAAAGAATTTCTCCAGCTGGCAGTGAACACCGGGGCTTTGATCTTCGTGAGTAAAGGAAAGTCTACATCTTAGGCATTTGACGGTCTGTGGCTGGGAACTAGAGACAGGTGCATATGTGTGGATGTACACACACACGCACACACACACAAGCCCCTTTCAGCATGAAGTGATGCCATCAGTGAATGCACACACACACACACACACACAAAGCCCCTTTTGGCAGAAGTGAAGCCATGGGGGCATGCACGCATACACACACACATGCACACACACACACATGCACACACACACACACAAGCCCCTTTGGCATGAAGTGAAGCCACAGCAGGTGGGCTATCAGACCCTCAGAGGCAGGAAACAGCAGGCAGCTGACACTGAGAGGCTAAACCAGAGACCCAGTAGGCTCCTCAGTGAGCAGGGTGAAAGTCTGGATTGGCCAAAGGTGTCCATCCTGGCAGACCTGGGACTACCATCAGGAAGGTCTGTGGGAGACAGGAGGGCACCTCCAGGGCCTAAGCATCCCCGTCAGGGCAGGACCAGCAAGAGCAGTGCTGAGCCCAGTTCTGGGAAACCTGTGTGCCAAGCCAATTGCAAAGGCAGGGCCTGGAGTGCCAGGAACTAAGATGACGACACTGTGTTTGGTCTTGATACCAGGTAGGCGCCCTGATATGAGGACCACTGTGGGTCAACATGGGACCTGAGACACTGCTCACCCAATCCTGAGCTTCTGAATTGGCCACCTTATATGGCTTCACACTTGACAAGGTATCAGAGCCTAGAAAAAGCAGTGAGCCAGACTTACAGATAGAGGCACACCCCGATCAGGAATCCTCAGGGGGGCTGGTGGTATCAAAAGCTAATTTTATACCCTTTGCTGACTCGGGGGCTAAGGCACAGGGCCCTGGATTGCATGTGGCTGCAGTCTTCCACAGCAATTCTAAGATAATCTAAAAATCGGTCTCTTGTGGCCAAGCGTGGTGGCTCACGCCTTTAATCCCAACACATTGGGAGGTCAAGGCAGGCAGATTACTTGAGGTCGGGAGTTCGAGACCAGCCTGGCCAACATAGCAAAACCTCATCTCTACTAAAAATATAAAAAAAAAAAAAATTAGCCAAGCACAGTGGCACACACCTGTAATCCCAGTTACTTGGGAGGCTGAGGCACGAGAATTGCTCAAACCCAGAAGCCAGAGACTGCAGTGAGCCAAGAACATGCCACTGCACTCCAACCTGGGTGAGAGCGTGACTGTCTCAAAAAAAAAAAAAAAATCTATCTCTGGTGGTCTCTACCAATCTTTCCATGATTAACTTCCTGTTTTGGTCCCTCAACACCAATTTCAATGTCTAGTCTCAAATGTCTTAATGTTACTAGAATTCACTCACACCATTAAATTAATTAACATTAAGATAGTAACATTTTACTCTTCCAGTTCTATTTGCATATTTTGAGAGAATCACAAATAAGAATCATCTCAACCAAAGGAATGAATAATCGTAATCGTACAATTTCAGCCATGTGATACTTGGATAGGGAGACATTTTAGGGCAGAGTAAAGTTAGCTAGTATCCATTCCTCCTTCATAATCGCACCTCAATTTCCTCTTGGGAAATTTTCTCTCCCCCATGATGTAGCCTAAGGGCTTACCTCCTATTAGAGATACCAGACATGACATATATATCCTCCCTCTCACACCCAACTATGGCAGAAGGCAGGCATAAGGCCCAGTTCAGTCACATGGACAATGGCTGGCAGCAGGATGACCCTGCAGATCCTGCCTTCCAGCCCCTCAGATGCCCTCTGGTCACTGCCCTCGCCTCCCGATTCCTCCACCTTCCACTAATTCTGTGAGCCACCTTCTCCCATAGCCTTCCAGTAAAGTAGTTTTTAAGTTAAATGGTCTTTGCTGTTTGCAAAGAACATGGATTCCTAAGTGGATGCCATGACGTCTACCCTCAGTAAGGCCAGCGATAGCTGGACAGAGACCTGGCTGGCTCACTGTACCCCTTCCATGCAGAGGTTGAAAGGCAATACACCACAGTGATAAATGCCGTGAATGGATGCTGCTCACATATGTACAACCAGAAGCAAAAGCCATTGAGAACCTGCAATTGGGAGACAGGAAAACTGCATCCTGTTGTCCAGTTGAAATGTGATGGGCTCACATGCAGCCCTGAAGGCCAGGCTGACAGTAGAAACATCCTCTTGCCTGCCAGTCTTCCATCCTCCCTCCTGCCATGGGTATATACTCACACATGTGTATGAACATGTGCAAGCCTGCACACGCCCGCACACACATGTACACATGCTCACATACATGCACATACACACTTGGCCAGCAGGCATCCTCCTGCTCCTCTCTGGGGAGAATCTCTCTTGGAGACTATGGCAGGCCTAGCATCCAAGTGGGGCCTGGGTAGCAAGTGGAGAAACAGGAAAGGAAGGAATAGAGGGAGACCCAAAAAATACTTACGCTTTCAGACCATGACCCCAGAACATTTCACAATCATCTCCTCCTCTGGTGGAACCCAAAAGGCCAGGTCACTGCACTCACAATTACACATCTCAAATAAGCCAGGAGTCCCAGAGGGATATACCACTTTGCTCTATGTAAGACTAACAGGGCCACCCAGACAGCCTGACAATAAAACATTTCCAACGTGCGATGCCAAAATGTCGCTCCCTACCATGCCCACGTCCACATTCTCTTCCAGTCTGGGAGCCACAGGCATCTGTGCCGACTGGAGAGATGAGCAAGGAGGGAACAGAACAGCCCACCAGGCTCAGCACAGCAGAGACCCGCAGATCCCGCCCCCAGTGTCAAACCAGCTCCTAACGGAACTCCATCTACCCACAGTGCGGACACACGGGTCAGACCTATGGGTGCACACACATGCACACAGGCACACACATGGACACACATTTCCCCAGCCCACCAGGAGTGCCACTTACGCAGGTTAACACCAGACCAAAAACAAAATGGGGGCAAAACCCCACGGGACCGAGGCAGAGGCGGCTTGCTTCCTAGCACGTTTATTGGAGCCTTGGTTAAGCGTGGATGCGGATCAGAAGCCCCTACCAGAGCCCAGTCAGGCTGACTGGAGCAGGGCACTGGGGGGCAATGTCCTTTTTCCCCATTATAGACAACAGTATTAAAAAAAATAAACTTTACAATAATACATTTTCGCTCATCTGTTGGGGTATTGTTTCCATAGTTCTGTTGCTTAAAAAAAGGAAAGAAAGGGGAAAACCACACAATATATGTATATGGACGTATATATACATATATGTCGGGAGAGGAGCCCCGGTGTGTACATACAGTTGACGTACGTCTAGGAAATTAAGAAAGAGAAAGTGGAAGAGGAGGGAGAGGAGAGCAGGAGAGCTCGAGGGAACAGGGTGCTGCAGATACACACCCGGCTGTGGTCTCTCCCCTCCCTCTCCCCAAAGGGAGACCTGCCAAAGGACCCACGAGAAACCAAAAAAAAAGCCAACAAAGGACCATTTCTCTCTGACTTCAAAATTTCTGCCACCAAGAAAGAAGCTGATGCCCGAGTTTTGCTGCCTTGCCACAAGGGGCTCTCCCAGGCAGGCTGAGCTCCTGAGGCCTCGTGGAGCTGGCCCCCAGCCCCACCACTCTGTGCTACAGTCAGGGGGAGCCCAGCGCAGTGCTAACCCCCTCCGCCGCCATCCGTGGGGAAGTCCCCACACCAGCTGCAGACCCACCAGCCCCACCCGAGGGCAGAGAGGGAGGGCAAAACCACCTCCATCCTCGAAGCCAAAGGGCTGAAGGTGGACCCCCGTGGCCAGCCCCGCTGCCCCGCTAACCGATGCCCTCTGCCAGCCCCCAGCAGGTCCCCAGAGTGGGCAGCGTGGGGAAGCAGCTGAGTTGTCCTGCCCCCAGCCAGCCTCAGGCACAGCCCAGAGTCCCTTCCACTGCAGGCTCTTGTCCGGTCTCTGCTTCAGAAGGGTCCAGAGAGAAAAACACCAGGAGAAAGTGAAGGGCATTTCTAGAGCCTCGTGCCCTCCTCGGCACCAGAGTTTCCCCTGCCAGGGGACCCCTGGGCCAGCTCTCAGGCTGCCCGCCTGCTTGTCTGTTTGGTTTACAAAAACTTCTCCAGAGAAGAAACCTGGGAGGAGACAGGTTCAGCAACAGGTGGGAAAAACAATTTTTTTTTTGCAAGGTGCGTGTGTGTCTGTGTGTGTTTCCATTTCATCAGGCGGCTGTTCTTGTCTGCGTAGCTTTTGAAAATCTTCTGACTCGGTTCCCATAGCCTACAAGGCCAGTTTCAGCATCAGGACAGACAGCACGGTCAAGGCAGCCGACGGTCTGGCTCTGCTGGGGCCTGAGTTAGGTTTGATCACCTTGTTACTCCCTGGGATGATATTTGTCGTGAGCTGAATCCAGAGCAGGAGGAGAATCAGGAACAAAGAGAATGAAAACAAAGAAAACAATCAGGAGGCCTGGGACCAGGCAGAGAAATGGACTCGGGAACTGGACACCTCAAGCCCCTTTCTTCCATCCACAGGGACAGCCCCTTTCTTCCATCCACAGGGACCCTCCTTTGCACTCTGAAGGGAGTGCTGACTCTCCTGGAGCTGGCCCAGGCAGGAGCAAAAGGGATTGCTCTGTCCCTTCTGGTCGCAAGCCCTGGGGTTTGGAGAGGAGGGCAGTGGTCACCAGGAAAACAGGCTACTCCTCCCTGCATCGGGGCTGAGGACCTGTGTCCCAGTGAGGAGGCAGATGGTATAAAGAGCTGAAGGAGAAGGAGGAGAGAAGAAGGAGAGGAGAGAGGAAGGAGAGGGGAAGGAGAGAGGAGGGGAAGGAGACAAGAGGGGAAGGAGAGCGGAGGGGTAGGAAGGGGAGGGGAGGGCTGGAGAAGGGTGGGGAGGGGCATGGAGGGGAGGGGGTGTGGGAAGGGGAGGGCTGGAGAAGGGTGGGGAGGGGCATGGAGGGGTGGGGAGGGGTGGGGATGGGACGGGCGGGAAGGGGAGAGGAGGGGAGGGGAGGGGTGGGAAGGGGAGGGGAAGGGAGGGGTGTGGAGGGGAAGAGACGGGTGGGAAGGGGAGGGGCGGGAGGGGTATGGAGGGGAGGGGAGGGCAGGGGAGGGGAGGGGAGGGAGCCCACATTCTCCCTGTTTCTCAATTTCTTCAAATCCCTCCTCCTCCATGAAGCCCTCCCTGAACATCTTTGTCTGAGTTTCTCTCTCTTCTGTGAGGTCTCACACTGCCTTTTCTTCTCATCTAAGTTACTATCTTGGGTCTGTAAGTCAGAGATAGATAGAGATAAGATGATAGAGATAGAGATAGAGATAGAGATAGAGATAGAGATAGAGATAGAGATACAGAGATAGATAGAGATGAGATAGAGATAGAGATAGAGATATATAGAGATATAGAGAGATATAGAGATATAGATATAGATATACTTCCTGTGCTGGGGGTTTCTTCAAGGAAAGAACTGTGTCTGTTTCCACTTCTGTGCCTCCTAAATATCACGGAAACAGTGCCGAGCAGGTGGTCAACACAATTGTCCTAAAGAGTAAGGAAGGTATGGGAGGGCCTCTGCTCAGAGCAGCCATTTGTCTCTCCCCAAGGAGAGAGCCAGGGGCCCTGGATGCAGCCTTTGCACTCCCCCACCCCACCCCAGCAGAGTAAGTGCCCACCCTGGTCCACAAGCTCAGCTGGCCCAGCCCATGGGATGAGATTTGAGGGTGCTCGATCTGAGGCTCGCCAGGGAAATGCCGCCCCTCCCGGCCCAGCCTTCTGCACCCATCCCCACTCTGCCCCCAACTCACCTCTGTGAAGCACATGCTTAACTCTTTGGAGTTGTTGACCTTCAGCCCCTGCTCCTGTGAGAGAGAAGGTGCCAGTCAGGATAAGTCACCAGGCTGTTCCTGGCTGAGCTTTGTCCAGAGACTTAGATGAGGCCAGGCACTGTTGGCTTCGCTAAGCACAGCCAGTGCACACAGTGAAGAGGGGTGGCTCAATTCCACACAGCACAAAATGCTTCTGTTCTTCTCTGACACCCTCAGCAATTAGGACCCGACTCCTCTGGCTCCTAGAGAACAGAGTTCTAACTCTGCTCCCAACTTGCCCACGGTCTTGGGCAGGGACCGTGTCTTCTTTTCCTTACACTGAGCAGTGTCTGGTTCATAACAACTCAACAAATGTTTCACTAGATGCCTGCATCCATGAATGAATGAATGAATGAATGCCACAGATCAGAAACGGCCTCCAAGGGCCGGCCAACTCCTGTTAATTTGCCATGGCTAATGGAGGACTCTATAGAAAAAGATCATAAGCGTTCATCTGGGCTTGAGGGGAAGAGAGGCATGATTGATTAGTGATGTCTGCCACTGGTACCCATTAGGTGGGTATCTGGCAATTTCACCAGCTCATTTCTGTCCTACACGAATGTGCCCACGTGGGAGCACTGTGGACAAGGTGAGGGATGAAGAAGGCTGGTTTGGTGATGATTCCAGGATTCTCTACCCTGGCAGTTATCATCACTGTCATGGATATCCATGGGAACCAGCTGGGGACGCAGTGCTTCCATCCAGGATTCAAATGGCTTGTTCCCAGGCCACTTCCAGGGAGGCTCTGGCCACCAGAAGCAACTGGGAAGCCCAAGAAATTATGCTGCAATCACTACTCTTGGCCAGAAGTATCAATAACCCCTTGGACATCACAGGCAATCTGCCACCCAGGGCATCTGGTCAGCTAAACAAGACCCCAGCTGTCACATGGAGACCCTGGCCAAGAGGAGAGTCACTGCCAATGGTGGAGATAGGACCACGGTGATGATTAGCACAGCGAGAACGGAACCAGGAGTGTCCCCAGGTGCCAAGGTGATGCCCAGCCAACTCCCCAGCTGTTGCCCTCTGGAGAAGGGCCTGTGCTCTATAACCCTTCCAGACCCAAGGCCTGGACTCCACTCCCCAGGACTCGGTGCTGCTCCAGCGAAGACTGTGTGAGGCCACAGGGCAGGATGTCGGGGGAAACAGAACACGCCCACCCCCTCGGAGGCTGTGCTGTCATCATGGCCTCGCATCTGCCTTCCAGAGTCCCTTGGTCAATCCTTGCTCAGTCACCTCAGTCCCCACCTGTGACATCCTATGGCTTTTTGGAGTCTGTGCCTGTGGACTGACACCTATGGACGCCCAGCATCACTTCCTACTCTCATTGTTTTAGGTGTGGCAGGCCAGTCCCTGCCCTTTCTGGGAGGCCCTGTCTTATCCTTGTGTCCCTACCCCCAACAGAGCTCACTAAACCGTTGGGAGCCCTCTCCTTTGACCCCTCCCCATCTCCTGTGTCCCCCCACCCTCTCCTCTCTCCCCTCCCCTTTCCTCTGTCCCCTCACCATCTGTGTCCCCTCCCCCTCTCTCTTCCCTCCCCTCTCCTGTCCCCTCCTCCTCTCCTGTCCCCTCCCCAGCTCCAGTGTCCCCTCCCCCTCTCTCTCCCCCTCCTGTCCCCTCCTCCTTTCCTGTCCCCTCCCCTCTCCCTCTCTCCCCTCCTCCTTTCCTGTCCCCTCCCCTCTCCCTCTCTCCCCTACCCCTCTCTCTCCCCTCCCCTCTCCCTCTGTCCTCTCCTCTCCTCTGTCCCCTCCCCTTTCCTCACTAAACCAAAGGAACCCACAGGGAATCACAGAGGCAGAAGCCCCCTGCACTCAAGGTCCTCACTGCCTGTCCACCAAAGCAACTCCATTTTTATTTGTTTTGTGTATTTGAGTCTTAGCTGTTTTGTGTATTGGAGTCTTAGCTTATTTGTATATCAGAGGTACGCATAAAATTGTTTGGACAATAGTCTACTGCCTAACAAAATAAGGCCTGAGAAAACAACCGACAAGAAGGGCCCCAGGGTGGGGCCTGCACAACGTGCTGTGGCTGTGGGTGCTGCTCTCAGGGAAGCCCCGGACCCAGACACTCTGCAGGGTTACACCCAAGGTCCGCCCATGCAGAGCAGCTGACAAAGCACCCAGCACCTGCCAAGTGCAGCATTTTCCCTGGCCTGGGGCTTGGCCAGGTGTGAAGAGAGAGGATCTGAAGGCTCACAAGGGGGGCCTGCAACTGGATTTTGCTCCTCGGAGTGAGCAGAACTTGACAAGTTCCTCTGAAACAGGATAGAGGGGAGGGGACGCTGGCAAGTATTACACAGGAAAAATGACAGGGAAGAGGAGAGTGAAGAAAGGGGTGGAAGGAAGAGAGGAAACCAGGTGAAGGGAGAAGCAGACAAAGAGAAACAGGAAAGAGGGAGAGGGGAGGGGACACAGTAGGGGGAGGGGACAGAGGAGAGGAGACAAGACAGAGGAGAAGGGAGGGGACAGAGGAAAGGGGAAGAGACGGGGGGGGGTGGGGGGGAGAAGGGGGAGGGGACAGAGGGAGAGGGGAAGGGACAGAGGAGAGGGGAGGAGACAGAGGAGAGGGAAGGGGACACAGTAGAGGGGAGGGGACAGAGGAGGGGGCAGGGGACAGAAGGGGAAGGGACAGAGAAGAGGGGAGAGGAGAGGGGAGGGGAGACAAGGGGGGGAGAGAGGAAGAGGGGAGGAGACAGGGGAGGGAACAGAGGAGAGGGGAGGGGACAGGAGAGGGGGAGGGAACAGAGGAGAGGGGAGGGGACAGAGGGTAGGGGAGGGGCACAGGAGAGAGGATGGGACAGGGAAAAGGGAAGGGACAGAGGAAAGGGAGAGGGGACAGAGGGAAAGGGGAGGGGAGGGCATGGTAAGGGGAGGAAGCTGAGGGAGAAATATAGCAGGAGGGGAGGGGACAGAGGAACAGAAGACAGAGGGAATAGAGGAAGGAGGCAATAGAGGGCTGGGGAGAGAACAAAGTAGGAGGCGAGGGGGCTGAGGACAACCACTGTACCCTCTCATCTGATGCTGATTATCAGGCGACAGTGAAACACCTCCCTGGGCCAGCCCCAAGGGACATCTGCCCCAAGGTGCAGTCTCTGCCAGAGGCGACAGAGCTCTTGGGTAGGAGTGTTGCCCAGCAGCTGACCTTTTCTGAAAGCGGCACCCAGTGGGGTGAGGGGCAGAGAGAGAGACCACCTCTGATGCCAAAACCACCAGTGTCTCAAATTCAGTGCCTCCCTACCCTCCAGGGGCTCATACTCTAATAGAGAAACTATAGACTCGCACATAACCACTGATATGGTCTGGCTGTGTCCCCACCCAAATCTCACCTTGAATTGTAGCTTCTATAATTCCTGTGTGTCATGGGAGGGAACCGCTGGGAGATAACTGAATCATGGGGGTGGGTATCTTCTGTGCTGTTCTCGTGGTAGTAAGTCTCATGAGATCTGATGGTTTTATAGATGGGAGTTCCTCTGCACATGCTCTCTCTTTGCCAGTCACCATGTAAGACGTCCCTGTGCTCTTCATCTTCCACCATAATTGTGAGGCCTCCCCGGCCATGTAGAACTGTGAGTCCACTGAACCTCTTTCCTTTATGAATTACCCGGTCTCAGGTATGTCTTTATTAGCAGTGTGAGAACAGACTAATACAACCGCCTTCACAGCAGATGAATACACAGAGGGGAGAGAAGGATGCCTGAGAGTCTAGGGAAACAGCCTGGGGCTGACTCCGTCCCTACTCAGAGCCTCTCATCCCCTGGAGGTGTCTGTGGCTCCAGTCCCAAAGTGCACAGGCCTAGGCTGCAAGGATGGCAGGACACAGGGCTGCTAACAGTAAATCCTCCACCATGGAAGCAGCACGGGGACTCTGGGAAGAGCCGACCCCCAAGGGCTGCGCTGTGGGTGCCACCAGAAGCATTAAATAACTGGCTCTTGCAGATGGCACTGGGGGAAGGACGCACACACAGAGGAAGGACAGTAGGAAAGGCATGCTTCATCCTTCCAGAGCTTTCTCCCAGGGACGCTCCGGTGCCCAGGAAGTGAGAAGAAAATTATTGTCTTCCTCCTCTTCCTTGCCCACCTCCTGCCTACCCCAAAGGCCTGGGCCGGCAGCCCCAGAGACTCGCTGGTCTAGTGCTTTCCTGCTGGCTGGAGCTGCGGCTCTCCAGCGGTCCCTGCTTCTGTCCCTGGTCCCGCCCTTAAATCTCAGTGCCCCTGGCCTTCCTCCCTGACCTGGGACATCCCCAGTAACTCACACCTCTCACATTGTCTCCATCACAACAACTCAACGCTGCCTGTGACAGAAGACAATGCAGACAGGGTGTGGTTGTGTTCCAGTAACACTTCATTTGTAAAACCAGGCACAGCAGACCCCCTCTCTGCACAGTAGACCCCCACTCAGCACTCTGTGCTGTCCTGACTGTGCCTTGGCTCTGCTGCTGATTCACCTGGGGCAGTCCGTCCACTGCAACCCCACACCCACTCTCCCGATTCTTTTCAGGCCTAGCAGGAGGCATTGCTACACCCATGGGTCCTTGGTCTCCACCTGAGTCAATGCACTCTCTCTATCCTCTGGACCCCATCATCCTCTATCAGTCCTACACGCAGCAGGTGCACAAATCACATTCTCCCTCATAGATATCTGAGCTTCATCCTGTCCATCCTCCAGCACCGGGACCACAGTCCTGGCCCAGAATGCTTGTTAGCCTTGGTGTCTGCGATGTAGTGATGTGCAATAAGAATTTCTGTTGAGTCAATGAATGAATGCACTGACAGATCTCTCAGTCCCATGCTCTGAGGTCCACAGGCCTGTGTGCTGGGTATGAGACCCATCCAGGAGCAGGCAGGAGGAGGGAGGAGAGAGAGGTGGCCACTGGCTGCAGAGTCGGCAGCAGGCATGCAGTGAGGGGGCCTTGGGGCACTCTCTCAAACTCATTTTTAATTTGCCCAAGATGTGATTGGCAGTCCAAATCACAGGCGGGCAGGTGGAGACGGGGGGCAAAGGAGATGGTGTGTTGTAGGGCTCCCCGGTGCTGGGAAAGGTAGGACTCCAGCTGATCTGATGGGGCCCTGCAAATTGGCATTCTGGGCCCAGAGCAGCCCCAGGGGAGTGTTGGGGAGAACAGTAGGCCATGGCCAGGGAAGCACCAACCATTGCCCATATCTCACCCCAGCCCCCACTGCACTGCCCTGGTCCAGGCCCCATCATAAGACCGAGAGTCTCTAACAAACCTTCCTACATCTTCAATAGAAAGCATCTTCACCTCTGCAGCTGCCTGTGCTTACAGAGGGCACCCAGGAGGAGGAGGAGAGCTGTGGGCACTGAAACACACAGGCCCCATCCTCTAGGACAGCAGCGAGTTCCAGTAAATCCAATGAACTGGGGACTCCGGGGTCTCTCTTTCCACCTGAATGGAGCACCCACTCCATGCCAAGCACTGTGCACCCAGCTACGCAGGGTGACACAGAAGGGTGAGATGCTACTCTGGCCTCTGGGGACCCTGGCCTAGCAGGGGAGAGGAGAACACATCATGATGGGGCCATGAACACGCAGAGCGGGAGCCCAAAGCAGGCGGAAGGCAACCTGGTGTGGAATCGGAGAAGGCACTCCCAAGAGGTGACATCGGGGTAGGACGCACCAGGTAGAGAGGAGTGGGAGAGGGAAAGGAGACACATCTTGCTCAGAGGAACGGCCAAGTGCAGGTCAGCAGCTGACTCACCCATCCTGCACGTGTCCAAGACTGGCCTGACACTCAGGTTCCCTGCTCTAGAGCCCAGTGGGGTGGAGAGAAGGGCAAGGGAATTCAGACGAGGTATATATTTAATAAACATGCGCCAGGCCAGAAGGCTCCAGGAGAGACCATTCTGCAGACCCTGTCAGGCCTCTCCAAGGTCCACAGAGCCCCAGGCAGGCAGGGTTGCCCAGAGAGGGGGCCACACCCTGAAGGAGACACTTCTGAGAGGAGGACCTAAGACACCAGCCACAGGGCCAACTTGGACGGGGCTCCTGACTCTAGTGTGGTGGCGTCCAAGACACCCACCGCCCTCCTCAACAGCCCCACTCCCACCGTGGAAAGTCCTTTGCGGGGAGCAGATTTGGAGGAGGAGGAAGCAGAAGGTGGCCGGGGGACAGGGTTCCTGGCCCTTCTCGACTGCCAACCAGCTGTGGGGCTGTGGACACGCTGCTGTCGTCACCAGGCCTCTGGTCGCTTGTGTTTGGGAAGATCTTGGAGGGTCCTTCAAGTCCTGACATACAGATACCCATGTAGGGACCCAACTGGCTACCATCTCTGGGGTTCCCTAAGCCTTCCCCCAAGGAAGAAGGAAAGACAGAGAGCAGCAAAACAATCTTGCCTCTGTCTCTACATTGTATCTAGGGTATACAGGTTCCCCCAACTCTTCCTCCCATCCAGGCTCAGCTCTCAGTCCCTGCGATCACTTAGGGACTCCTTCCTATAGCTATGGGTGCCCCTAACACCCCAGGCTCCACAAGGGCCACCACAGAGTTACTCAATCAGAGATGGTCCAAGCTAGGAGAGCTGAGAGACAGGGGACAGATGTGGGCTGGCGAGGAGGGAAGGCACCCACACCAGCCCCAGGCAAGGCGGGGCGAGGGCTTATTCACTTGACACTTCCAGCTCCCAGCATGGGATAGTAGGTGCTCATTAAAAACATTATAATTAAAACTGAATCAGAGGCCCTTCCTCTTCCATTTCTCTAAGAAACCTGGAGAGTGGTGGTGGTTGGATCCCTTTTGAGGGTCTATTTCCCCTCCTTTCCTCCTGGGAGGCTCTCTCAGCTGTCCTGCCCAGACTGACTTAGTCCACAGGCCTCCAGCCACCCGCCAGGCAGCCTCCCCAGACCCCGGATTTGTAACACCTGACATTTGTGCAGCATTCCTCCATTGACCAAGCACTTTCACATAAATCATCCCACATACAGATCACCCGTATCTCCACTGAGATCAAACCAAGATTTGAGCAAGTCCCCCAATGGTGAGACCACAGAAAACCAGGTAGGGGCTAAAAGAAACCAAGTAACCGATGGCTTGGCAAACTGCAGGAGAAAAAGAATTAAATGGGCCTCAGAATCATCAGGGCTGACGGTGAAGGGGGCTGGGTGGGGGTCCCAAAGCCACGGCTTTGGACTTTACAACCACAAGGAAGCACAGTGGGAGTCCTGGGAAGGTTGCCAGCATCCTCTTGAGTCAGCCTCTCCCCAGATGGGCCAGCCCCAGGGGCTCAGAACGAAGGGTGCATGCAGGAGGTTGGTGAGGTCTGGATGACCTGACAGGTGGCACAGCCCTGACTGGCCGAGCTGCCCGCCGCTCTAGCATGAAATTGAGCAATTGTCTGCAGAGCAGGACCCCGAGCCCCCTGCTCGCAGCCACTCAAGCATATCCAGTGTCATTAGGAGCTGCCCAAGGGTGACAACAGCACCTCAGCTCCAATCAGGAGGGGAGCGAAGTGGAAGGAGCAGGACATGGAAGAGCTCCCCACCCAGCCGCCAAGAGGGCACTTGGAGGTCAGCTGCTCCTGAGCAGGGGGGCACACAAGGGAAGCAGAAGGAGGCAGAAAGAGAAGGGGAGGGCTTCCCTAACCAGAACAGGCACATGCACTTCTACAATGGGTGCCCAGGAAGGATTTGAACCTCCGCCAAGCTGGGTCCCTGCTCAAGCCTGCATCCTGGCACTGTGGATGTGCACCGTTGACCCTATGAGCCTGCTGCCCCACTCAGACGGGTGCCTCGCTGCCTCACACACAGCCAGGACTTGTTCCCCCTGCACCTGCGCCCCACTGCCTGCTCTTCAGACCCCACAGCCTGCCAGGCAAGTATAACACTGTGATGTAACGGGTTTAACGCTTGCAAGATGAATGCTCAAATGAAGGAACAGGTGAAGAATGACCCCCGGCAGCTCCTCCCTGCCTCTCGGGTCTCTGAACGAAAGGGGAGACCCTCTCTCCCCGGCCTCAGCTGAGTCATTTCCCACACCACTTCCGGTGCCATGGTGCTCACCCCACGCCTCAGCCACACCCCCCTCACCTGGACAGACGTGCAGGTAGTGATGACACTGGTCCCCAGGCTGGTGCTATCACTGAGGTCATCTGGCAAAGAAGGCGTCTTCTCCACCCGAGGAGCCTGGGTGGCCTGGAATGAGGGGCCTTTAGGGGACACGTTCACATCTGTGCCGTTGCCAAAGGCCTGGATGGCGTTCCCTGGGATGGGGGTGAGGGTAGATGCAGAAAAGTCAGGACCCACGTCCATCACTCCTGTCCCTGCTCCTCACCCTGATCATCCCCTTCCCTGGAATAGTCCAGAAGTTGGGACAGGGCATGGTACAGGCAGATTCCCTCTGCTGAACCTCTTTTTCAGATACCTACAAAGGTCTCACAGCTACAGAATAGAGGTTAAAACCCAAAGAAACCAGAACAGCAAGAAGTGTACATGATGGGGAACACAGAAGAAAAAAGGAGAAAAAGAAGGGGGTGGGATGCAGGGGAGCCTAGGGGAGGAGGGGGCCACCTCCTCTGCATGGTGCCACCGGCCACACCTCCTGAAGCTCCTCATCTCCAGCTCCCTAGTCACAGGCTCTTCCAGGCCCTGTGCCTCCTCGGATGTTCCCAGGTCCCCACCCTGGCATGCAGGGGCCCCACATTCAGCCCTCTGCCTGCTCCACACCACAGACTCTCCCTGGGTGGTCTCTGCTCCTCCCACACCATCCAGAGAGGTGCCCAGAAAATCTCCGCCTCCACGTGCCACATGCATCTCAAACTCGTTAGGTCTAAGCCTGGGCTAGGTGTCTCCTCCTACCCTTGTCAACGCTCTTTTCCCTCTGACCCCTCATATCGCAGCCTTGAAGGTATCATCTCTTATCTACCCAGGTCCCCCATGTCAGAATTCTGAAGGTCACCCATGGTGCCTCCCTGCACACCTGCTGGCAGCCCACTGAGCCCACCTCCTAAAGATCCCTCCACCCCATTTCCCATCGCTGTTCCCCTCCCACTGCTCTGGTTCACAGCCACCATTTGTGCCCCTGTAAGCAGCTACTATGGCCTTCTGATGGGCCTCTCTGTGTCACGTCACCTGTCGGAATTGATTCACTCTGACCCCCACTGCCTCACAACACAGGCAGATTCACTTTCTGGAATGCCGATCTGATCTCACACCCTTGCTGGCATTCCTTCAAACACCCACACCACCACTGTCACCCCTGCAGGACAAGAAGATCTAAATGCCTCAGGCCTACAAGGCCCTGCATGACAAGGATGCTGTCTACCTGTCCAGATAACTCTTGCCACTCTGGTCATCTTCAGTGCTATGTAGCAAGGCTATATGACTGGCAGTTCCCTCCACCCGCCATGGTCTTCTGTGGAGCCCAGGACCTCTGCCCAGGGTGGACTGGCAGGCACCCCCTGCCTCTTTAACTGACCGATGCCCAGCTAGACATCCACAGATACATTTTCCAAGAAGCCTTCAGGGCCTCCCTCCTCTTTCTGGCTGACTTGGGCATCCCCACCCTGGGCTCCTCAAGAACCCTGTGCAGACCCTTCCTCTAGAGCAGCTCACTTGCACTGTGATCATGAGTGACCCCTCTCAGTCCACCTCCATCAGGCTATACCTCCTCAGTGACTTGGATCCTTGAATCTCCAGTGCCACACAGAGAGGGAGGAACAGAAGGATGGAGAGATGGACAGAATAAATAAAGGAGGGAAGGAAACAGGGAAGAAACCTTCAGGTGGGCATGGGTGGCAATGGATGTTGGGCTGGAAAGATCAAAGGCAGACTGAGCTAGACTGTGGCTAAAGTCTCTCTAGCTTTTGGGTTAGGAGTTTGACGATGTGAAAAGAAGTCGATTCCAGGGGCAAACAAACTCATTAAAGAGAGGTATGACAGACGCCAGCGAGCCTCATGAGAGGGCTCAGTCTCCAAAGGAACCTGGCTAAAGCTGTCCCAATAACAGACCAGACCAAATAACAGGCTTGACATAGGCTCAAGGCCTCTGGTGGTAAACTGAGGCTGGCCTACTGACAGTTCTGGTGTGAATCTCCAAGAGCTCAAAACCCAAGGTCCCCATGGGCAACACCCATGGCGGAGAAGCCTCATATACATCACCAGCCATCCCCACGGAAGGAGATGGGAATGGCCAGGACAGACTCCAGGAGGGGTGGGAGGGGCTGCTGGGGTTGGGGAGAACATCCAGAACTTACGGAGGCACGGGTTCTCGGTGAAGTCCCGGAGGAACTTCTCACACTCCTCCTCCATGTTCCCGCTGCCACGACAGCTGCACCAGGGGGACACCACGATGCCAGTGGGGCTGGAGTCTACATAGTTGGGCGTCATGTCAAACCCTGGGCAGGAAGAAAGGTGGGGGAGAGGAGAGAGGTGCAGTGGGGCCTTCCCCTTGGGCCCATAGACCGACCCCAGGCACAGCAGGGCAGAGGCCTAGTACCCATCCTCTCACCTGGCCCCCAAACACACATCCATCCCAATCACACTCCTGATCTGAGCATGACTATCCCAGGGTCCATGGGGTCAGCAGGGGCACAGTGACCAGCAGCATAGAGGACACTGGGCTCCTCACCACCAGGAAGGCAGACAAAATGCCCTGGAGCCCCTCCCAGAGTGTGGGCCCGTGCTTTCTCCTTCACCAACAAGCAGCCAGTGTTCTAGAATCAGGGTGAATGAGGCTCGCGTCCTGGGATCGGACCCCAGTGCCGACATTTATCAGCGAAGTGAGCCTGTGCAAGTCACTCAACTTCTCTACAGCCTCAGTTTCCTCATCTATAAAATGGAGATATCACCAACCCCCTAGCAAGAGCTGTTGGGAGAATTCAGTAAGACAGGCCATGTAAACTGCTCAGTGCAGAGCCTGGAATGCCAGAACCGTGCCACAAATGTTACCTTTGTTTTTTGTTTGTTTGTTTGTTTGTTTGTTTGTTTTTGAGACAGAGTCTTGCTCTGTCGCCCAGGCTGGAGTGCAGTGGCCTGATCTCTGCTCACTGCAAGCTCTGTCGCCTCCCGGGTCAACGCCATTCTCCTGCCTCAGCCTCCCGAGTAGCTGGGACTACAGGCGCCCGCCACCACACCCGGCTAATTTTTTTGTATTTTTAGTAGAGACGGGGTTTCACTGTGTTCATCAGGATGGTCTCAATCTCCTGACCTGGTGATCCGCCCATCTCAGCCTCCCAAAGTGCTGGGATTACAGGCGTGAGCCACCACGCCCGGCCACCTTTGCTTCTTATTTCAAAAGCTTAGAAGGCTCCTGGGGCCCTCCTCCCCACATGATAAACAGCTGGGTCCTCCTCCTTGCTACAGAACTGCCTTTCCACTGGTTTCCCCTCACAGCTCTCTCTGAATCTGCTGCAGAGAAGGCCAGGCTCAGGCTGTCTCCCCTGGCTGGCCCTGAGCTGGGCTGCAGCCCCTGCCCTGCTGAGATGGGGACAGCAAGGACCCACAGAACCCAGGTGTGCAGGAACAGCTTACCAATCATGCCAGCATAGGAGCCCAGACACGCCTGGTAATTGTCTGCAGGGCAGCTGGTGACCGTCTGGTAGGAGGCTCGACAATTGGCATGGAAGTCGGCCAGCCGGGACCTGGTGGCGGGGAGAAGATGCAATGGAGAAAAGCAGTTCAGTCTGGCTGCCTTCTGTCTCCTCTGTCCTGCCAGTGGCATCTCCTCCCTGCAGCTTCCCAGGGTGGAAGAAGCCAGGAAGAGGGAGGGGAAGAAAGTCGGGGGAACCAAGTCTTTGTGGGGGCTCAAGCTGTGAGCTCCTTGAGGACAGAGATTTCCCGGAGAGACAGGCACATAGTGCGGCTTAAGAAAAACTGAATGATTGGCTGATGCAAAGGACCCCACAAGGCACAGAAACAGCCTGCTCTAAATGGCTCTTTTAGGCAAAGGAACACAGGGAGGAGCCGGGTGGGTTTGCGGAGGATGCCTGGACCCCAGGCAGGAAAGCTGGGTCCACATTCTGTGGGGCTGCAGTCCTCGATGAGCCTGCCCAAGTGCTTCAACTCAGCACTGCAAAATCTCACCTGCAAAATGGGTGAATAGTCCCTTCCCTAGATGCTTCATAGGACCCGTCTGAGGGTCAAGGAAGCCAGTGGCCAGGGAGGCAAAAGAGTCTCCCTGGGTGAGACATGCCACGGGCATCCTCCACTGGTCTGTTCTGCGTTAAGCCAGAGCAAAGGCTCCTCTGCCATCCCTCCACCCCTACTCCAGTCCCCTACCCCACTCCCACCAGGCAGAAGTGGCCTTCCCTTCCCCTGGTGACCACAACACGCCATCACCCATTCCCCTCTGTCAGCATCGATGACACTGCATCAAAACTCCTTGTGCACAGCTCGATGCTCCCCATTGGGCCATGAGCCACTTGAAGTCAGACAGTGTCTGAGCTGGGTCTGTCCCCAGACCTCAGCTCCAGACCTAGACATGGAAGGTTCCATGGAGCACAGGGCATCCAAGTCTAGTATGCATGGCGATCTCCATTCCTTTCTCTTCCTCCTGCCCTGGGCCCTGGCCAGGAATGTTACCATCAGCCTGGGCTGGGAGAGGATGCTCCCCTCTCTGCCATGTCAAGTGACAATCATCACCTTCTACAGGTGAGTGTCCTTGACCACACACACACAGCCCTTATGTATCACATCAACTATGTCTCACAGCAGCTCCAAGTAGCTAGTAATAAGGTCTGTTCATGGATATTTCCCAATGATGGGCACACAGTAGGACTTCAACCACCGTGCACTCCATGAGAATTCTACGGTGACTCGACAAGCTGGCTGCAGGATGGACCAGAACCTGGGTCACCCAAATCCCTTGTCCACACCCTTTGCACATATGGAACCTCATGAAGCCATCTCCAAGTTCACCCCAGGTTCAGCTCCCCTGGTTCTCCACTGGAACCCTGTCCCATTTGAGAAAGGAACAGGTAGAGGCAGAGAGAGACAGGAGGCTGAGAGGGACTGAGCCAGCCTGAGCCAGGAGAGAGAATGCAGGCTTTCCACGAGAAGGTGCTGGTGCCTGCTGAGGGGGCCCCATCATGCAGGCACGGGCTGAGTATGTCCCACCACTGGACAAATTTGTTTCTCTAGAGGCCCCCGTGATCCTGAGGGATGGGTCTGAGAGAAGAAGGAAACCCTCCTGGGATGTGTCCCAGGTCCCTGCAGGCTGAGAGAAGGCCATGGCCACCAAACCAAGAGTCGGCTCAGCTCTGCCCTAATTCCCTGGGTGACTGTGCCCGAGTTCCCTGCTTCTCAGGGACTCATTTCTTATGTATCAAATGAATAAAAAGTATTCTAATTAGCACTTTAAACGGCACTTTAACAGTTTGGGATGATTCAAAAGTTCTGGAGATGGATGGCAGTGAAGGTTCCAGAACCATGTGAATATACTTAACACCACTGACTTGTACACTTACATGGTACATTTTCTGTTATGTGTATTTTATCACAATGATGGTTTAAAAGGTACTTTCATATCCATCTTTTATTATTTAACCCTCACAAATGCTGCATGAGATCTGACAAGCAGTTATTATCATCCCATTTTACAGATGAAGAAGCCAAGCCTCAGAGAAGCTAAGCAACGTTGCCCCCAAGATCTGAGTCACTGATTAGTGGAGCCAAGACTCAAGTCTAGAGCTCCAACAAGGTGGGTGCCATTTCTGGCAAGTCCCAGTGCTCCTGTGTGGGAAGAGGGTCTGGAGTCCTTGAAGGCCCTTCCAGAGCCATCATGCTGCACCTCAGGAAAGCAATGTCTTCCACAGGAAAAGAGGAGGGAATCTGCAGTTGTCTCTGCCTTCTCTTCTGCCCAGAAATGCACCCTCCACTTCCTCAAAACAAGCAGCAGCAGCACTGCCAAGCAATCCTTCACCCCTGCAGGCGGCGACTCCATCTCAAATGTCAAAACCCACACCCATCCCCCTCCACAGCCAGCAAATGAGAGTGCTGTCAGAGGGGAAGGGGGGGTCTCCATGTCCCAGACCTCCAGAGACCCAAGAGGTGGCTTGAGAATAGACAGAGACTCTAACAGGTACATGGGATTTAGAGACAAAATCTGTTGAGTTGAACTTGCCCCACCCCCCAAAAAAAGTTGCAGTTTTAATCCCAGGCTCTATAAACATGACCTTATTTGGAAATAAGATCTTTGCAGATGTAATCAAGTTAAGATGAGGTCACAGTGGATTAGGGTGGGCCCTAAATCCAACGACTGGTGTCCTCATCAGAAGGGAAGAGACAGACACACAGGAAGAACGCCGTGAGACAGCAGAGGCAGAGATAGGAGCGATGAAGCCAGAAGCCAAGGAATGCTCAGCGCTGCCGCAGTGCCTGAAGCTAAGAGAAAGAGAAAGGCATGCAACAGACTCCCTTTCAGGCTTCAGAGAGGGCATGGTCCTGCTAACACCTTGGTTTCAGACTTCTGGCCTCCAGAAAAACGAAAGAATAAACTTCTGTTGTAACCCACCCAGCTTGTGGTACTTTGCTACAGCGGCCCCAGAAAACAAATACAGCCTTTTCAAAGACTTCGCGGTTTGCTTTGGCCAAATGTCTCCCTCCAGAAGAAGCTAAGGGCACACGATCAGGTCCCAGCACCGGAGTGGGCTGCAGGGGGGGCAAGAAGATAAAGGCAGGACCTAGCTCCTTCAGGGTGTGGGACAAGGAGGCCACTCGATAATGAGCAAAGCCGCTGGTTCCCATCCTCTCCCCACCAAAGGGCATCCAAGCACCAGGTTTTAGCTCTAATGCAGGAGTCCATTCTAATGCCAGGCCATTGCACATCAGGCTCACCTCTCTCCTGCCCCACCACCAGTTCCTCCCCATGAAGCCCTTCCCACCTAGCTGTGTGGATTTCTTCCATTTCCATATTCTAGCTATACATACATAGCCTGGACCAGGCAACTAAAAGCTTCATTGCACGAGGAGTTCCTGATTTTTCCCTGTTGGGTTTATTCCAACTAGAACACACACTCCCAGAGTGGCAGACTCCATTGATCTCCTCATCCACATCCTCCACAGCGGCACCTCTGGGCAGGGACGAGGTGTAGAAAGCCATGCATCCTTTCTCCAAATACACATCGAGCCCTGCCGCGTGGCTAACAGATAAAAGATTGGAATGGCAAGCGTGGATACAACATCAGAAAGGAAACCCCAGCTAAAGCAGCCAGGGTAGCGTGCCTGACGGGCCAGGGACAGGGGCAGTGGGAGGTCACGGCTTGCTTATCTGCCTGGGGGAGCACACTGCCCACCACAGCAGACCAGAGGGCCCACACACTCTCTGCAGGTATTGGGAGCCTCCCAGGCAACGCAGTTCCCACTCAGCACACAGGGAGCCTTGTTTCCCTCCTGCAAGGCCAGTTCTCCCATCCCTGACACTGTGAACCCTCAGGACCTCAACTGGCCTCACCATCCATGCAGCTTCTCAAATGTCTCCAGCCCCACATGCTGGAGAAGGAACAGCAGCATGAATGGGGAGTACATGGCTACTGCTGCTTTGCCCTTTGGGGAATCCCAAATATTTCCCTGATGGGCCACAAGGAAAGCAAGGCCATAGGGAGAGAGGTGGGATTAGAGGAAGCCAGCCAGGAAACAAGGTGAAAGCATCCAGACCAAGCTGGGGCTGGCCAGAGGGATTCCTCTGAGAAGAGGAGAGGGGCAGACCCAGCCACTGGGAGAGGAGAGGGTATCTGTCGCATGGCCACGCTCCATC
This sequence comes from Rhinopithecus roxellana, assembly GCF_007565055.1. Lineage (NCBI taxonomy): Eukaryota > Metazoa > Chordata > Mammalia > Primates > Cercopithecidae > Rhinopithecus > Rhinopithecus roxellana. The sequence continues at coordinate 108,618,597 of NC_044557.1, forward strand.
CCTCGCTCGCTGGCTGTGTGACCTTGGGCTGGCCTGTCATGTCTCTGGGACTAAGTGTCCCCAATGAACAAACAGGGAGAGTCATGCCTGCCAACCTCCCCACTTGGGCTGCAAAAGAGAGCTAAGGAGACAGTGCGTGAGGGCGCTCAGAATGGCAGGCACCCGATGGAGACAGGAGGCATCATCCTCATCTTCCTTCTCTGCCTAGCGCTGTGCCTGCCGCTGCAAGTGCACAGCAGGATCAGCCTTCCCTGGTGTCTGATACAGAAGGAAAAACAGACCCACTGATCCTGCAACGTGGATCTGGGTCCCACACAGGGCAAGTGAACGCATCAAGGAGACGGGGCTCCCTCTTGCTCTCCCATCCTACCGTTCCCCAGGCTACTGGAAACCAGGGCCTCCTGACCCCACTGTCCTTCTCCATGTCATGCTGGGGACACAGGAAGAGGAACACAGCCCTTAAAGCAGGGCAATGCACACAGGGCCCCTTGGCTAGGCCCCAGGTGACCACTGACAAGAGCACCTCCTCACTCCTCTGAGGTTATGACCTACCTCTTTGAAAGCAGGCCTGATTGCTGGTGCCAGGGCCTTAGAGAGTTATTCATAGCAAAGGGAGGGGGAGAACACAGGCCTAAGGCCGGCAGACAGCAAAGGGGACAGCAAAGTGAAGAGAAGCGGCTAAGCCTTCTGTTCCTCCATTGCTCCATCCTCAGCGTCCAGCAGCGTTGGCAAGAGAAAGTGACAAATGGAGCTATTTAGGAGGACACAGAGTCCAAGACCAAGGCTCCAGGAGGCCTTTGACTGCTCGAATTTCTCTCTGCCCCTCCATGTGTGATCAAGTCCACAGTAGTGGGCTCCCTCTGCCAGCATTAGAGACCATGTAGTGTCAATTTCCTTCAAGCCCTGGACACTGTCCCACTCCAGCCATGACCCCTCGCCTCAGCACTGCTAGGCAAACTTCTCCAAGGCAAATGTTATCCTTTTCATAATATAAGGCATGCTGCTGGTGATCTCTGTGCCCTCTCTAGGCCAAACGTCACTCTCCTCCAACACCGGGAGGTCACTCCTGGACTCCGGTCTTGCTGCTGAGAACAGATTTTCCTGGATCAGTCCCATCACTTTGCAGATTCCTGCCTTTTAAATCCCTCATATGAGAGATGACATAAAAGATGGCATGAAAGAGACAGAAAGAGAAAGAGAAACAGATAGGAAAAAAACAGAGAGCCAGCAAGAGAACCAAAATGAAGAGGAGCCAAGTTCATCTCGGCTGAGACCAAGCCAAGTCTGCCAAGTGAACTCAGGGCAGCAGGTGGATCTGTCCGGAAAACATAAACCCTCTCTGGGCGTGTTTCCTTGGCAGCTGTAGCCTGTTCAGTTGCAGGAAAGCAGCAGCAGGAGACAGGGAGAGAGACAGAGACACAGAGAGACACCCAGTCGGATGAAAAGGTTGCCATATTAAACGAAGAACGTGTAGGTTTATTTGAATTTCAGACAATGAATTTTTTTTTTAGCATAAGTATGTCCCACATAATATCTGGGAAATACTTATACTAAACAGTTTTTCTTTTTTACCCAGAGTATTTATTTAACTGGGCATCCAATATTTTTATTTGTTGGATCTGGCAACACTGTTTTTTTCTGTTTTGTTTTGTTTTGTTGTCCACGCTGGAGTGCAGCGGCTCGATCTCGGCTCACTGCATCCTCCACCTCCCAGGTTCAAGTGATTCTCAGCACCCCGCCCCACCCACAATAGCTGGGATTACAGGTGTGCGCCACCATGCCCGGCTCATTTTTATATTTTTAGTAGAGATGGGGTTTCACCTTCTTGGCCAAGCTGGTCTCAAACTCCTGACCTCAAGTGATCCACCCACCTTGGCCTCCCAAAGTGCCGGGATTACAGGTGTGAGCCACCACACCCACCTGGCAACACAACTTGATGAGTACATAAGCCCCCAGCAAAGGGAAAGTGAGCAGGGCTGAGTGTGCAAAGATCGAACCACACAAGCAGAAGTCATCCAGATTGGCGGGGGTACAGGTGGACTTTCTATAGGTCACTGGTTCTCAAAGTGTGGTCTGCAGACCAACAACATCATATCAGCTGGGAACTTCTTAGAAATATAGATTCTCTAGCTCCACCCCCGTCTCCCTGCCTGGCCCTAGACAAGCAATATCTGAAATTGTAGGAGCAGAGTCCAGCAATCTGCACCTTAACAAGCCCTCACAGTGATTCTGAGGCAGGCTGAAGTTTGAGAATGTGGCCACCAGGACAGGTTTCAGAGCTGGGCTTGTGGGTACCTTTCAGACCTCACCTCCTAGTCTCAGCTTTAAATATTCACACTTTATGGCCTAGCCATAAAAAAAAAAAAAAAAAAAGCAGTGCTTTGAACCACAACTGGAGAAGGTTCACAGTTACATGGAAAAGAGTGCACATGTGGCCGGGCGCGGTGGCTCAAGCCTGTAATCCCAGCACTTTGGGAGGCCGAGACGGGCGGATCACGAGGTCAGGAGATCGAGACCATCCTGGCGAACACGGTGAAACCCCGTCTCTACTAAAAATACAAAAACTAGCCGGGCAAGGTGGCAGGCACCTGTAGTCCCAGCTACTCGGGAGGCTGAGGCAGGAGAATGGCGTAAACCCGGGAGGCGGAGCTTGCAGTGAGCTGAGATCTGGCCACTGCACTCCAGTCCAGGCGACAGAGCGAGACTCCGCCTCAAAAAAAAAGAGTGCACATGTTTGTATACAAACACACACTCCTGTCACCACAGAGACACACAGTTACACTTGGAAACATACTTCCCAGCACTATGCTTCGGTCTTCACCAAGAGGAAGCATACAGGAAATTGTTATCAATGAAACCTCCCCTGCTCCAGGCTGTAAACACCTTCCCAAAAGCATACTTTCCCAAATTTGTCTGATGTAGAATAATACTGGGGAACCCCAAAACTTTCCAATGCTGATCAATACATACTGAAGTTCTGAAGAAGTCTGAAGTTCTTTTTTTTTCTTTTTTTTCTTTTTGAGACTGGGTCTCACTCTGTCGCCAAGGCTGGGCAGTGGCACAATCTTGGCTCACTGCAACCTCCACCCCCTAGGTTCAAACAATTCCTGTGCCTCAGCCACCACAGCAGCTGGAATTACAGGTATGTGCCACCATGCCTGGCTAATTTTTTTGTGTGTTTTTTAGTAAAGATGGGGTTTTGCCATGTTACCTAGGCTGGTCTCAAACTCCTGGCTTCAAGTGATCCACCCACCTCAGCCCCTAAAAGTTCTAGAATTCCAGGCCTGAATGAAGTTCTCGTTTATCAGGTGATACCTGCTATGTTACTGCCATGGAAACCAGGTTTGTCCTCATTGCAGAAGTGGAAGAGGAGGGGGAAGAAAGGAAGTTGATGTTTACTATGTGTCAGGTGCTATAATCTCATTTAATTTTCTGAAAAATCCCACGAAGTAGCATATTTCACAATAAGGACACAGAAGCTCAGAAAGGCTGGATCGCACAGTCACACACCCTGCAGCCAGCACACCACAGCCAGGTACGGTGGCCGACAGGAACAGGGGCAGACACCAGCACTGCCTGTCACAAAGGAATGGGGCACTTGAATATTTATTTCATAGACGGAAAAAAGGGTTTCCAAGAAGTGCAAATTACTCATGATAGGTTTCATAGACGATTTAAGGAAATGCTGAGAAAATGGCCTTAATAGACCCAAGTGCCTCTGGATTGGCTTTCTAACGTCCCCTCTGGCAGTGCAGGCCTTCGTTAGTGGGTTCAATGTGATGTGACACTGAGAAAAGGGAAAATGAATGTCACCCACATGGCTGCTTTCTGACCTCCAGGGCTCACTGTAAACAACCTGATCTTCCATCCTCTCCTGTGTCCTCTCGCCACCTCTGGTTTCATGAAGTCAAGAACCAACTTGGCTTCCTTCCTTTCTGTTTATTCTTCAACTGTACAGTGGATACTTATTATTCTTTCTGCCCAGAACAGCAGCTCCCCTGGGGTGGGCTGGGGAAGAGGACTTCCTCCTTGGGCCAGGTAGTTTTTGGTTTTGTGTGTGTGTGTGTTTTGTTTTCGAGATGAAGTCTCGCTCTGTCACCCAGGCTGAAGTGTAATGGCATGATCTGGGCTCACTGCAACCTCTGCTTCCCAGGTTCAAGCGATTCTTCTGCCTCAGCCTCCCGAGCAGTCGGGGCTACAGGCGCGCACCAGCACACCTGGCTAATTTTTGTATTTTTGGTAGAGATGGGGTTTTACCATATTGGCCAGGCTGGTCTGTAACTCATGACCTCATGATCTGCCTGCCTCGGCCTCCCAAGGGCCAGGGGGTTCTATTAAAGGCTGTATGCCACCTCCTGGGCACAGGGGGAAACATGACCCGGGCTGGGAAGCCACAGCACCCCCTTTCTCCTGGCCACACTGGCCTAGAGATAAGGAAATAACATCAGCTGGGCCCAATAGGGTCCTTGTCTGAAGTTTTCCTAATGGGACAGGCAAGGAAAAACATGCTTTTCTTTTTGGTTCTAAGATACCACAGATGTGAACCACAATTCTAGCCTCATAATCCTAGTAAGAATACACATGCAGCTAACTGGAGGGAGAAGCAGAAACAAGGTACAGGAAAAGCAAGAGAGAAAGAATGAGAGAGAGAGACCGAGACTTATCTGTACTCGAGTCCTCGGGATTCTCCCCTGCCTTTTCTACATTTTATTATGCAAGCCAATTGATTCTGTTTTTCTTTTTCTTAAGGCAGTTGGGTCTCTGTCACTTAGAACAGAAACACTCGCCAGGCACGGTGGCTCATGCCTGTAATCCTAACACTTTGGGAAGCAGAGGCAGGCGGACTACTTAAGGTCAGGAGTTCGAGACCAGCCTGGCCAACATGGCAAAACTCTGTCTACACTGAAAATATAAAAATTAGCCAGGCATGGTAGCACACACCTGTAATCCCAGCTCCCTGGGAGGCTGAAGCAGGAGAACCACTTCAATCTGGGAGGCAGAGGTTGCAGTGAACCAAGATCACGCCACTGCGCTCCAGCCTGGGCAACAGAGTGATTCCGTCTCAAAAAAAAAAGAAAGAAAGAAAGAAAGAAAAGAGAGAGAGAGAGAGAAAGAGAGAAAGAAAGAAAGAAAGATTCTTGACTGTTATTTAGCTTTGCTCTCTAATTCTGCATGACCTTCTTTGTCCAGGTCCTAAGTGATCAGAAGCAACACACACCAGAAAGGCCACACGGGCCAAAAACAAAACCCACAAAGGGTCTGTCCAGCCCATGCAAAAGAGCCAGGATTGCAGGAGTGTTGGAGTAGGCAGATGGTCAGAAGTAGGCAGGCAAGGGGGTCCCTGGGAAATGAAGTCCCAGAAATGCTGCCTGCTGACACTCAGCACAAAAGACAACGGCTACACTGGCTACTTCTCACACTTTGTGATTGGGCTCCTCCAGCCCTAAAGGGGACTTATCATGCCATAGCCAGAGATAAACGTGGTGTCCTCACTGACAGGCATGCATACGCCTCCAATAACTCACCCAAGAGGAGAATTTTGCTCATTAAAATAATAAAAAACACAGCCCTGCGTGGAGATTTTCAATGCCAATGAGACATGTAACATACAGACTAGCATGCAAAGCCCTAGAGCAGGCATGCCCAAAGGAACCTCCCGAAACAACCCCTCACTCCCCTTCATGAATAATCAGGTAAGATTCTCATTAAGAGAGTCCCCCAGCACTAGCTGCTGCTGGCTCATTCTTCTGAGCAGCCTGCTCGGTCTTGTCCTTCAGAGTGCACTATCTCTTTAAATAAACACTGCTACTGCTATTTTTCCAGCCAGGTCAGCCAGCTCCCCTCTCGGAGCTTACTTCATCTTCCTTCAAGAAACTCTGCTGCTTAACCCTCACTGTGCGTCACTTGGCTGAATTCTTTCTCCCAAGTTAGACAAGAATCAAGAATTCCCATACTTCCCAGTAACAGGAGCACTTCAAGGAGAGCAACTTTGAAGACAGATGATGATCAAATTAATGAAAGAAGACAGAGCTGGCCTTGGATTCTTTCTCCAGCTTAACTTGAAAGGAACAGCTCAGATAGATATTAACACCAGGGAAAGCTACACTGTTATCAAAATGGCAAGGACATAGATCGTGTCAATGTATGAAAATTTAAACATGAAATCATGTTATGTGGTTAAAAAGCAGGAGACAATAGAGTTTATGCCCCCCGGTTACAAATGGAGAAAATGTTATGAACCAACAAGATTTCAGAAGTATATTTCAAAAGATGCTAATAGAAGACACTGTTCATTATGTTCACTTTTAATAAACTCACCATGTGATTGTAATTATTTCTTTAATTGAACCAGGCCTCACGAATCCAGAGTTATTATAAACAGTGATTTCTCTAAGCCTTCTGTTAGAGAAAATGTTGTGGGTTCTGGAAGCCTCAGCAAATTCAACTGACTCTCTGTCCTAAGACAGTGGCTGAGACAGAAAAGCCATCATCTCAGAGAAGACCTGGCTACTCTTTCCTGCGCTGCTGCAGATACTAGGGGCTTGCAGGTTGGAGTGAGAGCCTAGGACTATCCTGGGAAATGGCCACCAAACCCTTCAGGACACAACCAAGACCTCAGGGGGCTGCTGGAAATAGAAATCTTTGATCTCCTCCCACAAGAGGTCCTGACTTCTTCAAGAACCCCTCTACCTAGACCCTGCACAGAACCACGCCCAGCCATGAGATCCAATTTCTGAAGTCACGCTGACTGTGTTTGAACCTTGGCTCAGCTCCACTTGACTGTGTGATCTTGAGTAGGTAATTAAAGGAGGCCTCAGTTTCCTCATCTGCAAAATGGAGGTAATAATGCTACTTAACTGTGTATTTTCTGATATGGTTTGGCTGTGTCCCCACCCAAATCTCATCCTGAATTCCCATGTGCTGTGGGAGGGACCCAGTGGGAGGTAACTGAATCATGGGGACAGGTCTTTCCCATGCTGTTCTCGTGATAGTGAATAAATCTCACAAGATCTGATGGTTATTATAAGGTGCAGTTTTTCTCCACAAACTGTCTCTCTTTGCCTGCTGCTATTCACGTAACACGTGACTTGCTCCTCCTTGCCTTCTGCCATAATTGTGAGGCTCCCCTAGCCACACAGAACAGTAAGTCCAGTTAAACCTCTTTCTTTTGTAAATTGCCCATGTCTTGGGTATGTTCTTATCAGCAGTGTGAAAACAGACTAATACATTTCTTACAAGGATTAAATGAAATATCCAGTGAATAAATGTGTGTATGTGTGTGCACAGTGCCTGCAACACAGGGGGCACTCCCTCAATGCTCACTGATGTGGTGATTAACATTAGGAGGCTCCACCACCCAATCCTTAGCATAAGACACCATGTAGAAGGCAGGAGCTATGTCCCTTCAAGCCAAAGGGCCATGTTCTCGTTGATCAATTTAACAAGCACCTCCTCTGTTAGCACAGGTCCACACAACGAGGGTTTGTTACCATTACTGCATGGTAATCGAACAGTTCTCTGACATTGGTATCATTGCTCCATTTTGCTAAGGAAATAGAGCCCTAGAGAGGTTAATTAACTCACAAATAACACAGCAACCAAGGCCAGAAGACTTAGGTTCAAATCCTAGCCCCAAAGCCAGTGGGTTTTCTGGGTTTTCCCTTCTGCTGTGCTGCCCCCAGTCCCCAACTCTGCCCAGCCCCCTACCCATACCCCTCTCCCATACCCCTCCTTCAGTGTTCTGAAGCCACAAAATAAAGGTTTCTTTCTCTCCTGCAGCCATCCAAGGGAGTCACTGTGGTGCCACCTGCCTTCTTGGCTCCCCTTTCCCATCCAGCCTGCAGCTCACCCAGTGTCCCCTCTCTCCTCTGGGGGAGCCATGAAGGTGACCATGGGAAATGACCTAAGAGGGCTGTGGCTTGAGTACTGAACCCTGGCTGACCAGAAGCAATCAATCAGACCCCAGCCACCACCAAGAGACCAATATGCCAACCACAGCAAGTCTGCTCTGGAAGAGAGTCAGGAGGGCCTAGATGGGACAGAGGCCAACCCAAGTCCACCTGGATCTTCTCACAGGGCCCAGAGATGGGAGCCAAGGCCACATCCTCCTCCACGAGACTGCCATTGGATATGCTCCTTCATGTACTCCAAAAACACAAGCAGATGGGCAGATCCCCTTCTCTCCCCAATCCCTTCACCTATGTTTCAAACCTCTTATTACCAGGGAAGAGGAGAAAGAATTAAACGTATGCATCATTTGATTTTAATTGAAGGACTGTTCTATTTCATTGAACTGCTAAGTAAGCTGAACAAGAGATTGTGTTTACATAAGCAAACCCCGAGTCACTATAGACTTGCTGTCACATTAAGTCAATACTTATGAAGCCTCTCTATTTAATTATTCAGTGAGGACTGACTTATTATTGTGTTAAGAGTGTGGTTAGCCTTGAGCTAGGTAGCCAGCCAGCTGAAAGATTTCTTTCAGCTTTCTCTGAATGCTGATATGGTTCTTGCTGGTGGTAAGAGGATGGGTTTCTTCCCTTTCTCCCTCCCCACCCCACCCCTCCCCTCCCCTCCTGCTCATGAGTAGAAAGAACCAGGTTTACTCCCTTGAGGAGCAGGTGGCAGGTGCCCCTACAGTGGTCACTCTCTCAAATGCTCTTCCTAGACCAGTAATTTGTCCTAAGACCCTGACATCTGAAGTCTCATTAGCCAAGTTCTTCTGCTCTTAGTTCTAGCAGCTCCAGCCTTCATTCTTCCCATTCCCAATTCTGAAGACCTCCTACTCAAAGACCCAGACCCCCTCCCCAGCTCTGCTACTCCCAACATTGCCTCTCCTTTCAACTTCCACAGAATGTGTTTCTCAGCCTCACAATCCATGCAAACCCTATTATTCCACGGCATATTATTACAAAGATTCAGATAGGTTCTTGCATCAAATCCCATTTCCTGAAATGCAACATACGGAGAAAAGGTCAGAGATGAATGTTCAGCCTCAACTGAGTGGCATTTTAGGCTTAGCATGAACTCCAGAGAGGCAGAAAGCACAGTGGCTGAGAGCAAAACCCCAGGCACCAAATCCCCTGGGTTCAAGTCTCAGCTCTGCCAGTCACAAAGGGAATAGTCTAGGGCATCTCACCTTTCTGTGACTGAGCTCCTCATCCATAAAAGGAGGCAAGGAGTTTCTGGGAAGAGCAAGGAGTTTCTGGGAAGAGTAACTGAGATTCCCAAGAAGTACAAGGGACCATGCCTGGCATGCCAGCCTTGGCTGTTATGAGGAGCCCTGTGTATTTCTAGTCTAAGTCCCTGAAGGAGAAGTCCCTGGGCTTCCACAACCCATCTTTGCCACCCTGATCCCCATCCATGATCAGGATGTACTGATTTCTGCCATCTCATCTCTCCTCTCTCCCATCTCAAACCCTATAGAAACTTCAAACACACGTTCCCCAACCATGATGTTTCATACGCCTTGGTCCTGTGTTGCTTCCCTTGCCGAGAAAGCCTTCCCCAGCCATGTGCTCCTTCAACTTTCTCCAGTTCACCCTTCCAAACCCAGTTCAGGTACCAGTTCTTCCAGAAAACCTACCCTGAATGCCTTGCCCCAACTCTAATCATGTTTCACAAACTCCAATTATTGCACTTGCATCACTGTATCATAACTTACATTTTAAATATGTTTCTCCTATTAAGCTACTGAGTTCCTTCAGAATAGAAACCATCTTATTCATGTTTAAACCTTCAGTGCCCAAAGAAGTGCCTGACACCCAAAAGGGACTCAGTTGCCACTGGATGGAGGGAGGAAGAGAATGATTAAGAAAAAAAAATGGAGGGGAAGGGAGGGGAAGGGAGGGAAAGCAAGTGAAGGGATTGGTTGATTGGGACTGTGTCTGGAGGCACGGAGGACTTTTCTCTAAGCAGCAGGAGATCTAAGAACTCGCCTAACACCTCCCCTTGAAAAGTAAAACTATAGGCAGATCTTCAGCTAGCACACAGCAAAATGTGTCAATGTTTCATTAACTTGAGCACCAAGATAGCTCAGCTCCCAAAAATGCCCTCCAGTGTGTCTGCCTTTCCCCCGCTTCCTCTTATCCTCCCTGGTGGTGGTTAGAAACTTGGAAAAGTGTCTCTGCTTTCTCTGATAACAGCCATTCACTAAAGGAGGCCCCAGGGGCCTGCGAGAATTAACACATCCTTGAGCACCACACTTAACACAAGGAAGTGCCTTGGGACCTAGAGAGGAGAATCCAATGGGTCCCTGTGGAGGAAGGCTGGGTAGAGTGTCCACTCTGAAACATGCAGAAGGGCAAAGGAAGTCAGAGACGAGGCAGAGGATTTGGGACAAAATGCCTGCTGCACCTCTCCATGCCTAAGTGGCTGTGATACCCACACAGAAGAGTGTTTGGGAGATGAAACCAAACCACCCTCTGCGAAACTAGCTCTGAAAAACAGAATTCACTGTATACCTGTTTATGATCTTTCTTCTTGGGAATAAGAAAAAGGCAGTCCAATTGCACCCAAATTCTCTTCAGCTTTCAGCACAGGAGGCAAAGCAGGGAGAAAGACACTGATGTGAGTACTGTGGGCTGGAGCCTGCCCACCACATCCCGGACCCACCAGGAAGCAGGGAGGACAAGGCATGACTGGGGTCTGCTCTAAAAAAGCACAGGGCAAATATATTCTCAGAGCCACAGGCTTCAGGGGGCATCGGCCCCTCCATTCCAAGCCTTCTAGAGAAAACTGCGTAGACAAATATTTTTCCTAGCAGGCAAATATCTGGGCAGCTATGCCACCACTAGGAGTCTTTCTCGTTATATAGACTAATGAGAACGCTGTGCTTCTCTAGAGCAGTTTATCAAGGCAACATCCATTATAAATGACATTTTTCCTGAACTAACAAAGGATGTGAGGCTGGGGGGAACCGGTTAAAAGGAAATGTTTAGCTAATCCCAGAAACCATTCAGAAATTAATTACACACCCCCTTGCTAGCCAGCGCTTTTCCCCCTTTGTGCCCTTCCTCCTACTTGGACTCCCTGCCCTGTCCGCCCACCTCCTGGCCACCTGAGCCAGGAGCTGGGGAAGGGAGCCATGCGGGCTCCCAGGAATACAGCGCCTTAGGAGGAGGATGAAGTCTTAACAGCAGCATCACTGGAGCATATAAGACCAGATTATTTGTGGTCCCAACTTGCTGATGCAAGATGAAAAATACAGCAAACTGCAGCTGCTGAACTCAGCTCTTTTTCTTTTTCTTCCTTCTTTTCTCTTAGCTGAGGTTAGTGTTTTACAAAAAGGACTTTACAAAAAATAAAATCCATGAACTGGGGGGTTTCTAACCTGTCAGCTTAAGTTCAGGTGCACAGAATACGGCATCCAGGGAGGAGAGAACATGGGCCCTTGGTCTCGCCCGCATGCAGTGAGCTGTCCCACGTGTCCCCACACGCAGACCCACACAAAGTCCCTGCCGCTCCAACCGATGCATGCATGGCCACACACCCTCAGTGAAAGAGTCCCCTTTTCCCCCGAATCAGAGGCCCTCTCCCTAAGCCCTGAATCCTGGGTCCTCTCTATTTCTACCCTCCGACTCCACAACAGGTGACGACGTTAGATTTCCTTTTGACATCGGAGGATTGGGAGCCATGCCCATGGCCTGGAAGCCAAGGCCTCCCCATGTAGGCAGTGCATGCCCCAGCACTGGTTACATACAGCTACAGTCTTGCAATGAATCACCTCCCACCAGTGCCTCCCCACGTGGAGTGGGCTCGATAAAAATCAGAGGGGACACAGCAGACCACTCAGGCCAGGGAGAGCAGGCGGTCACTGCGTCCCTCTGGATTTGTTACCAACCCTCTCAAAACCTCTGCTGTCAAGAAATTGAGCATCAGGACCCAGGTGCTTCTGAGAATCTGAACTGAAGCCTCTGGCTTCATCCAAGGAAAAGATAAAGCATCAGGTAGACTCTTCCCACAGGGCAGAAAGTGGATGGGACTCCTATGTAAAGTTCTAACACCAAGCAAGAAGGAACGAGGAGACTCTTAGCTCATCAAGAGTCTGAATGCATTTATCTTAGAACAGGCAGGTTCTGGCATCTGGCAAGGTTCTTCATGTCTTCTACTGAGGTCCCTCTTACCACCCTGCAGGGCTCTGCCAGGAGACAGGATATAGAAGTACAAGGTACCAAAGAAAGAAACATCTGAGTCTAAATCCAGACACAAGGAAGGACAGATCCAGGAAGAGAAGGAAGGCCAGCAAGTTCAATGGGACTGCAGAGAGCAGGAATAGATTCAGCCATGGGAAAGCTTTTTGGAGCTGGAATCTCTACATTCCCCAGAGGGCCTGGATGCATGAACAGAAGCCTTACCAGGCACCAGGACCCCAGCACAGGGCAGAAGGAGGCCCCTGAGGGCTCCACCACCAATCTCTGATTCTCTCCAGTGGGTGGAAAGAACAGCCCCCCACCCTCCCCTCCAGGTCCACTGGGAAGACTTGTGGTCCCCCCCGGGAAATTTTGCAGCAGGAGCAAGGTCGCCAAAATCACTCGCTCAGTCCTCTTCTCAACAGGCTAGAAAGTGGGCTGGCCATAAGACCATTGGCCATGCAGCACTTCCTGCAGAACAATCTCCAGTTCCTTCATCCTGCTTGTGGAGCAGGTATCTGGGGTGCTAGGTCAAAAGCAATCTTGGTGTGTCAGCCAAGGGGAGTTCCCACAGCAAGTGCCAGAAGACAGGGGCTGACTCAACAGACAAGCCCCAGGGAATGAAGTCAAACAGGACAGAAGGAATGGAGGCTGACAGGGTAGAGTGTATGGAAAGCCAGAGACCATGGCCCAGGCTCACCAGGAAATAAGAGAGGCCATCTGCCCACAGAGCGGACAATACCCTCAGAGCTACAGAATCTGCAGGGAGAAAAGTGAACCAGGATGACTACCTCTGACCCCAGGCCCTAGGGAACAATCCTCCACTTCCTGCACAGATAGGTAACGTGTCCCAGCAGCAGAGCCTGACAGTATCTCCCTGCAGATGGTCTTGCGTGGGGGGCCTGGTGTTTCTTGGTGTTCCATCTCGCTGCCCCTTGGCCTACGGGAGATATACCAGATGTCCTTACAGGCAGACTTTCATCCAGATATTGCTGGGGGGTCGGTGTAGGGGAGCTGAGAAAAGCAAGCAGATTGCCCGTATCGCCACTCTGGAACGAAGCACCATGAGTTCTGATATATGCAAATCTGTGGCAGTGAGGAAAGTCGACCAGTGGCACAGCTAATAGGAGGACTATTCCTTGAATGGCCCTTTGATAGACTCCTCTGCAGTAGTAGGTCTGCAAGTAATGGACTGATAAAAACACTGCTGGAAGGCCTTAGACAAAGCCCTGTAAACCAGGAAGCAAACTGGGAATGGCAATTCCAGACCAGATGGCTGGTGATCTGCAAGGAAAGGGTCTGCAGGTGGTGAAGTCTGACATTTTAATGAAGGTACTCAGGGCCCTGAGACAATGGCAAGGCCGTGTGCATGGAAACAACATAAAGGAAACCAAAAACAATCCCATCCCAGGAGCATTCAGGAGTTGGCAGGGGAAGTATTAGCCCCCTTGACACCTCCCCGCTAAAGGCCCACCCCTAGGCTCAAATACAGGCAGCACATGGAATGTCATCATACAGAGTCCCTGATAGTGGAGGTCTCTGTGGGACATATACAATGTTTTGCCTTGGCTGCAATGGCCAGCAGCAATGGGGGCCTATCCTCTAGTTCCTGGACACTGGCACAGTCCCTGGACACCAGCACAATCCTTGGACACTGGCCTTCCCAGCTAGACCTTCCTCCTACTTACCCTCACACTGCAAACCTTCCTAAACCCATCCTGCTTGACTGACTCTGATTTGAAAGGGATTTGCAGGGGACAGCAACAGACATGAGTGAAGGATATCACCCAAGCTTCCATCTTCAAAGCAGAGCCAGCCAGTCTGGAGAGGCTGAGGAGCCAAAACTAATACCAGTTCATCTCAAGAAGATTCCTGACTTCCTCCCGAAGCAGAGACCTCAGGGCTGGGTTGTTCCGATCGAGCTCCTGACGAAGAGTGAGACTTGCAGAGCAGATCCTACCACAAAGCAATCGGCAGCTGTGGTCAGCAACAGGATACTGAAGGGCCTCAGTGGCTTCGAGAGGGCAAGAGGCCAGGGCAGAAGCCCTTCACGGAAGGCCAGTGAATGCCCAGCCTGGGGCAGGGAGATAGCCACCAGTATGCTGAGCCAGCCAAGACACTCAGGCTGAAACCTGTACTTTAGAAACCTATATTTTTATGGTTTATGTTTTCTATAATTTCCTTTTAGTACTATCTTTATATTTACTAAGAGATCAACCAAACTCAAAATAAATAATAATATCCAACAATTTTGAGTGTTTGCTAGGTGTTTGCTGAGCACTCTAAAAGCATTAGTGCATTTAATCCTCATGAACACCCTGAGACACACAGGTAGTGCAAAATTCCCCACTTTACAGAGAAGGAAGCTGAGGTTTAGAGCAACTAAATGACTTGTGGCACAGCCAGGAAGTGTGGGGCCTGGACTTGAGCCCGGGTCTCTCTGTGGTGCAAGCCCAAGGCCCGCCTGGCCTCTCAGAGGCATGCACAGGTTGAGGCTGCTGTTCCAACACGCATCCAGCATCACTCTCTGGGGTTGGGTGTGGTAACGGCAGCAGAATCCAAGAGAGACCCCAGGATGGGAGTGACAGTCACAAGGGCAGAGCCAGAGCTGCCTGATCTCAAATGCTGTGGCTCTCTCTCCTGAGAGTTCCCCTGAGCTAGGCACTGGGTTTTGCTGCCAAGAGGAAAGCCAGGCCCTTTCAAAGAGGTAGCCCCCCTATTCTTCGCCTTTGCCCTCAAAACAGTGGTCTATTTCCAGCACCTCCCTCTGCCAAGAACACCGCAGTCATCCCTCACCCCAGGGGGACTCCACCCCACCCTCTCCAACCAGAGCTCTGGCACCCACCCACTTCCTCTCCCTTTGCTCAGAAATCCCCCTTCCCGTTTCCAGGTCTTCCTTAAGCTGTACCTGCGCATCCGAGCCCCTGCTGCCCAGCTCTCGGGGGATATTAACTGTCATGAAGGCAGCCGGGTACCACCCACCTCAGGGATCACAGGAACATGAACAAGACAGTCCTTCTCTGGCTGGGGACAGCCCCTGGAGAAGCATGAGAAATCCCACCTCACTAGCTTCCTAGGGTAGCTGTAACAAATCACCACAAACTCGGTGGCTTAAAATAACACAAGTTTGTTCTCTCACAGTTCTGGAGGCCAGAAGTCCAAGATCAAGGTGTTGGCAGGACCTTGCCTCCTCTGAAGGCTCCATGGAGGGGCCCTTCCTTGCCTCTTCTGGCTTCTGGTAGCGCCCAGCATCCTGTGGCTTGTGGCTGCACCACTTCAACATCTGTGTTCATCGTCTCAACGCCTTCTTCCCTGTGTCTCTGTGTGTCCTCCCATCTTATAAGGACACCGGCCACTGGATTTAGGGCACACCCTAATGTGGCATGATCTTGTCTTAATTACATCTGCAAAGACACTATTTTCTTTTTTTTTTTTTTTTTTTTTTCAGACAGAGTCTCACTCTGTCTCCCAGGCTGGAGTGCAGTGGCCCAATCTCGGCTCACTGTAACCTTCGCCTCCCTAGTTCAAGCAGTTCTCTTACCTCAGCCTCCCGAGTAGCTGGGACTACAGGTGCGTGCCACTACACCTGGCTAATTTTGTATTTTTAGTAGGGACTGGGTTTCACCATGTTGGCCAGGATGGTCTCAATTTCATGACCTCGTGATCCACCTGCCTCAGCTTCCCAAAGTGCTGGGATTACAGGCGTGAGTCACCGTGCCCGGCCCTAAAGACCCAATTTTCAAACAAAGGCCACATTCTGAAGTTCCAGGTGGACATGAATGTTGGCAGACATTATTCAACCCACTACACTCATCAATCCCCTTCTGTTTCTACGAGGTGTTTGGTCTCACTTCCCTCACCCCAATTTGATTCAGATGCAGGCTGAACCCTCTGTGTGCCCAGACTGAGTGCTCACTCGGCTTTCGCTCTCCAGGGTCACAGACTCTGTTGCCACTTGGGGCTGGGTCCTACCTCCCATGGGAGCGGGGGACAGGGCCTCCCTTGCCTCTGCTAGGGGCTCCTCTATGTAAGAACAGAGGATGGGGGTCTCTCCAGGTGCAGTCCCCAGGCCTTGGACTTTGCGTGACTCACTGGGGCGTAGGTCCCAGTGTGCTTCTCTCCTCCATGTGCTCTGCCAGGGCAGAAGTCTGTGGGGCTTGAGCCTCAGCGTACCACGCCTGGACACCACCTCCCCATCACGGCCCCCTGTAGGAGGCAGGCTGGATGACCAAAGGCATGGGTTCCTAGATTCCCAGTGCCCTTTCCCCAGGGCCAGGCGTGCTCCGGACCAGGGTTAGACAGGCCACGTCAGCCAGAACAGCGGGGTGGACGCTGCTGCTCCTCATCTACCTGCAGACAGCAGCCTCCCCTCTGGGCCTCCCTCAGTCTTTGAGGCCCAGGCCAATCGTCTGTCCTCTCCTTACCACTGCAGTCTCTGCAATGACAGCCCATGTCCAGGGACTGTCTGGATTCATGGAAAATACTTTGATTATTTTCCAGAGGATAAACAAATGGGGGTTATTTCCTTAGTAAAAATGCCAGCTGGATATTAAAACAAAAGTGTGCAGATGTACTGTGCAGATGAGTCTGGGCTGCTCTTCAGCCCAGGCACACTCCTTCTACCATAGGAAGAGTTCTAGAAAATGCACGGGCAGGGGCAACATCAGAAAACAAACTCCTCATCACACACATTAGGCACATGGTAATAGACGGTCAAAAGTAATTTAGTTTGTGGGACTCCCCGTCCACAGGCCACCACACAGCACTGATTCCAGGTACGGGCCAGGATGTGCCTGCCCACTGTGGTTCTCAACCCTCACCATGAAAAAATCCCCCAAGGAACCCAGGACACACTGGCTTCCCAGGCCCTACATCCAAGGATTCTGTTTCCACAGGTTTTAGGAGGGACCCAGGAACAAGCTGTTTTGTTTGCCCAGGCTGAAGTGCAGTGGTGTGATCTTAGCTCACTGCAACCTCCGCCTCCGGGGTTCAAGCAATTCTCCTGCCTTAGCCTCCCAAGAAGCTGGGATTACAGGTGTGCACCACCAAGCCCAGCTATTTTTTGTATTTTTAGTAGAGACGTGGTTTCACCACATTGGCCAGGCTGGTCTCCAACTCCGACCTCAGGTAATCCACCCCCCTTGGCCTCCCATAGTGCTGCGATTATATGCAAAAGCCATGGCACCTGGCCAGGAACTAGCATTTTCATAAGCACCATGATGGATGGAGATGTGGCGTCCACGGACCACATCTGGAGACAAAGTGCAGGATGCATGGAAAATACAACCCTCAGAATAGGCCCTGCTTCAGGTTTCTGCTCGACCTTATCATAAGCCATGTGACCCTGGCCAAGTCCCTTAAAATCTTTAATCCTGTGTCCTTATCTGAACACAAAGAAATTCTAAGAGTGGCGACCTCAAAGGGTTATAGAGTACGTATGCACGGTTTGACATGGAAATTCCTAAAATGGTAACACAGTGGCTAACACACAAGAGCTCACTCAGGGTCACCTTAGTACTACTGGATGGAGGGGGCAGTTCTCCTCTGCAGCCTTGCTGTCTGGAGTCTGGACAGCAGAATTGGGCATTTAGGCCTGTGCCCAAGTGGCAGATTCCACAGTGGTGCCCACCACATGGGGCAGTTCAAGACCAGAGCAGGACAGGGCCAACCCAGGCCTGGAAAACAAGGCAGCCCAGGTGACTTTGCTCATCTCTGTCTCCCTGGGCCTTTACTTAGCAGTCATAAATGTCTCGGCCTGGTTGTGGCTGAGCTGTGGGGCATTAGAAAGTTGAGAGGAGCCAGGTGTGTTGGGTCATGCTGTAATCCCAGCTACTCGGGAGGCTGAGGTGGGAGGATCACTTGAGCCCAGGAGCTTGAGGCTGCAGACACCACTGCACTCCAGCCTGGGCAACAGAGTGAGACCCTGTCTCTATCTATTTGCTTTAAAAGTGGATAGGCATTCCCCCTGGGACCTGAGTATTAAAGGGGAACAGGGCTGCCCCTCCCCTCCAGGCCAACACGGAATGGCTGAGGTCCCCTCCAAAAGATCCCCAAGGGAAAGAAGGTCTCAGAGAGTGACAGCGGGGCCTGGGAGACCCGCCTGCCCTTCCTCGAACTTACAGATTTCCCCTCTTCACATCTGCAGAGAAACTGGGCTTCACCGTCATTAAAGAAGACGGCAGTTTCCTTACAGAAGGAGCACCTACAATGTTGTCAAAATCCACAGACACATACAGACAAGCTCGCAGGGGAATCCCTTTCTCAAGCCCACACACACTTGTTCGCTCACACACCCTGGTATAAACCTACATTCACAGCCCAAAGAATCCACACACTGAGTCTCCCCTCCCTTCCACCGCCACCCCCAACGGACTTCTCAGAGTCACCAGAGAACGACTTTCCTCTCCACTCTTCCAGAGACCACATCCCACCCTGGCCTGCCTGGAGCTCCTGTTTCCGGGCCTAGGAAGCACACATACTAAACAGAACAACTGTTCTGCTCAACAGGACTGCTCCCAGACCCAGCAAGCCTGGAATTAGGGAGGCAGAGATCCCACCACACTCTGGGGAATCCAGGGAGGAGGAGGAGGAGCTACAGGGTGGACCCCCCAAGGGCCTCTCTTGGTGGGAGGGGTGGCCTTGTAAAGGTGTTTCCTGGGTTCTCAGTGTTATGGCATGAGAAGGGCTTAGAAACCAGATCACCCAGCCAGGTGCGGTGGCTCGCACTTGCAATCCCAGCACTTTGGGAGGCTGAGCTGGGTGGATCATCTGAGATCAGGATTCGAGGCCAGCCTGGGCAACATGGTAAAACCCCATCTCTACTAGAAATACAAAATAAGCCAGGCATGGTGGCACGTGCCTGTAATCCAGCTCCTCGGGAGGCTGAAGCAGGAGAATTATTTGAACCCGGGGGGTGGAGGACGCAGTGAGCCGAAATAATGCCATTGCACTCCAGCCTGGGCAACAAGAGCAAAATTCTGTCTCAAAAAAAAAAAAAAAACCCCGGTTACCCATCCTCTCGCAACAGAAATGAAGGAGCTGCAGCCAGAGGGGGACGTGGGTTACCCAAGGTCCCTCCTCGGCCCCTATCTGCATCACAGAGGGAGCAAGGGTTTGAGCCTTCCACGCCAATGCAGAAAGAGAGACCCTCTCCTAATTCTCCCAGTGGCTCCTAACTCTCCGGGTGCCTCTCTAGCACCATCACCCTCACACATACAAACGCACACAGACACTACACTCAGTGTCTCTCTCACACATACAAACGTACACAGATACTACGCTCAGAAACACACACAGTCCACCCAAGTTCACTCAAACCTGCAGAAGCACAAGGCTGGCAGAATGGTCACAGAATGCACAGCCCTCACGGTCCTACCTCCCAGGGCAGCACGTGCTTTATTAATGCCCTGAGCCCATGGTTCTCCTCAAACCGTACCTTCCTTCTTTCCTTTCCCCACATTTCAGAAATAAGGTAAATCATAGCGTAGGAAGCACAGAATTTGAGATAAGTATTAATTATCAAGATAAAGGAGCAGGTCCAGAGAGGTTCCATGCATTCCTCATGGTTTCCACAGTGAGACGGGGTAGATTTTGGGCTGGGATCCGGGAATTCTGGCCCCAGGATCCTTCCCTTCCTCGTGCTGCAGACACTAACTCAGCTTGCATGTCCCCTCGTTTGAAAGGGGCCCTGCCATGTGATGCCCTCTTTCTGCCTGATCCTCCCAGCACCCCCGTCTAGAACAAGTGTTACTGTCACCACCAACTCGCCCATCGTCACATGGTGAGGCAGTGACAGCTTTAGCATGAGAGCCTCGTCTTCTGAGTCAATGTTCTATGCTGGTGCCATAACCCCACCCACTGAGACCAAACCGCCCTCATCAAACCCTGGGACCCACAGTCTGTGACAAAAACAGGGTCAAAATATGTTAGGTCACCAAGGAGAGCTGAGAACGATGACGATGTGGCCATGTCATTTAGCAAAGAAACAGAGAGGAATCTTGGAAGGTCCATCATCCATATCCATCTCAATGGCCAACTCTAACTCCAAAAGGCCTTCATATGCCCTCTTCTCCCTTTTCCAAAGTCATTTAAAATATATTTTTTAATCTAAAAGGGCTCCACCAAAACAGCACACTCGTAGGTCACTCATCTGGCAGCCTGCCAGGAATGAAGAAGTCCCCTGAACAGACAAGTCTTCCCCAAAACAGATCGTTTACTCCTAAGAAAATCCTTTATGCCCCTTGTTAAAGTCTAACGGCTCCTCATGCATACGTAATTCCGATGTGTTCGGTTATCTGGTTTTCTGTGCCACAGAAAACCCGCGAAGGAGAAAGAATGATGGAAGAAAGCTCCGAGGGGCAGATAGAACCTGCAGCAAGAAGTGACAGCAAACAGCGAAGGAGACAGAAATACCAGAAAAGCAAACAACAATGACTCAAAAGTCACAGTATCTGGGGTTCATTACCGTGGGGTCCAACCGTTCCATGTAAGTCAGTAGCACCTGAAGGCATGGCATACACCATTGTGCGGGTTTACCCAGAGACAAGAATAACACTGTGTCACCAAGAAAAGGTGAAGGCATCTTCCACTATCTCTGTTTAAGGAGACAAAGAGCATTTAAGAACTTCCCAAGTATTTATGGGCCCTGAGTCATCGGGCCAGGCCCTGGGCCCAATGCAGGGGTGAGTGAACATGCCCCTGCGGGCCAGGAGCTCCTGGTGTCACTGCATAGAACACGGTAGAGAAGGAAGCTGGTTCTTACCTTCCTATAGACACAGCAGGGGAGACGGAAAATAAATGAGATGTGTTTTCCCTTCGCCTCCATGTGTCCCTTCCAGGGGACAAGCAGGACTTTGAGGTCGGGAAGTCTCGTTGTCTCTGTCACTAAGAAGAGGCCTCATTTTCAGAGGCCGTAAGAAGAATGGTCAAGAGCTAGAGATGCCCAGAGCCTGCCAAGTAGAGCGGCCAGCAGGTGGGAAAGGCCACTGTCCTATGGCCCAGATGCAAGGCACTGGCAGCTGCAGAACAGGGAGCCCCATGGCTGTGAGGGATGAGTCTGCAGAGAGGGGAGGGGGGTATCTCTCTGTGCAAATCCAGGGTCATTGGAGTTTACAGCCATGGGGGGCAAATGGGTCCACCCAGGGCAGAGCCCCCAGCAGATGCTGAAGGATCCACTGGGGAGCCCCCATGACACCAGCAGGAGGAGGTGCAAGAGCACAGATTAGCCTCGTCTATAAGTCCTGTGAGCCCAGTCCGAGGGTCCTGCAGGCCACAGACAGGAGCGGCTGGGTTCACTGCGGCTACATTTCCTGCTAGCCAGGCTAGGCAGGAGGAATTTGAAGGAATTCAAAAAACTGGGAAATGAAAACACCCCTAGAGTATTGTGGAGCTAAATCCACACACGTAACCACTTCAACACATAAGAACAGCTCTGAAAGGGAAAAGATGGACAGGCTTCACAGAGCTAAGGAATGCGCACTTCCAAGGCAGGGGAACCTGTTCCTGCAAGACCCCAGAGGCAGGAAAGCCAGAGGAAAGTCACCCATTCAGGGAGGCCAGGGGTGCCAGGAAAGGCCAGTGCAGATGTGGAAACCGAGGCAGGAGGTCTTGGCACCCAGATTCTTCTGAGACAGAGTCAGGAGAGCCCTGGGGTATGAGTGCAATGAAAAGTTCATTCTGAGGACTTATCTGCTGGCTGCCGGCTGCCGGGCTGTTTGATTGCAAAATCCATTTCCAAATGGCCTGCTCGTTTGTGAGAAGCTACAGGGGACTGTATATCAGGAGACGCCACCCGCTGAAACATTCCGCATCCCAAGCACCCAGCTTCCTCCGGCTGCAGCCGCTCCTGGTCCACGCAGACCCACCCTGCAGGCATCGACCTCCCCTGCCTTTCCCAAGCTCCCCGAAGATCATCTGATGAGCAGACACTTACCCCACACCCAGGACCTGGCCTCCCGGAAGCCCAAGATCAGGGAGAGGAGGGTCCTTTCTCATGAGAATGAGCAGGTGACAACTCACTGCCTTCTTCCCCAGCATCTGCTTAGAATGAAAGGTAGAAGCCCATAGTCCCACCATGGAGCCCTCGTCCTGCATCCCAAGCCTGATGATCTGCCCATTCAATTCTTCGAGGAGATAGAGGGCGAAGGGAGAGAAAGCCCCAGCCCCTCCCCCATTTTAAACACCTGGCAGGTTATCCCAGGCCCAACAGGAACCACGGCTGAGCCGGGGGCCACTGGATACCCTGCTCCAGTTAAAATACATCTCTCTGCAGCATTCAGAAAATAGCTATCTACAGTATTGCTTTCAGCTATAATGGAAAACTGATGGCTTTTATCTCCCCAACTTTATGACTATTGATGGGATAGAGGCTGAGGTTTGATGACCGTTTAATAGCCGACCCCGCGCAGTTAGAGGAGCATCAGAAAGCAATGAAAGCGCCGACATGATTGTCTGGCAGAGAATCCTCCGCTGAGGTCCAGGAAGCAAAACAACCACCCTCCCCAGGCTCCGACAAAAGAAAAAAATCAAAGTCATCATCATTTCTGTTTCTTCCCCCTCCTTTCTGCCATTGACCTCTGGGAGGTGGATCCACAGAGGAGGGAGGGCGGGGAACCAGAGCGATGCAGGCCTGAGTCCTCATGGAGAAAGGGGACCATGCTTTCTGAACTGAGGGCCGCCACCAATGGGCTCCCCAACACCCCAACCCCTTCCTGCAAAGCCAGCAGCGTGCAGTGGACCGGCCTGGCTTCTGGAAGGAGTGGAGGGGCTCGGGGCAGTCTGTTGGGCTCCCTGGGAAACAGCTGGAAGAAAAGGGAAGGAAGCAGAGGCAGTTTCCCTTTTGCCAAGATTGGGTTAGCCTGAAATCCAGCTGGTGTTACGACCTTCTACCCACAGCTAGAAGCTAGAAGCCACTGCCAGGGCTCCGCATGTATCCAAGCACCCAGCCTTCCTTGCCACTCTGCCCCTGCTGCCTTCCTAGGGTCTACCCAACAGCCAGACCTTTTTCCCACTGGAACCAGACCAGGTCTGCTGGCCAGCAGAGGCACTGGGAAACATCACATTTTTGAACTTTGCAGCATTCCAACTACGTTCACAGTGGTTCTCTTTTTATCTGCAAAAGCCTAGTGAGGTGTTCTGGACAGATTTGATTCTGTCCATTCTTTTTAATAAGGAAACTAAGGGTTAAAGGTGGGATATCTCCCAAGACTGGGGCCCAGGTTTCTGACTCACTCTCTAGTTCGCCCTATGCATTGGAAGCTGCCTCGAAGAACAGAGCACCTGCCCAGGGAGGTGAGACCTGACCTTTTGTCTGGGTCCTGTCACTCCTTAGCTGGGTGACATTGGGCAAGTAACTTTACCTCTCTGGACTTCACCTTCTTTTGTCTATCAGATGAAATTCTGCTGATGATCTTTTGTATCTCCTCTGTTGCAAGGTGTGAAAGGAAAATATCGTGGCCCTCAAAATCATGAAGATCAAGGGAAAACTCAAGCTGGGAACTGCTCAGGGCAAACCTGCCTCCCATTCTATTCAGAGTCGTCCCTCTGCTCACTGAGAACAGAAGCTCCAAAGAATGCAACCCTTTGTCTCTCATCTTTCGGAAACCCCCTCCCCGCTTCCACCGCCTTTCCGAACTCATTACCCAACAGAGCAAGTTCATCTTACATATACTGATTGATGTCTTACGTCTCCCTAAAATGTATAAAACCAAGCTGTGCTCTGACCACCTTGGGGCCATTGTAGTCAGGACCTCCTAAGGCTGTGTCACGGGCTCACGTCCTCAACCTTGGCAAAACAAGCTTTCTAAATTGACTGAGACCTGTCTCAAATTTTCAGCATTCACAAAGGTGAAGTCTCAGATCCTGTGGAGTCCATCAACCATGTTTTCAGGCACAACGACGTCTTCCAAGGCCCCACAGTCACTGCCTTTCTCAACAGCACACATCTATCCTATCCCATCGTGAATGTGTAGAAAGATGTGGAAACCAATGCCCCCCATCCACCCCTGCCAGGCCCCTTGCTATGCACCATAATACCAGCGACCACCTCTATACCAGTTCTCCTTCAAACACACACACAGGGGATGAGGCAGAGTGCTCGGGCCAGTAGGCAAGGCGGTCCAGGGCACAGAGAGCCGCTGTGTGGAGACCCACCCTTCCCCACCCACTGCTGGTGCTGAGTCTGGTCTCTCTGAGGACCTCCTACTGGCCCAACCTCCTTAAAGGCAAGGTTTCATATGCCCAAATGAAAGCAACAAGAATATGGCCGGGTGTTCATTATTGTGTTGTTTTCATTTTTCTTGAGACAGGGTCTGTACTCTGTCACCCACGCTGGAGTGTCATGGCATGATCACAGCTCACTGCAGCCTTGCCTGCCCTCCAGGGCTCAAGCAGTCCTCCCATCTCAGCCTCCCGAGTAGCCAGGACTACAGGCCCATGCCACCACACCCAGCTAATTAAAAAAAAAAAAAAATTGTAGAGATGGGATCTCACTATGTTACCCAGGGCTGCTCTTGGACTCCTGCCTCAGTCTTCAAAGTGCTTGGATTCCAGGTGTGTAAGCTGAAGCACCTAGCCACACTCTTGTTGCTTTCAAGAAACTGAAACTGCCCAGAAACACTCCCCACCTGCTGTGAAGACCACTGGTTCACTTGGGTTCCCTCACCTCCCTTCCCCTTGGGAAGTCCCACGTCGGGGATCCAAGAGCTCTCCGAGGGTCTTACTGCCTATGCATCCCCTTCCCCTGGAAAGCCTAGCACATGGCTGTTTCCTACCATCTGGCAGGCTCGGGTCCAGACATGCATTTCTTAAATGAGAGTAGATGGACAAGTGTGCAAAGCCAAGCTGTTCAAGTATCCACAGGGACCCACACCCATCAGGAAAAACCAGACTCTCATAAAAAGCCAGTGGGAAAATGTTAACAATGTATTTAGAGAGAAAAAGCCTACAAAACAACACATACTGTGTGACATCATTTTTGTTCAAACATGTATATGCACCTAAAAAAATAGCTGAAAGTGTATATTCTCCAAAATGCTAGCCATGGCTTATTCTGGGGTGTTAGGAATGAAGATAATTTCTACTTTCTTTAGGTATACCTTTCTGTCTTGTCTGATTTTTTTTTTAATTTTTTAGAGACAGGGTCTCACTCTGTTGCCGTGCTAGAATGCAGTGGCAAGATCATAGCTCACAGCAGCCTCAAACTCCTGGGCCCAAGCGATCCTTCCATGTCGACCTCTAGAGTAGCTGGGACTAGAGGCAGGCACCACCGTATCTCGCTGATTTTTTCCTTCGAATTTTTAATAGAGACAGTGTTTCACTATGTTGCCCTGGCTGGTCTCAATCTCCTGGCCTCAAGCAATCCTCCTGCCAAAGTACTGGCATGATAGACATGAGCCACCATGCTCTGTCCTGAAATTATTTTTATAATGAGCACATAGGGCTTTTATAATCAACAAAAGCAGTAAAGTGAATTTCATTTTGAGAATTAGGGGGAAAAAGTAAGAGAAAAGAAGGAAAGGAAGAGATGAGGGGAGAGGAGGGGAGGGGAGGGGAGAGAAAGGGAGGGGAGGGGAGGGGAGGGGAGGGGAGGGGAGGGGAGGGGAGGGGAGGGGAGGGGAGGGGAGACCTCCAAGAGCACATCATCTATTCCTTTCACCTGTCCCAAGAGACAGCTGGTCTGAGTTACACATGCTCAGAAGGGACCTAAAAGAGCCCCCTTCCCCAACACTCCTCTGATGCTGGCAAGGGGACCTGCAGCCTCTGCCCCTCTGAGGTGGGGAACTCATTACCCAACAGAGCAAGTCACCATAATTTCCAACATGATCATAGAGTTAGTTCAAGACCAGCTTGGCCAACATGGCGAAACCCCATCTCTACTAAAAATACAAAAATTAATGAGGCATGGTAGCACGTGCCTATAGTCCCAGCTACTTGGGAGGCTAAGGCTGGAGAATCGCTTGAACCTGGGAGGTGGAGGTTGCAGTTAGCCAAGATCGCACCATTGCAGTCCAGCCTGGATGACAGAGTGAGACTGTCTCAAAAAAAAACAAAACAAAACAAAACACAAAACACAAACAAACAAAAAAAACAGTTATTGGCAGGAGTGGTGTCGTGTGAGGATTTAGTGTAACTCCTAATCTAGGACCCCTTCCACTTGACTCTACTTCATGCAGTTATCAAACAACACCTTTGGAGAACCCTGAGCCGGCTGGAATTGAGGACTGGTAGGTGTGGGGCCCGGGAGGAACAGGGGAGCCCCTGCCTGTTCAGTGTCTCCCAGGATGTCCCAAATCTCCAACCTTACACGCACAGACTCTCCTCCCTCAGCCGGCACCTTCTGCCCTGAGCAGGACAGTCCCGCCGTCCCGGAGGCTCAGTCCTGCCTCCCACTCCCGTCCTCTTCTCCCAGAAGCCTCTGCCCAGGACAGCCTCCCTCACTCTGGCGCCCGCCAAAGGACCCTGTCTCTACACCGCTCTCCCTGGCTCTTCCAGCCCCATGGCTTCCCTTCTCAGAATGCCTGCAGCCAGCAGTTTAATCCTTACAACACCTAATTAAACAGGGCCTCCTCTTCGTAGTTAACAGTGGTTCACACGGGTGAGCCCTGTCTCCCCAAATGAGCTTAAACACTCTTTGAAGGAATGATGTTTACCACGTGCCTGTGTGCCAGGCACGATGCTCGCTGCTTTTCATGCATTATTTCCCTTAATCCCATAATCTCCATCCCAAGCCCCTGCCTCTCTCCCAAACTCCCAGATACACAAACACTTTTTGGATTTGACATTTCCTCTTGCATGTTCCGAAGGCTTTCAAATAAGTCTGAAACCCAAACATTGTCCCTCCCTGCCAGACAAGGACCACCAGCTCCCCCTCCTCCCCCTCCCCCTTCTTATCCCCCTCCCCCTGTTCCTCCTCCTCCCCACCCCCTTTTCTCAGGTGACAACCTCACCAGCCAGTTGGCCACCAGGCCACAGACCTTAGCACCATCCCAAACTCCCCCCTTCACTGTCTGTATCCAGTGAGGCCCTGGGACCTGACCTCTGAAGGTCTCTGACCACCTGCCCTCTGCCTTGGTCCTATCTCAGACTCCATCACATTTCAGCTTCCTAAAGGGACTCTGTCTCCAGCCTTGCTCTCCTCCAACTCATCTGCACACAGCAGTCAAAGGGATCTTTCTAAAACACCAACTGAATCATGTTTATCTCTTGCTTAAAATACTTCATGGCTCCCCACTGTCTTCTGGGAAAAATCAGACTCCCTGGCCCAGCGTCCAGGGCTTTGTGAGCTGGGTCCCTCTTTCCTCTGGGGTACCTCTAGTTTTACACACATGTGCCCTCTGCAAGGAGCAGAGAGAAGGGCCTCCTCCTAGTTCAGGCCTACTCCTCCTTCAAACCCAGCTTAGATGCCACCTCCAAGAGGCCTTCTCAAGAGCCCCACCAAGCCTGTGGGGACCGGCCCCACATGTCACAGCCAGGGCGAGCCTGTGGGCGCCTTAGGGAAGGTCTGCGGTTCACTCGAGCATCCCAGGTGCAAGGCTGCCAGACACAGAGCTCCACAAAAGGCTTCCTGAATGGACTCCAGAGTTTCCACTGAGGTGCTACTGACCTTATTTCTGACAAGGAAAATGGGAACTCCACGCTTTGAAGAACATGCCCAGCTCCTGCAGCTGCTGAGTGAGCATCTGTCTGACCCTAGCTCATCAGGATTCTTCTCCTGGTCCTAGAGGTCAGAGCGCATCCGCATGGACAGAGGGAAGAGGGGTCATGTGCTCCGGAGGGCTCCTTCTGAACTGAGAGAATGTGTCTTGGGCCAGGGAGATGGGGGACAGTGATCTCCAAATTTCCCTCTCCCTCTATATGAGGAGCAAATAGCTCACTGCTTCTTTGCTCATAAGTCAATGTCCTCATTCTGCTCTAAACAGGAGAGTGCCAGTAGTGATCTGATGTGTCCACTCACCTCCAAGACCCCTTCCCTGACACTCCTCTAATGCTGGCAAGAGGACCTCCCGCCTCTGCACCTCTGAGGATGGGGAACTCACTACCTGACAAAGAAACTCACCCTAATTTCCATCAAGGTCAGAGAGGTAGTTATCGGCAGGGGTAGTGTGAGGACGTTGGGCCAGGGGTAGTGTGTAACTCCTAATCCAGGACCCCTTCCACCTGACTTAACTTTGTCCTCCTACGAAGTAACACATTTAGAGAACCCTAAGATAACAGGGCTACCTGCGTGAGGCCTCTGAGTCTTCCCAGAGAGACCCCAAAAGGGCCTTGAAGCTGAGAGCTGGTTCCAGGACACCCAGGTGCCACAAGCCACTTCACAAGAAAGGGAGCAGGGCTACCTCCCTCTGGGGATGCCCACATGGAAAGCAGAGCACATCCCAAGGCTGCCACAGGAAAGGCCACATCCTCAAAACACCCTGGGCAGGACTTCCACTGCAGGAGCCAAGGGCACCTCTCAAACAGTCCCTGCGCTGTTCCAATGCCTCCTCGAGGACGACGACTGAAAGCTGAAAAGCAAGGCTCCTCTGCGCAGCCCGAGGGCTGGCTTCTCTAAGGGGCTGGGCCATCCAGATTGCTCACAAAAGTATACTGGTGTGGAGAAGAATCTCTTCCCACACCTGAAGGACTCTTTTAGCCATAGCAGGAGAAGCTGAGTTGGTGGCAGCCATACCATGGCCCCTCCAAGCCCAGGGAGGACATGGCGGGTGGGACATTCTAGGGTCCTAAGCACAGTGCAGTGGACAGAGTCAGCATCAAAGACCAACAGCGGTGTGCTCCCCACACTAGAGGATGTCCCAAGGCTGAGACTTGCCCAGTGCAAGGGCGGAGCAGCTGGGATTGGCTCCTCTGCAATGGCAGGGTCACCCTCACTCTCCCACCTTCCTCCACCTCACCCCGCACTTCCCAAAGCCAAACCACTATTGAGCTCTCCTCAGTCATCAAAGCCAAACCGCTATTGAGCTCTCCTCAGCCATGTCTCCACCCAAGGGGCAGACACCTTCCCTTTCCACTAAAGTCTTCCCCAGGAAGCTCTAACCAACCACCTGGCCAACATTTCTCCAGCCCCAATCAGGTTTCTGTAATCACCAATCCATCAAAACTTCTGTGTAAGAGTCACCAAGGCCCTCCACGTCCCCAAATCCAATGGTGACCCAGGTGTCCTCATCCTTCCAGACCTCTCCACAGCACATGGCACAGCTACCCATTCCCTCTTTTTCAGAACATGTTCTTTTGACTCCTAGGACACCGTAATAACAGCACCCAGCACTACTGGGCACTGACAGGGTGCCTGGCAGGTTCCCAGTGCCTCCTCTCCAGCCGGACTCTCCCTAGGAGAATCCTACCCATTCCCCTAGCTTTAAATGCCATAAATATGCTAATGACCCCAGAATTTACAACCCCAGTCAAGCGCCAGATATGAATGTCTCAAAGGCATCTCGAAATTAACATGCCCAAAATGGAACTCCTGATTTATTTCCCCCTAGGCCTTCACCATTTCAGAAAGTGGCACCATCACCACCGAGCTGCTCAAGCCAGAAGCCCACGGTGAGTCATCCTCGAGCTCCTCCATCACCCTCAGGCCACAGACCAGGTGTATCATTTCTATCTCTGAAATATCTCCAATTTATCCACTTATCTCTCTCCACCTGGCCACCACCCTGGGCTGAGTGGCCATCATCTCTGATCCAGTAATGCTAAAATAACCTCCTCCCTGGCCTCTCTGCAGTTGTCCTTGCCTCCTGCCTTAATTCTCCACACAGCAGCCAGAGTCATCTTTCTTATCACAATTTTCACAATGCACTGCTTGGCTTCAGAAGTTTCTTTCCAACTGTACTCAGAAGTCCAAACTCCTTGCTGTGGCCTGCAGGGCCCCGAGTGATCTGGCCCCTGCCTGCCTCCCAACCTCAACCTGTGCCTCTGTCTGCGAGCCCTGCTGCCCAGCCACACCTTTCCCCCCTTTCCCTCCTGCAAACTTCTGCACATGCTATGCCCTCTGCATGTGATGCTCTTTCTCCCCTTGATCTCACACCAGGCTTCCCATTCCTCAGGTCTCAGTTTAAATGTCGTCTTGCAGATAAACTTTTCCTGGCCAAGCAGATTCCCCCTCTCTGCCCCTGTTATTCTCTCTTTCTGCATCCTGCTCATGTCAGCAGCATTATCTAGATGCTTGTCTGTCTGCTTGCTCACCATCTGCCTCCTCCATCAGACTGTCAGCTCCAAGTGGGCAGAGACCACCAACACTGTGTTCTCCAGGGGGCAGTCAATGTCTAGCATGGTGCCTGGCACAGAGTAGGCACACAGCAAATAGCTGTTAAAGAAATAAGCTGGCCAAGCGCAATGGCTCACGCCTGTAATCCCAGCACTTTGGGAGGCTGAGGCGGGCAGATCACGAGGTCAGGAGTTCGAGACCAGCCTGCCCAATATGGTGAAAGTCCGTCTCTACTACAAATACAAAAATTAGCCGGGTGTGGTGGTGCACACCTGTAGTCCCAGCTACTCAGAAGGCTGACGCAGGAGAATCGCTTGAACCTGGGAGGCGGAGGTTGCAGTGAGCCAAGATCATGCCACTGCACTCCAGCCTGGGTGACAGAACAAGACTCCATCTCAAAGAAAAAGCAAAAAAAAAAAAAAAAAAAAGGGAGAAAGAAAGAAAGAAGCCAATGAGGTAGTAATATAAAATGAGAATATTAAAAAACAGAGGCCTGATTGGGAAGAAAAATATTAAAGGGAAGTCACGTGATGTCATAGGAAGGCTACAGACAAGTTCTAGAGAGTGTCTGGAAAACCAGGGCCCAGGGGAGATACAGGATGGGAGCCAAACAGGCTTGATGGAAGGGAAGTCTAGATGTTATGAACGTAGTGTTTGTGTCTCCCCAGAATTCATATGTTAAACCCCTAATCTACAGTGTGATGGTATTTGGAGATGGGGCCTTCGGGAGGTGATTAGAGTTAGATGAGGTCATGGGGGTGGGGCCCTCATGATGGGATTAGTGGCTTTATAAGAAGAGGAACGGACACCAGATTGATCTCTCTTTCTCTCCTCTACCTCTGCGTGCACACATCAATAAAGACCGTAAGAGGACATAACCAGGAAAAAAAGGCCCTCACCACAAGGCCTTTATAGATCAAGGTGCCATCAAAACCCAGACAGGATCTCAGATCTCCAGCCTCCAGAAATGTGAGAAGTAAATGTTTGCTGTTGAAGCCACCCAGTCTATGGTATTCCATTACAGCAGCCTGTACTGACTAAGATACCAGGCAAGGAGACAGTCCATGCCAGTGATTGAAAGCAGAAACACTCAGGGAGCCAGTGTGAACAATGCAAGACCAGGGTGGCTGAAAGTGTGTCTGCCCCTGTGTGAACAAACACACGCCCAGTTGTAGGTGAGGCCTCTGGTATGAACAAACAATGCTGGCTTGCATTCGGATACTCCCTGCATAAGTGACACGTCACGAATGGGTCACTCCTCCCCAGCCACTCAGAGTTGCCTGGGTCCTCAAGCAAAGTCCACAAGTGGGAGCCTTAGCCAAACAGGATCCGCATCTCATCTACCTGGGGTGTGAGCCTCTGGAGCCCAGATGCCTTGAGAGAACCCTGTAAAGTTAAGGTCAAGGCTCTGTGCAGCCCTGCCAAGCGGTAGCAGCCACAGCAGGGCGATGCATGAACCCTATCTTGTAAACTAGACCTCTGGTTTGGAGCTTCTCTGTGTGTGTTTATTTCCCCAGAGGCTTTAGTAAAGTAATATCCAGCATTCCAGCCTTGTCTCAACATGTTGCAGGAAATTCCAGGAAGGGTCATTCGGGGACCCTTGGCCCAGAGTTAAAGAGTGAGCAGAGCCCCTACTGAGACCAGCAATAGCAGCCACATGGGATCCCCAAAGGGAAGCTCATCTCAGGGTCTCGGCTCCTTGCAGTTAGGTTCTTCAGGAAGGGGGTGGCCTTTTTCCCCCACACTCCTCTGCACAGCTTTGCTCTGGGGCTGGATGTGGCTGTTGGACTCTGGACACTCCTCCAGGCCAGGTGGGACCCCGGGTGAGATTTTACTTCTCTGTGACTCATCTCCCCTAAGAAAGGGCTGCTCTGCAATGCCAGCAGGGTGACCCAGGGAAGACTTAGTAGAACTGGAATTTCAAGAGAACCTGAGTAAAAAGCTATCATCTACACAATTGTAGCTGCAATGGTAGTGGGGCTCCTCTCCCACAGCAGATACAATAGACACAGAGTTCTCCCCTTAGGCTCTAAGTGCCACAAGGACAAGGACCTCTACCTACTTCATTAACTCTCCCAATCAAACATAATGCCTGGCCCAAAGTGGATGACGAATAAAGACTAGTGAAATTAATAAAGAAATGGGCCGGGCGCGGTGGCTCAAGCCTGTGGTCCCAGCACTTTGGGAGGCCGAGGCGGGCGGATCACGAGGTCAGGAGATCGAGACCATCCTGGCTAACACCGTGAAACCCCGTCTCTACTAAAAAAATACAAAAAAACTAGCCGGGTGAGGTGGCAGGCGCCTGTAGTCCCAGCTACTCGGGA
The DNA here is from genome assembly GCF_007565055.1 of Rhinopithecus roxellana. NCBI lineage: Eukaryota > Metazoa > Chordata > Mammalia > Primates > Cercopithecidae > Rhinopithecus > Rhinopithecus roxellana. The sequence goes on from NC_044557.1 coordinate 108,651,257, forward strand.
GGCTGAGGCAGGAGAATGGCGTAAACCCGGGAGGCGGAGCTTGCAGTGAGCTGAGATCCGGCCACTGCACTCCAGCCTGGGCGACAGAGCGAGACTCCGTCTCAAAAAAAAAAAAAGAAATGGTCACAGGACCCCCCCACTCCTCCTGCTGTTGGTAATCTGCTGGCCCCAGGGAGGACTGGCTGGGTTCTGTGGAGCATTCACGCTGCCCCTCCTATGCCTGTGGCAGGCATCACTAATCAGTCACAGCCCTCTTTGCTACTGAACCAGGAGCCAGACTCAAAATCCTTCTTTAGGGAGCCAATCCAAGTTGGTCATCTAGAGAAGGAAGAGGTTCCTATGCTTTGGGAGATCAAGGAACCCTTAGAGAATCTAATGAATGCAACAGACTTCCTTCTAGAAAATACACACAAAACTTTCTGTATAATTTCAAGATATTCAACCACCTCTCCTTTAAAGGGAGGGAAGGCTTGGAAGCATCACAGTCCACCTACCCCTGCGCAAGTAATCATTTGCTGCCGTTTAGACATGATCTGCTAAAAGCATCAGCCAACAGATCCTATGGGAAGCCATTAAGCTGAGGGACAGTCCCAAGGAGCCAAGAATGAAAGCCAGACCTGTTCGTCCACACTGCCTGAAGATACTGAACACCCCCTATGCTGAGCAAGAAGGAGAGTGTGTGGAAGGGACTCCTTCCCACCCGCTGAGGACAGCCTTGAGGGAGGTGAGCCCAACTTCCTCTGCCAACAAGCCTCTCTGACAAGGGCAGTGTCCATTTCAGGAAAGGGCCCAGGTTGCCAGGGTAGCTCCAGGCTGGAATCTATTTATACACATCCTCAGCACCCAGAGGTGAAATTACAGCCCAGGAGATGGCACTGAGCCAGTAAGGAGTTATTTATGTTCTCTTGGCAGACTAAGAGGAACAGGGCATTTCAGAGGACCGCTTCCAAATGAGACCTGGTAGGGACACAGTTTAGAAAACAACAGCATCATCCTCCCACGACCCCCCAACCACCACACACATGCACACACGCACACACGCACACACAATCTGACACCATCTTTGCAATGGCTGTTAAGCTGAGAGGGTAAAAACTGAAAGACTGTGTTTTTAAAATGTAGATCTTGGCCCACTGTGGGGACTAGAGTCAATCCAGCCAAATGCCATGGATGCATTCCAAGAAGTTCTCCAGGCTTTCCAGGCTCCTTATCAGAAGTTTTTAAAGGAAACGTCTCTCTTGGTCTATCCCTAGATGCTCACTTAGCTTAAGCCCACAGCCCTAAGGTTCGTGGGATATGAACCAGACAAAGACCAAAGACAGAGCCAAGGTTCCTGAGATGCAACTTCAAAGCCAGGTGGAACTGTTGGTAGAGCCCAAAGCTTCCACTCCCAGAGGCTCCATCCTCAGCCACTGACCCCAAACTGCTCCGAGTTCAAAGGATGATGGGGGGATTCAGAAGTGCTTCCCAAAACCCCGAGGCCCAGCAAGCAGATATCCTTGTTTAACCAATGCATCTTTAAACCCTAGATCAAAGGAAACCTCCAACATTTTATCGCTGGTGACATTTAATAAGACAGCATGCAGAGCCTGCTAAATCTCACACGGGTGATGGACGAGGCCTGCCACATGGTATGCCGCACAGCGAATCGATGCACTTTCTTTCATGTAGTGCCAGGTGAGGTGGGCTCTGGAAGAGCCTCCCCCAAGAATCCTGGGCCAAGATTCACCCCGCAGGAAGCCTGGGCATCTCTAGGCCAACTCTCTCGGTAGGAGGAGGGCCCACAGGGGCCAAGCAGGCCTGGCTGCATCAGGGTTAGGTGCCATAGCACTGCAGCATGGGCATGTTCCTAGGAGACGCCCAAGAGCTGAAGCCTCACTTCCAGAGTCGTAAGCCCAGAGAGGCTTTCCCAGGACACCACCAAGGCTGGCTTCATTCATTAAAGTACCAGCAAAGGCAGGTTGGGGGTCCTGCAATTCCTGCTGAAAACACCCTGGCATTGGGCTCTCCATTTTCAGAATGAAGATTTCCACCTGCGGTCCCCATCCTGGAGGGCAGAAACCTGAAGGAAGTCAAACTAGGGAAAAGAAGAAGTGCACCCCTTCCCAGGCACAGTTGAGAGCCACGACCCAGCTTCCTGCTCTCCAGGGGCCCCTCTTGAGCCACCTGTCACCTCTGATGCTGACAATAGGCATCCATAGGACACCTGAGCACTTTTGTGGATTCTGGGGAAAGCAACGCTTGGGTCAGCAAGTCAGGCCTGTAAGAGTGTGGAAAGAAGCCACTCCTCTCCTTCCAGGCCCTTCAAATACCTTCTCCCACACCATACACCCTGATGAGGTTGGCTGGGTCACTTCCCCTTATACCAACAGCTCATCTCTCCAGTAAAGTAACCTCCCATGGAGAGGGCAGGAGCAGAGGGAGAAGGCAAACAGGAAAACTGCTTCAACAGAATCAGAACCATAGACTTATAAGACCTCGGGGTCCCTACAGATGACCTGGTTCAGGATTCTCATTTGATAGATGAAGACCCCCCCAGGGCATGAGGAGTGAAACGGCCCACCGAGGACCATGCAGAAGGCCCCAGGCAGGTGAAGAGTAAAGGTAGGTCCCCTGACTCTGGGGCACCACCACAGCCACCTCCATCCACCACCTGCAGTGTCTGTGCGTCTCAGTCTCTGTGGCTCCGGATGCATGTCTCAATGCACCCCGCCCCAAACCTCAACTCTCCATCATGCGCAAGGTTCCCTAAAGGACACTTCTCCATGCTCCTGCCAGACTTTTCCTAATGCAGGTTCCACCCTCATTCCTTCCCTACCTCTTCAGGACCATATTGAAATTTGCATGCAGATGGGTGTGTTGGTGGGAGATAGGGAGAGATGGATTGGAAGAACGCCCTGCTTCAAGACCAGGAGCTCACCTAGTCACATCCTGGAGCAATCAGAATTTCCTACTCAGGATCCCAGGCCTCCTAAAGTGAGCCATGTACCTAATTCAATAATCCAGACACAGCACTGTCTGTGGGCCCTAGAGTCGCCATTGTTTAAATTTATTTCCCAGTGCAAGAAGCTCATCTGCTTGGCTCAGCACACTTCAGAAACTGTCAGCCCTCAGCTCCCGGGATTCCTCAGTCCTGACCCTCCCAATACTTAGTGCTATTTAAATGCCCTTTCGGGTTCCACCGTGTGAAGTGTATCACTTGATTCTCCTGTTTCCTAGCTTCCCCCACCTCCAGAAAAGAAAAAAAAAAAAGAAAGAAAGAAAAGAAAAAATGCTTCTAGTTCTTTAAACAGACACAGACGTTCTTTAAGCAGACACAGACATTCTCCAAGCCACAAATCACCCTGCTCCAAATTCCCCCATCTCAGGGCTGCAGACCCCATAGGAGCTGTCCACTACATTGTTGTATTATCCATCCTTCCTTAAAGCAATACTAATAAAATGGGTGCAGTGTCCCAGTCACTCCTCTGCCCAAGATGCCTAGTTCGGACACCTGAGCGGCTTGATTCCAGGCCCCGTCGCCAGGCCCCCTGCAGTCCTCCAGCTTTTGAGTGCGCCTGGCCCATTCCGATGCTTGGGTCCTGGGCTTGGATTCATGCTGGTCTTTTCCAGTTCCTTCAAGGTCCGATTCCCATCTGTTCCATCATTCCATGCAGCTGTGTAGGATGCAGCCCCCAAAGGTCATTTTAGCATTCAGAAGAAGCAGCGAATGTGTCTCAGATCATGACCCCATCTATCCTGGTTGGGGGGTTATGTGACCCATCAAGCCTCCTCTTTATCCCAGCAACAAAGAAGCTCGGAGCTCAAGTTCAGTCACGATGGCAAATGGCAGCGTGGCCACATCTGCTCCCTCCTCTTCTCTAAGGCTGGCCCTCCTCATTGTGGTATGCATAGTTTCATCTTCAATCGCCTCAATTGGTTTGTGTAGGCAATAAAATGTATTTTTTTTACATAAGCAAAAGACAAAAACCCACCTTCTTCACAGAGCTTTCCCTGAGCCCTGCAGCTAGCTCTGGGATCAGGCCCTTCTCCAAACCCCAGGAGAGCTTGTTCTGCAAACCACACAAAGTAGCACTTCCCCTTCAGTGTGCACAGGGCCCCGGCTCTCCCTCCCCATCTCCCGTCTCTCTGCAGCCCCAGGCCCTGGCCCTGGTTCCTTCTGAAGAAGGTAGCTTGTGCCCAATGCCTCTACTTCTGCCTCCCTGCCAGGCGTGGGTCCACTGCAGTCCATCTTCCACCACACAAACACAAGTAAACATGCACATGCACACAGGCAGACACAGGTATACACACTCTGTGAGACACCACAGCTCGGTCACCTCCTCCCTCTGAAATCCCCTTCCCTTCCAGTCTCACATCCCACTTCCTTTGCCCCTCCCTTAAGCACTGGTGTTCCCAGTAGATTTCTGCTTCCACTGTTTGCTCCAAGCCTTATCACTTAAACACCGAGGATGCCCAAATCTTCAGGCATCTCCAGCCCAGACTCCCTCCTGAGCTCTAGCAACCCCTCCTAGGCCATCTCATTTACTGCTGTGGCTTTGATCACCAGTAAAGTACCCAATATCTCCTAAACCCATCTCTTCTTTCCAGCCTCATTACTGAGGTCGAAACCCACAAGTCCAAGTGCCCCCTAGGTGTTGCCATGAAGTTGGCAACAGTCCTCCAGGACCCTCAAATGCTGCATGTCCAACACCACCCCGACTGAATGGCTCCATCTCCCCAGAGTTACTCAACTAGGAAACATGGTAGACACCATCCATTTATCCATTCAAGTAATCTTATGGAATGCTCACCACATGCCAGGATCTACATGCAGGACAGGGTGTGGAGTAAACAAAACAGAAATAGTTCTTGCCACCAGGGTTCTATCTCCAGGTGGCTTTCAGCCAGTCACCTAGTCCCATCAAGGCCACTTCCCAATTTCCTCTGAAATAATCCAGTTTTCTCCATACCCACACTCACTGTCTTAGTCTGGAACACTCAATAATACTGGAAAGAAGCAGTTTAGCTGGAATCTGACTCTGAAATGTATGGCTGTGTGACCTTCAACAAGTTACTTTCTCTGTAACTTGCCAGATGTTTCCTCATTGACAGATAAAGATAATAGTACCTACCTCAGTTTTGTTGCAAGGATTAAATGAGACATAAAGCCTCTAGAACAGTGTCTAGAACACAACAGGCAATCTATAAACACCTGCACCCACTTCTATCCCCATTTCTCCAGCAGCTTCCCCCTCACTCCCATCATGGCCCACTCTACCCATGCCCAACACCTGCAGCTCCTCAGAGCCCAGGTCCTCTCCCACTTCCACCCTGTGCCATGCTTTCCCAGCAGGCTTCTTCCCCGGCTTTCTCCTTCTTGTTTCCCAAGGCTCAGCTCAAGGCCTCCTCCCCTCCCCAGGACATGCAGGATGTGGCAGATGCCCTCTCCTGTGCTCTCTCCTCTGGGAGCCCACAGCCTCATCCCACTGAATTGGGATCACCTCCCTCTTTGTCTGTTTCCCCTGTATCCTCAGGCCTTAGGATCAACAGCTGCACACAACCGAGTCTCAATAAATACTTAGCAAAGAAAAAGGACAAACATGAGAATTACATAACGCCAAATTTCAACTTAGTATAACCATGCACCCCCCCCCCAAAAAAAAGCAACTACTTTCCTAATACTGAGCCTACACTTGTTAAGCACTTACTGTATTCCAGGCTCTGCGCTAAGCTTTGGACATACGTTATGTCATCTAATGTTCACAATAACCCTGTGACGTGAGTATTTTTACTCCTGTTTTACAGGTGAAGGGACAGAGGGTCAGGAAAATTTTATAAACTTGCTCAAGATTACACAGCTAATGAGTGGTAAAGTCAGGATTCAAAGCTAGGACTGTCCGACTCCAGGACCCGTTCCTCACCCCAACACTAGATTGGATCGGACCTGAATACAGAGTGAGCTGGCTTTATATATATATATATACACACACACACACACACACACGCACACACACACGCATACATATATACATATACGGCCTTTAGACAATTGTCCTACTTCTAAAGAAAGTTTCTGCCTGATATCCCAGCATATGTCACGTGGCTATCAGGAAAGGTGCTCTCATAAAACAAAGAGGCAGCTCACTCTGTATTGACATATAATCCAGTCTCAGTGGATCATATGAGTGAGGAATGGGTCGGGGTGAGGAACGGGTCCTGGAGTCGGACAGTCCTAGCTTTGAATCCTGACTTTACCACTTATTAGCTGTGTAATCTTGAGCAAGTTTACAAAATTTTCCTGACCTTCTGTCCCTTCACCTATAAAACAGGAGTAAAAAAACCCACGTCACAGGGTTATTGTGAACATTAGATGACATAACGTATGTCCAAAGCTTAGCGCAGAGACTGGAATACAGTAAGTGCTTAACAAGTGTAGGCTCATTATTAGGAAGGTAGTTTTGGGGGGATACATGGTTATACTGAGCTGAAACTTAGCTCTATATAATATATATAAGTATATATATGTGTGTGTATATATGTATGCGTCTGTATACACACACACACACACACACACACACATATATATATGTAGAGACTGAGTCTTGCTATGTTGCCCAGGACGGTCTCAAACTCCTGGCCTCAAGTGATCCTCCTGCCTCAGCCTCCTGAGTCGCTGGGATTACAGGCATGAGCCACTGCACCCAAAGGTCTCTTATTCCAAGGCTCAAGGAGTCTATGGTTTTAAATTAGAAGCTCCTTGGGTTGTTCATTTTGGTTTCCCCAGCTGAGCCGAGAGTAAGCAAAAGATACACCTGTTCTGAGTGGATGAATGAACGAATGAACAAAGTAGATGGATGGATGCATGGATGAATGAAATGCAAAATTCACTTTGCACATGTCCAAGTCAGTTTTACCCTTTTTGACACCCTCTCTGCTGGACTCAGGGTCATAATTCAATGCACCCCAAGGAATGTAGAGAAAGCAAAACACAGCCCAGCAACGCAAGCCCCCTCCTGCCAGCACCCCCGGGGCTGCTGCGGCACTCACCGGCACAGGTGGTCAGTCCGGCACACACCACGCAGGTCCAGGCAGTTGGGCTTCTCCTTGTCCTCGTAGGAGCAGCTGGGCAGGATGGTTTGCCGGCGGCGCTCAGCACACGCCTGGTCTTGGCAGGAGCAGAAGAGCATGCGGTAGGTGTACTCGCTGGGCACCCGGTCGAAGAACTGGCGCAGGGCCTTGTGGCACTTGCGGCGGTTGCAGCGCTCGGTGGGCGAGATCTCACGGTTGCAGATGGAGATGTAGGAGGAGCGCAGCTTCTTGCAGTTGTCGTTCAGGTTGCAGGCCTTGGCAGCATCCAGGCAATGGTTGCTCTTGGCGCTGACCACCGGGTCTGCCCCTGTCCCTGGAGGAGGAACAAGAGTGCAGGTCAGAGGCCGTGTGCCTCAGTTTCCCCCTTTGTGAAATGGGGATCATTTCACAGGACCTACCTCCTAAAGCTGTGGTGAGGAGTAAAGGAGTTAATATACAGGTTGAGGGAGTGCTTAGGAAGCGCCTGGTGCAGGGTGAGCTGTACCATGGCAATCTAGGACAACAATGGACTTAAAACGCATCACAAGCCTAAAAGGCAAGCAACTAGGTGTGTATGGCCCTGTTTACAAATATGGGAAATAAAGTGACTGGCTCAGCGTCACACAACGAGGGGGCCCCTATGCACCCACCAGCAGGACACTGGCATTTGGGGTCAGACAATTCTCATGATGGGATCGTCAGCAGCCTGGGTGCAGACAGCACACACATGCCCTCCTGAGGCATTCTGGTGAGAGCCAGATGGGAGATCACCTCACCCAACCTTGTTATTTTACAGATAAGGAAACTGAAGCACTGTGTGGGCAAGGGGTCTGCCCGAGGTTGCCCAGCACAGGAACCCGAGTCACACCCAGAAGTGCAGTTATGCCAGCGAGAACCGTCGATGTAAGCTCCTCATCCGTTCTTCATCCACCCTACAAATGCGTTCCAGTATTTCCTGAGCACCACTCTCTCCACGCAAGGCCCAGCAAGGTGGTGGGAAGGACCCGGGGTGAGGCAGGCTCAGGCCACGCGTCCCTCTCATGGGGGCCAGGCGACTGAGCACTTCCAGCACACAGTTCCTGGTGTTCTAATCACTTGCCCATTAAAGATTGATCAGGTCCTACCTCTGCACAGCCCTCTGCCAGGTGCTGTGTTAGATATAAAAGTGCAAGAGGAGGGCCCACTCTGGTAAAGCTCACAACTCCAGCCAGCAAACCAAGAGGCAGAACAGCACAATGGCCAAGGCTGGCGGTGTTCTAGAGGTCAGCCATCAGCGTTCAACTCCTGGCCCTGATACTTACTGGCTGTGTGACCTGGGACAAATGGCTGAACCTTTGCCTCAGTTTCCTTGTCCGCACATTGGTATCTACCACACAGGGCCTTCGTGAGCAAGAATGAAACAGCTCGTTTTTTTCTCTCTCCCCTACGTCATGATTTTGCCGTCTTCTAGACCATTCCCATAAGCTATTACATCACCCATCTTTAATTTAAAAAAGACCTCTTCGTGACCATACCCCTCTTAAGCTACCACTCCATTTTTCTGCTCCCCTTTAAAGCAAAACCCCTCAATCGAGTTGTCTACACCAGCTGTCCCCTGCTCTCCTCCCATTCTCTCTTGGACCCGCTTCAGCCGGGCATTTGGCCCCGCCTGTCTGATGGATGCTGGGAAATCCACGGGCCTCATCTCCCTCAGCCCATCGGCAGCACTGGACACAGCCGATTCCTCCCTCCTGCCTCCTTCCACTCTCTGCCGGGCTCCCTGCCACCTCCCCACAGTCTCCTGCTCAGCCTGTTATTGTTGGTCCCATCTTCCATACCCAGGACTCAGCCTCCTTTTCTCTACATGTATCTTCTCCCTGGGACTCTCGGCTCATCTCATGGCCTGAAACACCATCACTGTGCTTCCAACCCCCAGATTCCAACCCCTGGATGAGACCTCTTGCCCTGAGCCCCAGACTTCTCTATCTGCCAACTCAACACTTCCAGTTGCAAGCCTAATACCCAAATCTCACACTTAACACATCCAAACCCAACCTCATATTTTCCCCCAAAACCTGGAGCTTCCCTCCACCTCTGACAGCCTTCCTCATCCTGCTGGAAACAACCGCATCCTCCCAGTTGCCAGTGCCAAAACTCCCGGCGCCTCCTTGACTCCTCTCTCATTCACACACTGCCAAACCCTGGCAGCTACACCTTCAAAATACAACCAGAATCCAGCCACTTCTCACCACCGCCACTGCTGCCACCTGGATCCGAGCCACTGACACTGTGCCTGTTAACAGCCTCCTTCTCCCAGCCTCCTGCTCTGCCCTGTGCCCCCATACCCCAACCCATGACAATCTTCTCTCATCACAGCAGCCGGAGAGAACCCTCCAGAACCTACGGCAGAGAGCCATCGCTCCTAGGCTCCAAAACCCCCCGTGGATTCCCCAGCTCATTCGGGGACTTCAGCATGGCCTACAAACCTCTATATGTGCGCTGTCTGATTTGCTGTGGCAGAACAATTTGTGCTTTCTGAAATGCTGTCCGCTCACCACACACGGCTGCTGAATCCGAAATGTGGCTAGGGCATTTCACATGTTCACACAAGGCCCTGAAACACATACCAGATTTTGAAAATGTAATAAGAAAAAAATAATATAGACTGGGCATGGTGGCTCACACCTATAATCCCAGCACTTTGGGAGGCCAAGGCAGGCAGATCATCTGAGGTCAGGAGTTCAAGGCCAGTCTGGCCAACATGGCAAAACCCCGTCTCTACTAAAAATACAAAAATTAGCTGGGCATGGTGACACGTGGTACTACACCCAGCTACATGGGAGACTGAGGCAGGAGAATCACTTGTCGCTTGAACCCAGGAGGCAGAGGTTGCAGTGAGCCAAGAGCACACCACTGCACTCCAGTGTGGGCAACAAAGGGAGATGCTGTCTCAAAAAAAAAGAAAGAAAGAAAGAAAGAAAAGAAAAGAAAGAAAACAATAATGTAAAGTATCTCATAATTTTTTACTTTGATTACACATCGAAGGGGTATTTTTGATCTATGATGTTAAACAAATGTAGTAATAAAAATAACTTCACCTCTTTTTTGTGATTACAAGCAAATGTAGAATTATATATGTGATGCATATCATATTTCCATCAGCCAGCAAGGCTGTATATGGCCTCACCTCCTATACCTTTCTCCTGGCTCATTTCACTCCATTCCAGTCAACCCAGCCTCCTGGATATTCCTGGAACACTCCCATCATGGCCTGGCCACAGGGCCTTTGCACTTACTCTCCCCTTGGCCTGGAAGTCTCTCCCTTCCAACCACAGCCATACAACCACTCTCCTCATCTACTTCAAGACTCTGTTCAAATGTTATCTAATATGTAAGTCCTTCCTGACCACCCCACACATAGTAACAACACCCCATGCACATTCCATGTACCCTCTACTCTGATCTGTTTTTCCCACAGCAATCGTCACTATCTGCCATGGTATGTACTTACTTACTTATTTGTTTGTTTGCATCAAACACAAGCTCCAGGAAGGCAGGGCTGTGCTCAGTGCTGTGTCCCTAGTACCCAGTGTTTGACACGCAGGTGCTATGCAATAGGTATTTAAGGGCTGATGGAATAAGTGTATTTAGGCCAGTGTCTATTTTACAGTAAGTGCTCAAAAAATGTTGGCTAATATTATTAAGCAAGCAACATGGTACAGAGTAGACAACAGTGATCAACACAGGACCACGTGGGGCTCAGCCCAGACCTGAAACTTGGGGGATGATCAACGAAGACTAAGCCATTCACCTCAACCCTTTGTCTGGCCAACAACAGTCTCTTTTTTTTTGAGTCAGAGTTTTGCTCTTGTTGCCCAGGCTGGAGTGCAATGACACGATCTTGGCTCACTGCAACCTCTGCCTCCTGGGTTCAAGTGATTCTCCTGCCTCTGCCTCCTGAGTAGCTTGGATTACAGGGACCTGCCACCACACCCGGCTAATTTTTCTATTTTTAGAAGAGATGGGGTTTCACCATGTTGGCCAGACTGGTCTTGAACTCATGACCTCCGGTGATCCACCCACCTTGGCCTCCCAAAGTGCTGGGATTACAGGCATGAGCCACTGCGCCTGGCCAACAATAGCCCTTTAAAGGCAGAAAGAGAAAAGTGCCCTCTCTTCTTGTTGTAAAAATAAAAGAGGGGAGGGTACATCCAGACAAAGAATCTTATTCTGTGATAAAAGGAAATGAGCTATCAAATCATGAAAGGACATGGAGGAAACTTACATGAAAGGAGACATATATCATACTCTATGATTCTAACGGTATGACACTCTGAAAAAGGGAAAACAGGGAGATCAGTGGCTCCCAGGAGTCAGTAGGGAGTGGGGGAGGAAGAGGCAGAGCATGGAGCATTTTTAGGGCAATGAAACCACTCTGTATGATACTGTAATGGAGGATGCATGCCATTAGACGTTTGTCCAAACCCAAAGAATGTATGACACCAAGAGTGAACTCTAATGTAAACTCTAGCTAGGCATTGCCTCATAATGATGCGTCAATGTAGGTTCAAGAATTGTAACAAATGCCTCCCTCTATAGAGGGATACTGATAGCTGGGGAGGCTGTGCCTGGGGAGGAGTAGCAGGTAGATGGAAACTCTGTACCTTCCTCTCAATTTTGCTATGAACCTAAAACCACTCTTAAAGATATAAGCCTTTTACTAAAAAGAAAAAACGGAGGCTGGGGGAAATTAAGGCAGAAAGAGAATCAAGGGAATTGTTTTCCCAATCAATCCATTAATATATAGTTAATGGGGACCTACTATGTGCCAGGCACTTCCTCAGACACTAAGCCTGCAACCCTGCCAGAGACACAGCTAGGGACAGAGGACCAGCCCATGCCAATGTGAGTTCTGTGTCAGGGAAGTCAGGTGCAGAGAGAAAAGCATCCTGTCCAGACCTAGGGTGGGGGGGGTGGGTCCTGGGAGCAGTGATATCTCTGCTGAAACCTATAGGAGGACTCAGAGGAAGTGAAGACAGCAGAAAAAGGATCCCAGGCACAGAGGGGAGCAGGGGCAACCACTGGGAGGAACTGCAAGCAATTCAATGTGACTGAACATGGAAACCAAGGCAAGGACTGCCAAGACAAGGGCCTTCAGCCACGTTGGGGCATGTGGCCTCTCAGGCAATTCCTTGAGCTGCTACCAAACCATTCTGCCCAGGCCAGAAGGACCCCAGGATCCCTGTCAACACAAGGGCTATTGTGGGGGCACTGCCTCTAAGGGACAGGTTCTCCCAAGCCAGCCATGAGATGCACCTGTCAGAGGCTGGCTGGCTGCTGGCTGGAGGAGTGGAGCAGCCTGGGGCCAAGGTGGAGGAAAGACAACAGGAGGGACCCCAGAGAGGAGGTTAACAACTGCAAGCGGAATGGCAGCTAATTTAGGACTGCGGCTGCCCCCAGGTTCCCCAGGTGCTCCGTTCCCACTCCTCTCAGCAGGTTCCTGAGCTAGTGCTCGTGTAATTATAGCCTCCGTGGCTTCCATTTGGAGCTCGAATAGTGAAAGCTTTTGCTAGGGGGCAGAACATGTAAACTCCTGGGCCAAAACTTGGTAAATTTCCTAGGAAACAAAAACACGAGAAACGCAGCTCCCACCTGGTTACCAGGAAGATGCCCCCTCTAATCCTCCTGGCAGGAACCGGGTTCAAGTGGGCCGGATGATGGGAGAAAGGCCCCCAGGAGCGGGCCTGGGCTCTGAGGCTCTGCCAAGCACCTCGCCAAGGAGGCAGCCTGCACTGCGTTTTCATCATGAGGGAGATGGTGGGGTCAGGGCTCGGCACAGGGACAGCCACTGCCATCTGCAGCAGGCTAACTGGACGCACACCCCTTCCAAGACAGTCACTGCCCTGCCATCCACCCTAAGGCTCCTGTCCCTCCTGTCAGGAAGGTGAGTCCCCACTGGGAAGAAGGAGGTAGGGGATTCTAAACACAAACCTCACCTACCAAGACCCCTCACAATCCTTGCCTGGCACGGGGGCTACAGACCCTGAACTAAAATGTGCAAAGGGTGGGGAATGGGGATTCAGGAAACCCAGCCCCTTCCGTCTCCCTGCCCCATCCCCTGCACCGAGAGCTGAGACCACACAAGACCTGAGAGAGATTCGGGAGCTAGAAATTGATCCCAGGCCTGAGCTGGCCCTGGAGAGCCTGAGCTCAACACGTGCTCCAGTGCCAGCCCCAGTGGGTCTCCCAGGCCGGCTGAGAGCAGCCTTGATGGCCAAGGAGTAAATGGTAAACAGCTGCCCAAGGGAGAGGGAGGCGGGATTTAACAACACTTGGCCTTCTCCAAAACCTCAGTTAAGTCATCCTCCCAGCCCTCGGCTCCTGGCCCTGGGGGACACTCTGGCTTCTTCATCTCCTCCCCTCCTCCTCCCTGGGTAAGGGCCAGGCCGGGGGAGCACAGCCAGCCAGGGAGCAGAGCCAGCAGCAGAGGGGCAGGCCAGCTGGGGGATGCACAACCAGGGGCTGCAGCTCAGCCTCCCCAACAGCCCTGCCCAGCCACACCCAGCCCAGCCTCTCCTGTTAATTCCTGGGGTGCTGCCCTGAGCCAAGAGCCCATCTGCACCACTGAGCCGTGGTTCCAGACAGTGGAACTCCCTATCCCCAGAAGGCAAGCATATGAGTGCTCTTTAAACTCATATTCTTTAAATATGTATTTCACTTTTATATTGAGATGGGTTTACCAAACTTCCGTTTCCTATCTCGTTTTGGTCATATTAACAGTACCACCTCTACTACTGACGTTTCATTAATTTTTTCTTTAAATTCCTTAATGCTTTTTTTTTTAAGACGGAGTTTCACTCTGTCACCCACTGGAGTGCAGTGGCATGATCTCAGCTCACTGCAGCCTCTGCCTTCCAGGTTCAAGCGATTCTCCTGCCTCAGCCTCCTCAGAGTAGCTGGGATTACAGGCGCCTGCCACCACACCCGGCTAATTATTTTTTGTATTTTTTAGTAGAGACGGGGTTTTGCCATGTTGGCCAGGATGGTCTCGAACTCCCGGCCTCAGGTGATCCGCCCGCTTTGGCCTCCCCAAATGCTGGGATTACAGGCATGAGCCACCACGCTGGGCCTAAATCCCTTAATTCTTAAATAATGAATCTGTTTAAATCCTTATTGACTCACCTTTTACATTTTTCAATACCTATCTAGATTTATCCTAAATGATAACACCTACATTGGTTCTGAAAGTTTCTAACACACTAGAATGCAATAAAGATAAAAATACGTATTTGTTGGCCCCATCTCCCATTCTAGCAGTGGTGTGCAATGCACTCAGAGGAGGAAGTCACTGGTTTAGAGAAAAGGCACTTGACCTCTGGTGCATTTGTGACTCACAGGCCCACTGAGTCAGGAGCTCTGTGGCTAGCACCCGGGCATCTGGATTTCACAAGTTCCCTGTGATTCTGAGGCCACCTTCCAAAGACTGAGAACCAGTGCTTAGGGGAGGAGCAGGGCTGCCCTTGGCCCACTCCCCAAACACACACACACACCCCTCACCCAACACACACACCTTACCCAGCACACAATTTAGCAAACCCACCCTTCACAGAAGATGGTCTGTGGCCAGCTATTGTCACCTAAGCACACCCCCCAACGGTTTCATCCCCCTCTGCCACCTCCCGACAGAGAGGATCTTCAAGGTAGACTTTCCAATAACAAATGAGCCTGTGGGCAGAAAGGAGAGGCTCCCCATCCTGTAAAGCCTCCCAGGCAATGGGGACCCAGGTGTTTTAACCACCCTTCCTGCCTCCTAGGAAACTGCCCCTCATCCCATTTGTAGCTGCAGTGTCTGTCCCTGAGCCCACCCTTGGCCCCTGGGCCAAGATGTAGAGCTCTACTACTTAAATAGGGGTTAAAGAATGGGGTTCTTAATTCTGTCTCTGCTTCTCCAAGCTGAAGAAGACCCTAGGTAAATCTTTGTGCCTCTCTCGGTCTCATTACTTTTTTTTTTTTTTTTGAGACGGAGTCTTGCTCCATCCCCCAGGCTGGAGTATAGTAGCGCCGTCGCGGCTCATTGCAATCTCCACCTCCTGGGTTCATGCCATTCTCCTGCCTCAGCCTCCCAAGTAGCTGGGACTACAGGTGCCTGCCACCACACCCAACTATTTTTTTGTATTTTTAGTAGAGATGGGGTTTCACTGTGTTAGCCAGGATGGTCTCGATCTCCTGACCACATGATCCACTCACCTCGGCCTCCCAAAGTGCTGGGATTACAGGCATGAGCCACCGCGCCCGGCCTCAGTCTCATTTCTTAACCTGAATAATGACAGGTTTTGAACTGCATAATCCCTTACATTTTGTGCCTCTCCCACTTGCCCACCCAACACACCAGTGCAAGATGCTGAGGGATGAAGGGCCAGGGAATGCCCTGCTGTCTTACCTCGTTCCTTCAAGCCGGAGCCACAGCTCCACCGTGGCAGGCTAAAAGGAGCCTACTCTGGTACTGTGCAAACTCAACAGCATGTGTGCACACCAAGGAACACACACACACAGATACCCAACAATACCCACCTCTCCCGGAGTAGAACCTGAGTCCCTGCATTAGTAGCCAGTCAACAAATATTTTCATACACCAACTACATGCCAGGCCCTAAAATCCAGCTATGAGAAGGAAAGAAAGAATCTTCCCTCTCCTGCAGCTTTCATTCTAGTGAGGGAAAGATTGATAGTAAACACATAAATACATAAATAAGGTCGGCCGCAGTGCCTCATACCTGTAACCCCAACGCTTTGGGAGGCCGAGGCAGGCAGATCACTGAGGCCAGGAGTTACAGCCTGGCCAACACGACAAAACCCCATCTCTACTAAAACCACAAAAATGAGTTGGGAGTGGTGGCGTGCACCTGTAATCCCTGCTACTCGGGAGGCTGAGGCAGGAGAATGGCTTGAACCCAGGAGGCAGAGGTTGCAGAGAGGCAAAATCGCACCATTGCAACTCCAACCTGGGCGACAGAGTGAGGCTCAGGCTCAAAGAAAGAAAGAGAGAGAGAAAAACAGAAAAAGAGAGAGGGAGAGAGAGAGAGAAAGAAGGAGGAGGAGGAGGAGGAGGAGGAAAGGGAGGGAGGGAGATCAGGCAGGGAGGGAGGGAGGGAGGGAGGGAGATCAGGCAGGGAGGGAGGGAGGGAGGGAGGGAGGAAGGAAGGAAATTTAAAGAAAGCAAAATAAGGGAATTTAAAAGAGAATGACCAGCTGGGCACAGTGGTTCAGGCCTGTAATCCCAGCACTTTGGGAAGCTGAGGTAGGTGGATCAGTGGAAGCCAGGAATTCAAGACCAGCCTGGCCAAGAGAGTAAAACCCCATCTCTACTAAAAATACAAACATTAGCCGAGTGTGGTGGCAGGTGCCTATAATCCCATCTACTCAAGAGGCTGAAGCAGGAGAATCGCTTGAACCTGGGAGGCAGAGGTTGCCGTGAGCCAAGATCGCGCCACTGCACTCCAGCCTGGGAGACAAAGCAAGACTGCGTCTCAAAAAAGAAAAAGAAAAAGAATGACCAGGGAATGAGGGAGGGCCTTTCCGAGGAGATGACATCGAGTTGAGGTAGAATGACTAAAATGACGAGCAGTAATGGACCACACACACAAAAACATGGGAAGGGATTTCCAAGCAAAAGGAGGAGCAAGCACAAAGATCCTGAGACAGCTATGAGCTTGGCACATTCCTAGTCAAAACAAAGGGTAAGGTTGCCGGAGCTTGCCGGAGCTTCCCGGAGGAGGCAGAAGTTAGAGGAAGTAGAAGTCAGAGGGACAGTCAGGAGAGACCTTGGGGGGGCAAGTAAAAATTTCAGATTTTATTCTAAAATGCAAAGCGCTGGAGAGCATTAAGGAGGAAGGCACATGATCTCATTCACTGACACATGGAACTGAGGGTATATCTGAGGGTGGCAGGCAGAAAAGGAGACCAGTCACAGGTTATTGCAGTAGCAGGAAGCTAGTGGAGGCTGGGGTGGGGTGGTGACTGCAGAGAGGGCAAAAGGTGAACCCATTCTGCATATAATTTAGAGATAAAGCCAACAGGATTGCTTATATTTTGAGTGGGAGGAGAGAGAGAAATCAAGAAAATCTCTTGGGTTTTTGGCCTGAGCACCAAGTAGATGGAGATATCATCTCACGAAAAAGGAAAGACTTGGAAAGAAGAGAGGCAGAATGAAATGGACCATTCTGTTTTTGACTTAAGTTTGAGATGTCTATCAGATGTCGAAGCGGAGATGTTGAATAGGCAGAAGGGTCCACAAGCCAGGAGTTCAGGAAAGAGGTCTGGGCTAAAGACACAAAACTTGGCATGGTTGACACTGGAGGCTGTAGAAAGTCACATAACTCAGTGAGGCTCCCTAGGTTGGGGATGAGAACAAAGAAGAGGAAGTAAGTCAGGACAGAGCTCCATGATGTTCAATGGAGGCTGGAAAGGAGTGGACCTTGAGCTGGTGGAAAACCAAGAGATGCTGATTTCATGGAAGGCAAGAGTTTCAAAAAGGAGGATGGTCAACTGACACCCCCAAATAATTAGGGGCATAAGGGTGAGCGGAGGGGCAACTCACAACGAGATGTAGAATAAATAAACTCTCAGCAGGGTTGGAAGGAAGACAGGAAGGGCAGCAAGAGAAAGGGAGGGTCCAGGAGCAGAGACTCCAGGGAGTTGCCCCTAATCCCAGTCCTCCCTGTAGGGTTAAAGCCACCATGACCATCACCTCCACACCTCATGCTGGATGACTGTCATCTCCACACCTCATGCTGGATGAGCATCACCTCCACACTTCATGTTGGATCTCCTCATGGGGCATCTAACCCCAGTCTGCCCTCAAGATCCATTTATTTTTTGCAACAAACACTTACAACCCACTGTGTGGAAAGTAAGCCTGGATTGACGAATAAAACCACCAAGTCTCCTGCCCTCCTGGTGCTCACATTCTAGCTCAGGTGAGAGATCACAAGTAAACAAATGGAAACTTTCCTTTTTGAGTGTGGGGTCCCAGAAAAAGCAGAGACCCTGGTCCAGCAGTGGCTTGTGGGGAAGACGGAGGACCTGGCTGGGCCACTATCAGAGCAAGTGTGCACAGGTTGTGTAAACTCTTTGAGCCTCACTTTCCTTACCTGCAAAACTGAGATAGAATACCTACCTGCCTACACAGAGGACTACGCTAAGAAAAAAAGGGACAATGTGGATGAAAATACCCCTTACAGTTACCAACCCTTAGTGCACAGGCAATGTTGCTTGTTTAAAGAGGTGTCACCTGGCCGGGCGCAGTGGCTCACACCTGTAATCCCAGCACTTTGGGAGGCCGAAGTAGGCAGATCGCTTGAGGCCAGGAGTTCAAGACCAGCCTGGCCAACATGATGAAACCCCATCTCTACTAAAGATATGGAAATTAGCTGGGCGTGATGGTGCGCATCTGTAATCCTAGCTACTCAGGAGGCTGAGGCACAAGAACTGCTTGAACCAGGGAGGTGGAAGTTGCAGTGAGCTGAGGGCTCTCACCACTGTACCCCAGCCTGTGTGACACCGCGAGATTCTGTCTAAACAAAAAAATAAAAATAAAAATAAAAACAAAAATAAAAATAAAGTGTCCCGTGGCTGGAAAGGTCCTCCCTCCCATCTCACCTCTCAGGCTACCTTCACATTACACTGCCCTGCTAAGAAAAGAAGACAGTCCCTTGTGCTCCAGCCTCTACACACTATGCTGCAAAAGATAAAACGGTCCCCAGTCTTCCCTTCATAAGCAAAAGATCTTCAGGGCTTCCTCTGCTCCATCCCAAGCAAGGTCTCGGGGCATCTTCCTCCCTTCTGGGCCCCTTCACCACCGGGAGTGGGGGCCAAGAGCACCGCAACATCTAGCTGGAAGCAATACATCGGTGTTCCCATCCCCAGTAGCTAACAAGACCAATCCCAGAGTCTTGCTTCTCAGTCCTCTCAGTTGTCAATCAAAGCCCAAGGATCCAATGGGACCTGAACCCTTTGGGGAACCCTTGTCCTCTACTGCTCTGTAGGTCAGGGTGTTCACCCTTCTCAAATCAGTCCTGGGAAGTCTTAGTTCAAGCTTCCTTATAATCTCAACTTTCTTTCTGAACTTTCCCCTCATTCCCAGCCTCACCATGACACTGGGACCACCCAGCGCTCTCCAGGTGAACCTGCATTTTTGAAAGCAGGTTAACCCACCAAAAATCAATTTGACGAATGGCAAATACACTGAACATCAATTTGAAATAAAATCAATTTGGAACCTTTCAAACTGCATTTTATATTTTCTCAAATTTTAACCACACTTAAAATTCTTTCTCCAAGTCCTCAAATTTCAGGTTAGTCTTAATTTTGTGGTTCTGACAACTAAAAATTTCTTTCACATTCAAAGGAATTTTTTCAACCACTTTTGAGTGCCCTATTTCTTTTGAATATCGTTTTGGTATTTGGGGTTTTTTTTAAATATTTGAGGTTTTTACCGTTCTCACACCAGTTCCCACAATGATGAGTTGGGTTTAATTTTGTATTTGTAACCATTAAAAACCAAATTTGAGGCATTTCATATTGATGCAATAACCTAAATCTTTCCTTAGCATTTTTTATTTGATGGTGTAGAGAATGGACATAGGAGTTGAAGCACCCATCATACCTAAACTTTTGTTTACTGATTATGAAATATACTTTTCTCACCATAAGAAGTCCACGTCAACTCATGACCCTTAGCTCCCCAAAAACTGAACATATCTTAAAATACAGCTATGAAGACCATTTGCAAAAATCTTCAAAAGCCATGAAAACCATTAAATGTCAATTTCTAAAACTATGGAAAACAATCCAAAGACTTAGTTTGGGTAAATCAATGCATTTTGTAAAATCAGTGACTCTGTTATTTAGCATCCTAATTTTGAAAGAAGTGGCCACTGGGCAGCTCATGGATGGCTGGGGGTCTCCTTTCTCCTCATCATTTCTGCCCCATCTGTCCTCCTAGGAAGTTCATGTCATCAGCTGCCCCCACTCCTCTGGAGGCTGTCACTCACCAACCCTGCCACTCCCCTCTCTCAAGAGTGACCTCACACCTGGCTCACCATCTCCGGTTCATCCCTTCCCAGGCACCATTCCTAGAGGCTTCCACGCAACAGGGACAGTTTGACTGCACAACACTCTATCCGCCTCCAGTGATCTCCTCCTGCCCTTAGCTCCCCATTGCCGTAGTCATATCCTTGACCTTGACCTTCATCAACATCCAAATCCCTGTTGAAAGGCTGACATCACACATCCCAACCTCAGGCCACCCTCTCCTCACCTTCCAGCTCCCTCTCTGGAATTCCCACTCCAGTAAACCCTTAACCTCTCCCAGACCCTGACCCACTGACCCGACCACTTGCTCTCCCTCACCCGTCCCCCTACCCTGTCCTCAGTTCCTCCTTACCCAACCTACATTTCCCAGCCTGCACGCAACACCCTGAGCTCCTCAGCCCCTCTCTTCCTCCTCTCTTACTCCATCACAGCCAAAACCCAGTAACCCCCATGAAACCCAACCACCCCAACTCCATGCCGGCTCCTGAGCAGCCAAAGGTCACTAGGTAACACATACACACACACACACGCACACACACACACGGGCTGACTGGTCTCATTTTGAAGTCCCAATCTCCAGCTCCAAATGCCTTAAAGCAGCCATTTCTTGCCTTCCCCTGCTTAAGCTAATTACCTTGTGTCTTGGTCTGTTCGGGCTGCTATAACAAATACCACAGGCTGAGTGGCTTATAAATAAATCACGGAAATTTATCTCTCATGGTTCTCAAGGCTGAAAAGTCCAAGATCGAGGTGCTGGTGGATTTAGTGTCTGGTGAGGGCTCACTTGCTTGTTCACAGACAGCCGTCTTCTGGCCGTGTCCTCCTCACTTGTCAGAAGGGCCAAGTGAGCTCTCCAGGGTCTCCTTTAGAAGGACACTAATCCCATTCATAGGGGCTCCACTCTCATGTCCTAATCACCTCCCGAAGGCCCCACTTCCTAAAACCCTTGCTTTGGGGTTTAGGATTTCAACCTATAAATTTGTTGGGCAGCAGGACCAAATATTGAGACCATAGCACCTTAACTCATATTTGTTGAGAAAATAGATTTGGACAGAAATGCCCTCGCCTTCTCACCCACCAGTGACCAACCTGCCTCACCTGGACACCCAGCTCTGCCTTCTCTCTGTTGGAAGGACCCAGCTCCAGCCTTGTCAAAGGCTGCCCTGCCATGCGTGCTGGTGCATGCCACAGGGATCCATCCCTCCTCACTTATTGAAGACATCACTCCTGAAATCACCCCTTCCTGCTTACGTCCTTCAATTCCACCCTTTCTCGGGATCTTTCCCAAAAGTTACAAATGTACCACCATCATTGCTTTTCTCAAGACAGAACAAAACCAAAAGCAAAGCCTTCCCTTGACCACCGCCCAGCCCCCTATTTCACTCCTCTCCTTCCTAGCAAAGCTTGAAAGAGTAGATTTCTGGTTGCTGATTTTACCTGCTCCCTTCACATTTTCTCCTCCATCCTCCCCACATCAACATTTCAACCTCACCCTCCAAGAACGATATTCTAGCAAGATCATGGGAAATGGCAGATGGAACAGCTAGCCAAACGCCTGGGTGGGGTCCTGCCTGTGGGGTCCTCCCTAGGTGGGACCCAGGGAAGCACATGTGGCTGGAACCTTTTATTTTAAGAGTGATGAGAAACCACTGGAGGCATTGAGACAGAGGCATGCCTCAATGTCTCTGTCGCTGAATCAGGAAGTCACTTCTCTAAACTTCACTGCCTTGACTTCTGGGTTGCATCTGACCAGGCTAACCACTTCCCCTTTCTTTCTTTTTCTTTCTTTCTTTATTTATTTATTTATTTATTTATTTTTGAGACATAGTCTTACTCTGTCACCCAGGCTGGAGTGCAGTGGCATGATCACAGCTCACTGCCACCTTGACCTCGTGGGCTCAAGCAATCCTCCCACCTCAGCCTCCCGGGTAGCTAGGACCACCCGCATGTGCCACCATGCCTGTCAGTTTTTGTATATTTTGTAGAGATGGGGTTTTGCTATGTTGCTCAGGTTAGTCTCAAACTCCTGGACTCAAGAGATCCGCCTGCCTCAACCTTCCAAAGTGCTGGGATTATAGGTATGAGCCACTACACCTGGCCCACTTCCCCTTTTTTGACACCTCTACTTGTCTTGGCTTCCCTGACACAGCTGACTGATTTCTCCCTCCCTCTCTGGCCCTAGTCTCAGCTGCCTTTGCTAGCTCTTCCTCCTCTACTAGATGGTGAGACCCAGCCTCGCTCTCTCCTGACTATACACCCTCGCTCCATGATGTCATGGTTCCGTGGCTTTAAACACTATCTATACACTAATCACTCTCAATCCATGTATCAACCCTGACCTCTCCCCAGAACTCCAGGCCTACATCTAACTGCGTCCTTGGCACTTCCAGGGGGGAGACCTAATTGGCATCTCCACCCTAAAACAGCCAACACAGAACTCTTAATTTCTGCCCACTGAACTTCCCAATCTGTTCCTCCCCTCATCTTCTCCATCCTAGTAAATGGCATCACTGTTGTTCAAGTCCAAAATATCAAGTTATCCATATATTCATCCCACTTCCCTTCAACTCCACCTCCAAAATATATTCCAAGCCCATGCATCCTCTCCATCTCACCTACGACCGTCTGCAGCAACCTCCTAACTGATCTCCCTGGCTCCACTCTGCTCTGTGCCCACCCCCATGATCCATCCTCCAGAGTGCAAGAGTCATCTTTTCAAACACATAGATCATACTGTGCTAGTCAACTGCCTCAATGCCGCCAGTGGTTTCTCATCACTCTTAAAATAAAAGGTTCCAGCCACATGTGCTTCCCTGGGTCCCACCCTCCATAGGCAGGACCCCACCCAGGCATTTGGCTAGCTGTTCCCTCTGCCATTTCCCTGATCTTCCCATGGCTGGATCCTTCCTGTGAGTCAGATTTTGGCATTCTCAGTCACCTCTGTCCTATCATGCTATTTTAATTCTCAGCTTGGCATTCTTCACTATCTCACATGTCTTGTTAATTTGTTTGTTGGCTTGTTTTCTATTTTTCTGTGTCTCCAGTTAATAGAAGAACATAAACTCCATACGAGCAGCACCCGTCCGTGTTGTTCGCTGATGTATCCTCAGCACCTCGAACAAGGCAAGGCCCACAGAGGGTGCTCAGCGAATATCTGGGGATAAATTCACACACCTTCCTTCGGAGCCTAAGCTCCCTGAGTTACTGCAGAACCCTCCAGACACAGGAGGCCCCAAATACACGAACCAAGTGCACTCTACTCATTCCTGTTGCTGATCAGGCAAAGATGGCCTCCCTTTTTCTAATGCCCCTCCCTGTTCACCCTTGAGCCCTCTTTCCATGGCTCCCCTAAGAGGATGAACAGGGGGCTGGAGGGTCATTCCTCTGATGGTCGGAGCTGATGCTGTTCTGAGCCACTCTGGCCCCTCCCTCCCTGTCCCCTCTTCCCTTCCTTCCCTATCCCTTCAGCCAGAAGGCCACTGCCAAAAACCCACAGCCACTCCCACACACTGACACGCACACACACACCACACCACACACACACAACACCCCGTACACTACTCCATACACATGTACACACACACCTACACACACCACACACCACACACTACACTACCCCATACACATGTACACACACCACACAACACACCATACACTACCCCATACACACATACACACCACACATCACACACCTCACCCCATACACTACTCCATACACACCGACACACACACCACACAAACACCCCATACACTACCCCATACACACCTACACACACACCACACACACCACATACACACTATATACACTACCCCATACACACCTACACACACAACACACCATACACTACCCCATACACACCAACACACATCTATACACACACCACACTCCCTATGCTACCCCATACACACCTACACACACCACACACACATCCCATATACTACCCCATACACACGTACACACACACACCACACACTAAACACCCCATACACTACCCCATACACTCCTACACACACGCCACACACACACTATATACACTATCCTATACACACCTACACATACACAACACACCATATACTACCCCATACACACACATCTATACACACACCACACTCCATATGCTACCCCATACACACCTACACACACACCACACACACCACATACACACTATATACACTCCCCCATACACACCTACACACACAACACACCATACACTACCCCATACACACTAACACACATCTATACACACACCACACTCCCTACGCTACCCATACACACCTACACACACCACACACACGACATCCCATATACTACCCCATACACACGTACACACACACCATACACAAAACACACCATACACTATCCCATACACTCCTACACACACACACCACACACACACTATATACACTATCCGATACACACCACACAACACACACCTAGACTACCCATACACACACATCTATACACACACCACACTCCATATGCTACCCCATACACACCTACACACACACCACACAATACCCCATACACTACCCCATACACACGTACACACACACCACACAATACCCCATACACTACTCCATACACACGCACACACACACCACACACACTATATACACTATCCCATACACACCTACACACATATACCATACACTACCCCATACACACGTACACACACACCTATACACACACCACACCCCATAAACCACCCAATACACACGTACACACACCACACACAACACCCCATACACTACCCCATACACACTAACACACACACCACACACACACTATATACACTACCCCATACACTCCTACACACACCATACACTACCCCATACACTCCTATACACACCACACACACTATATACATTACCCCATACACACCGACACACAAATACACCATGCACTACCCCATACGTACACACACACCTATGCACACCACACCCCATACGCTACCCTATACACATGTACACACATACCACACACAACACCCCATACACTACCCCATACACACATACACACACACACCTACACACACCACACACCACACACTATATACACTATCCCATACACATGTACACACACCACACACACAACACACCACACACAACACCCCATACACTACCCCATACACAGCTACACACATACACCTACATACACACACCACACACAACACCCCATACACTACCTCACACACACACCACACGTACCACACACCTACACACACACACCACCCCACATATACATCACCCTACACACACCTACATACACACCATACAACACCACACATCCCATACACTACCCCATATACACCTGCACCCCATACACACCTACACATGCCATACACACAACACCCCATACACTACCCCATACACACCTACATACACACCATGCACCTATAAACACACCACCCCACACATAAAACCACACCGCACACCTACATACCAGACAATACCACACACACACCAGCCCATACACTACCTCACACACACCACCCCACATACCTAGACACATATTACACATACATACCACACAAACACTCCATACACTACTGCATACACACCTACACACACCCCTACACACACATCACCACACACAACAACCCATACATTACCCTATACACACCTACACACACAACACACACAACACCCCACACATACACCACCCACACACACATACCACACACACCACACATAACACCCCATACATTACCCTATACACATCTACACACACCCTTACACACACCACACACCTACACATACACCACCCCCACACACACATACCACACACCACCACACATAACACCCCATACGTTACCCTATACATCACACACCCTTACACCACACACCTACACCACCCCACACATACACCACCCCCACACCTACATACATACACACCCCTACACACACACCACCCCACACACACCTATGTACACACCATACAAAACACCCTATACACTACCTCACACACCCACACATCACCCCACACACACCTACACACACACTACATACACACCACATACACAACAGCCCATACACTACCCCATACACACCTACACACATACCTATGCACACACACCTACACACACACCATCCTACACATATACCACCCCACACACACATACATACACACCACACACACAACCCACACACTACCTCAAATACCTACACAACACATTATCCCACACATATGCCACTCCACACTACACCCACACACACCTCGTACACTACCTCATACATACCTACACCATACACCACCCCACACATACACCACCCCACACGCCTACACACGCAACACACACAACACCCCATACTCTCATACACATCTACATACACACCACCTCACACCTACACACTACACACACACCCCATACACTACCTTACACACACCTACACACACACCACCATATATACACACCACCCATATTACTTCACACACAGCCCTAAACACACAAACCGCCCACCCACGCACTCCACACACACCATGCACATCCCACCTATGCACACCCTGTCCCACACAATCACACACACCAGCACACATACATTACCCCACATCCACACACACACTAACATACCTACACACACAAACACCTACACACACTCCACCACTGACACACATACATTACCTCAAACACATACTACATACACCAACACATACATTGCACACACACTGCCATGCACAATACCACCACACACACATCACAGGCACTCCATACACTATCTCACACACCCCACGCACACCACTACACACACACCACCTCACACCACCACACACGCATCACATATACACACACACAAACACACACATCACCACCTACACATATCACCATGCCCACACACACCACCTCACACACATCACATACACACACCACTACACACACACACACCACTGCCTATACATATCTACCATCTCCACACACACACACACACCCCACCTCTCTCACACACCACATGCATATGCCATGCATACTTACACTCTCCACACACCAGACACACACACGTGTTCCCATCACACAATGACCCCCTCTCGCTGTTGCTCACCGTGCACAGCATGGGGTTACAGGAGCCTGCAGGCACGGGTTGGAGGGGAGCGCCCAGGGCAGGTGCTCACATCCTGTTTTCTGAGCCGGAGCGAGTGCAGTTGATGGCGAAGCCAGGGCGTGCTCAGGGAGCGCGGAGCCCCACCAGCGCCGTCTCAGGAGCAGCACCAAGCAGGGGCATCTGGCCAAGAGCTGCCCCGCACCCCAGCCGCTGGCAGGGCCTGCCCCACACATGGAAGGAGAAACAGGCAGGTGGCTCCCTGGAAGATGTTACTTGGAGGGTACCAGAAAATACCTTCATCCAAAAATATCTCACTTCAACCACAGCACCTGAAATACTACCATGAAAGAGGCTTTGTTTGTGGGAGGGGGCGCTACATTTTGTTCTCTCCTGGTCTTTCTCATAGCAATTTCTTACTTGGACACAAAGGCAACCAAAGATGAAGTCACCAACACCCTGCTCACACCTTAGTGCCGGCAAATCCCTTCTACCCACTGACAAGAACCTGAGGTCACTGGCGCTGACAGAGAGAGAGAGCAGATGAAAACAGAAGAGAGAAAATGTCGATCCCTCCAGCTTTGGCACCTGTGGAAAGGGAAGCTGCCTTCCTCCTGGTGGCCCCAAGCACCGTGAGAGCCATTCAGTCACCTGTCTCCACCACCTGACAGTCCACATCTCCCTGTCCCCACAGCCCCCGCTCTCTTGCACCCCACACCCACTCCCTGGCCATCAGATGAATTCTCCCTGAAAGGGGAGGTGTCGGAGGTGACAGAGCTGCAGCTAAAGCCCAATTTTCGTTGACACTCAGAGCCTCTGACAGCTGTTAGAAGAAGAATGTGATTTTGAAATTTAAATAACACACTTCTGCATTCGGCTCAGGGAGACAACCTGAGGATAAGCAGTTTATCGCCCGAGCCACCGCGAAGGGGGCAGGGAGAGCTGCTGCTCTGCTGTTCTTCCGGTTCTTCCCTGCCCTCAGCCCCGTGCCCCCACCTCATCACAGGGTGGCCTCGGAAGGGGGTCTCTGAGAGGCACCAGCCCGACCTGCTGAAACATTAAAGCCTCACCCTGTATTCTTTTGCTCAGCAGCCCAAGGAGAGGAGGGGGTGCCCGCACAAAGGCTAGGTCTCCTGCCCCCAGGCCTGGGGTACACAGAGGGAGCCGACCCCGGGAAGGCAAGGGGCTTCCCTAGACACCTGGCCGAGCAAAGCCGGGTCCAATCCTCCCCCAGCCCCCACCAGGGCCACAGGGGTGTCTTCCTGGGGACTGACTTTTGAGCCCAGGGATAAGTCTCTCCCCACACCAAGGGCAGACCAACTCCTCCCTAGGGACCCGAGCCCCCTAATCAGGCAGTCATCCTGAGTTCTGCCACGGAGAAGTCCTGGGCTGGAGCACCCCAGAGAGGCCACTGTCCTGTCTGCCACAAGGATCCTTGTTCATTGTCACCTGAGCCCCCAAGCTCAAAGACTTGGGATTCCTTCATCTCCCCAGGCTCAGCCAGGCCTCCCAGCCATGATGTCACCAGGAACACCATTCCCACATCGCACTTTCTCCTCTTGCAAGACTTCCCTTATTTCCCCAGTCATTGCTGGTTGCTGCCTCCCCTGAACTCTTGGGGCAGCACTTGGTCTACACTGCTACTGAAAAGAAGCCACTTAGGGAGTCCCTAAGTGAGTATCTGCCTGTTGCACCACACAGTGAGGACACGGGTCTGATTCTCTTATAGCAGTGGTTGACCATCTCCGGAACACACGAAGCACTCAGTATTTACTGAACAAAACATGTTCCTCCGAGGTCTGGCCCCAGCCCTGCCCCAGCCCTGCCCCTGCCCTGCCCTGCCCTGCCCTGCCTTGCCCTGCCCCTTCCATGAGCAATTCCTGCACACCCCGGCCAGGACCCGCCCCTTCTCAATGCCCCAGATACTCCTAAGATGTCACACACATGTGACACCTCACAATTGCTTAGCACCTCTCGCAAAGCCATCAGCTCCCTCCAGTCCGCAAACAGTGATACCCTTCGCCAGCACTTAGGGTGCTCCTGTGCCCCGGCACGCTGAGTGCCAATGCTTGCAGGGCAGCTGGACTGCTCCATCTTGCAGATAAGAAACATGAGGTTCGGGGGTCCAGTGAGCTCTCACAGTAGGGTAAGGCCAGGATTCACAACGAGGACTAGCCGGTCTCAAAGTCCACATTCCAGCCGTGATGCCAGGATCCTCGGTGGCCGTGTATTAGATACAAAGGACAGTGTCACACACACAGAGGACACAAAGGGTGATGGCTGCACAGGACACAGAGACCAACACATACAATCACACACATGCCGCCAACACGTGGCAGCGAGCACCATGATAAAGGACAAAGTGCTGTGGCACCAGGGGATGGTGGTGGTCACCTCTCAGAAGCTGTATGCAAGACTTCTTGGCAAGGGGTAGCGTTTGAGTGCTAGTTCCCTCTTCTCCTGAGCCCGCCCTCCAACAAGGACCACAGGAGCATCTAACAAGAACATCCCTGGCCCTCTCCAGGCTCCAACCAAGCAAGACGGCCCACCCCAGACACATGCTGGCCAACCATGGTAGACATTGCCATCTCTTCCACCTCCAGTCCACAAAGGCCACTGAGCCCAGGCCACTCACCAGCCTCTATCTGTCCCTGTCACAGCACAGCACGTGATGGCCGTCCCCACCCAAGACTCCCTCTGAGCCTCAGGGGCCCATTGCTCTCTGGAAATCACCTGATCACCTCTACTCCAGTCACCACCAAGCACTATCCCAGCGTGAAAGGCGGCCTCGCATCAGCAAAGGCACACACAGTTTCCAGAATGCCGGGTTCTAGGCTGGCCCAGCCACAACCTGCCACTGGACCTTGGAGAAACCAGTCCATACTAATGTTTTAAAAGCTAACACAGCTTAGAGCAGCATGCCAGGCTCAGGCCAAGCACTCACCCGCACTATCTCATTTAGTCCTAACAAAAATTCTCAGAGGTAGGTGATGCCATTGGCCCCAGGTTAGGCAAGAGAACAGGACTGGGGCTTAGAGAAGTGCTTCAGAGGTGGGACGGGGATTGGAATCCCATCAACATGTGTGCCGTCCCTCTGAGCCTCACTTTCCCCTTCTGTCAGGTGAAGGGGTGGGCCTCCATAATCCCTAAATTCCCTTCCAGCTTCAGAAAGGATGCCACATGCCCAAGCCTCTAGCCACACTTGCACAGCATGGCCAGACCCCGGAGCCCCTGCCCCTCACGAGAAGTGTCATCAGACACAGCGCCTGATGACAGCCAAGGCCATCTGCCCACTTCTCCCTGTCCCTTAGGCATGGCCCCAGTATTGGTGAGGACGCCTCTGCCCAACCCGCCCAGTCCTCTTCATCACCACTTTGACATCCACCCACCTCTCTCTAGTTCTACAGGCCCACATCCCTGCTGACTCCACACCACCCTTCCCAGTCCTCCTTCCCTCTGCAAACTCCCTCTTCCTGAAAGATCTTTTCCTTTTTTTCCACCTTGGTTCTACCCTCTCCTGCCTCCCCAGGTGAAATCAGCTGGGATTCAGCAGTCACAGGGTCATGGAGCCTGGGGATGAGGAGGATGCTCCACTTCACCTCCTCAACCCCTGCACCCACCTAAACAACCTCTGCCTCCACTGAGCACCCCAGGCAGACAGAAGATGACCCACTGCGCCAAAGCTGGCTCAGTCCCTGATGCGCTGTGGGCACTTTGCCGACATCCCTTCCCACCGAACCCTCTTAGGGCATCACACGTCCATCTTACAGACGTAGGCACCACAGCTCAAAAAGGCCATAGTGAGCCGCAAGATCACACACCCCTAAAAGGCCTAGTCAGGATTCGAACCCAGGACTGTCTGGCTCAAGGCCCGCGCTCTTCCAGGCACCTCCCTAAATACTGTCTCACGCTTTCAAGGGCAGTTTGAATTGCTAGAACAGGACAAAACTCACTTCTTCTCCATGAAATCTCTTCCCACATACAAGGGGAGGGTAGAACATGTGGACATGTCTAACATCACTGTCGCTGTGACTCAGATCACAGCCACACTGCTCCCTACCTGGTCCTGGACTCAGGACTCGGCTGACCCACCGCTGAGTCCAGGGTCTGTCAGGCAGCACTGGGCAGAGAGGACGGAAGAAGCTGCCCTTCCCCAAGGCTTCTGGACATTGGAGGGTGCTGCAGGAATCCTGGCAGCTTTCTTTGCAACAGAATCCCAGTATGAGTTTCCGAGAACCCCAACAGAAAAAGATGAGGAAGAACAGACATTCCAGGAGGCCCCTATAACGGAGCCCTGAATTCACAGACAGGAGCTGGTAAACAGATAGTAGCAACTGAGTCCCAAAGACACAGGGGCATCCTCCCTGGTGTCCCACCTGGAGATAGTATAGACCAGAAGCGGCCACCAAGACTCCATGCCTCCCTCCCTACCCACAGTCTTTCCACACAAAGAAGTGGAGGGGGCAGCATGCAGGCAATATGAGTGGGGGTGGGGAGGGGCTTCCCACAGGATTTCGTGCAATCCTGCGGGGTGACAGCCTTTTAATGCCAAAGTTCTAGCGCAGGTTCTTGGTTACTCACAACAAGACTTTGCAGCCAGCGTACCACACACAGATGGGGGATATGTGTGCCCGGATATTGACAAGCAGGAGGCTCGTGATGGCCTGAGCACTAAGCTGGTCTGCTCACCCTGCCACATCACCATTTTCTGTGTGCCTTGATGGGACAAAGGTTGGGAAGCACTGCTCCAAGCTCATGTCCTCATTCAGACACAAGATCTGGCACATGAAATGAGCCTGCCCAAGACCCTACAGGTGATCTATGGTGGGAACTGCACTGGAACCGCCTCCCAGCTCCCGTTCTCGCCTCCTTTCTGCTGAGCTCCTCACCATGGCCAACTTGGTTTCTTTTGTGTGTGTGTTTTGGGAGGTTTTTTTGAGACAGGGTCTCACTCTGTCGACCAGGCTAGAATGCAGTGGTGTCATCATGGTTCACTACAGCTTCAAACTCTTGGGCTCAAGCAATCCTCCCACCTTGGCCTCCACAAGTGCTGAAATTAGAGGCAGGTGTGAGCCACTGTGCCCAGCCCCAGCTTGGTTTCTTTGTAGCAGGGCCAGGGCCTCCCTATTCAACTATGTGCCCAAGTCTCCCCAGACAGAGCTGCCTACTTACCTACCCCTAAGGCTTCTCTGGGTGGAGCTGAGTCAGCAGAGACAATGAAGAGGGACCGGCACAGTCCCCAAAGCCCAGCCCTCATGGCAGGGAGTGGTCCCTGGAGCAGTGTTGCGTACAAACCCAGAGGTGCATAGGGCCCAGTTATCTCTGGGCAGCAGGTGAAAGCGGGCTGATTCAGTGAGCTGCAGACCTAGTAATTTCCTCATTTGTCTTGTCAACATCCTGTCCCCCAGAGTGTCAAGTCCATTACGTAAAGATTTTCTGCTAGGAAGGTATTTAAGTGTGAGTCCAAGGAGCAGCAGGGGCTTGGGCTAAGGTGAGGATCTCTGCGCTTCAACATCCAGGAGCAAGTCAAAGCTATTTATTACTGGAGAGAAGCTCAGTGTCACCTGTGCACGCAGTAGTCATCTGCCAGTACCTGAGCTTCACACAGAGTAGAACGTGGGTGCATATGGGGGCCACCAGGGCATGCCCACTACAGCATCCACAGGCTAATGGCGTCTTCAACCTGCTTCTGAGCCCCAGAGCACTGCCTCAGAAGGAATGGTCCAAAGTGGATTTCCATGCAAAACTCATCAGGAAATGTAAGAATCAGAATGCCTATGCAGGAAAGACTCTCAGTCAACCCCATCCAGTCCAACTCTTGGCCAAGACTTACCATAGAGCTGCCATGGTGCCCACAGGCAAGGCCAGCATGGAAGCTGCTCTGGAGCTCAGAGCCTCTGTTATGATCCCACTGGGGCGGGGGGGTTATGATGCTGAGAGCCCAGGGCAAGGTGCTCAACACAGCTGACT
Organism: Rhinopithecus roxellana; assembly: GCF_007565055.1. Taxonomy (NCBI): domain Eukaryota; kingdom Metazoa; phylum Chordata; class Mammalia; order Primates; family Cercopithecidae; genus Rhinopithecus; species Rhinopithecus roxellana. Next base: position 108,684,383 of record NC_044557.1, read on the forward strand.
TTGAGGTCTCCACTCCATTCACCACCATCCCAACCACCACCAGCGCCCAAGGCCATGCCCAGACGGCTACCCCCTGGCCAATACCTCCCTTCCTGGGCATCCAAGATTTCTCCCACCAGGGACACGTGTATCATCCCTGTTTCAATCTCCTAGAGCGTGCTTTCTCCACGGGATGGAAGGGCATCACCTCAAGGGAGCAAAAGCTTGTTCTTGAGTGGGCAAAAAGGAAAAGAAAAAGGAGATCTTAAAATAGCTTATGGTCCTCCAAAACCCAAACCTTCAAGACAAAATGTTATTCCTTGGTATTTAATCTCTCTAGTTAGGAAGAATTATTTTTTCTCCCCAGCAAACAACAATGAAAAAAAAAGAATGGTTGAGAAACATGGCCCTGGAGAGTTCTTTATTTGAAAGGGCTTAAGGCCCCACTGAAAATGCTTTCAGCTCACGGTTTACAGCAGTGCTTCTCAACTGGCAGTGACTGTGCCCCTGAAGGGACATGTGGCCCTGTCTGGAGACATCTTTGTTGTCACAGCTTGCAAGAGCACTGCTGGAATCCAGTGGGGCCAGGGACGTTGCTGAACATCCTCAGACTCACAGGACGGCTCCTCCCACAAGAAAGAATTACCCAGGCCAAAATGTCAATAGTGCTGCTGTTGAAAACCCTGCTCTGCCATAGAAACTCCAGAAGGTTTCAAAGACTGCCACAAAACTGCCTGTAAACCAGATTTCCTGTGCTCAAAGATCCCTGAGAACAAGTCCCACTCTGGCCACCCCCGGAGCATCAGTCTCCACCAATCCCTAGAGGAGCTCACCCCCCACCCCCACAGAGCACTCCCAAGACCGGAAGCCCCTCCCTAGCGCCCAGGCAGGGTGGGCTGCCCTGGGCCCAGCGTCTCCCAGATGCCACAGAGAACAAAGCCAAGAAGAAAGACCCCCAGAGCTCACCTGGCCCCTACATGTGGAGCCTGGCAGACAAAGCTAGAACCAAATGCAGACTGTATCACTTCCCAGGGTGGACAGCACAGGGGGTGGCCTGAGGACCACAGCGACTCCTGCAGACACTTCCCTTCATGTGGTTCAAGAAACAGAGCCCTCAAGAGCAAGGGAAAACCCAGGGCAGAACAGATCGTCATAGGACCAGTAACACCAAGCCGCAGCTGATGCTGACTGATGCAGCGTGCTGAGCACTTCACCACCCACTGACCCACTTAGACCTCACGGCAATCCAATGAGGTAAGGACGGTACTCTCCCATCACAACTGAGGAAACCGAGGCCCAGACAGGGTAAGCAACATGACCAAGTGGAAGGGCTCCAAAGCAGGAGAGCCAGGGAACTGGAAAGAGGGAACAAGGGTAAGATAGAAGGGTGACACCAGGTTCCAGATTCAAGCCCTACCCCATGACAGCCAGCTGACCAGACAATTTCCATCAACACCTTGCTCCACACAAGCACCCAGGGAGGTGGGCATCGTGTTCTTTACAGAGGAGGAACTGAGGCTCAGAACTGTTAAGGGCGAGCTGATGGGCAGCAGGGCCATCATCAGATGCCAGGACGCCTGTCCAAGCCCAGTGCTCCATCTGCCACGCCACAGGGACAAGAGGAGAACTGGCCAAGTCCCAGTGCGAGCTCACTTACCTGAGAAGATTGAAGCAAGCCTGAAGATGTCCGAGAGGCGGGAGGTCACCGGCTCATAGGGGGAGGCTTCGTAAAACTCCTCACCTGCAAGACAGAACAGGCATCAGACACAGGTTTCTCCGGGCCAGAGCGCTGCCGGCACTTCGCAACTCTGCCGGAGGAAAGCTCTCTAACAGGGGAAAGCTCGTGCCACCCAGGGGATAAGACACAGAGCAGCCCTTCCCAAAGTGAAGAGTGCAGGACCGGGGCACGTTAGCAACGAAATGTTTGCATTTCACCTAGGCAGGTCTGTCTCCCAACTAGAGGAGAAGCTCCCCGACAGCAGCTCAGAACTGCCTGACACTTCTCTCTCGTGACCACACTGCATGGCCAACCCCCTTGGAAGAACTTCCAGGTACGTCTGGGGGAAGTGGGGCAATGCTGGCCCACGTAAAGCCAGGTATCAATCGCAGGATTTGAAGTCAAAGGGTTCTCCATGACCATTCCCCATTTCACAACAGAGGGCTCTGAGGTGGCCCAGAGAGGTGAAGAAACCTGCCTGAGATCACACAGCTACTCCTGGAAGGGCCAGAGCTAGACTCTGCTGTCCTGGCCCTCCTACCAGCATCCTTTCCCATCACACCATGCCAGCTCCACCCATCACATCATGCCAGCTCCGCCCAGGTCACTGAGGAGGACAGAATTTCCTCTCTGCCTCCCATCGTGTCGCCAGGAGAATCTTGCTGGAGGGGCTGAAGTTCCAGCTTCAGTCTGCGTGACCCCTCTCCCGCAGGGCCCTCCTGTCTTCCCCACCACCTGCAGGTCCTTGGACCTTTCCTCGAGGCTTTGGTTGCCTCGGGGGCTCAGGAATGGAAATGCAAGTGAGTGACAGGAGATGGATGGCCCAGGGCTCCCCTTAAGACCCCACCACTGTGTCAGGAATCCCACCCTCCTCTGCTAAGGCCTCAGCAGGAAAGAAAATAGCCTCTTGAGATGTTATCAGCGAGGGGAAATTGACGGCTCATCACTCATCCTGCGCGTGTGTGCGTGTGTGTGTGCGCGTGTGTTTGTGTGTGTGTAGTGAGAAGCAGGGCACAGGTGATGACCCACAGCCTCACACACTCATTTCCCATCCAGGCAGGAGGGCCCAGTGCCCAGGCAGGCACCCTCTGCCCAGGAGTGAGCACAGGTGGGGCAGCCTCTTCAGGGCTACCTGCAGCAAGGTATCATGCATCTGAAAGGGGCTTTGCAACCCCTCTGCGTGTGGTCACCCAGAGGCTGGAAGTGGAGACTCAACTAGCTCCCTGCAGGCTCACCGAGCAAGGAGGCTGCCTGTTATTCCCGGCAGACCCCTAGGAAAAGGGACAGCCCCAAATGACAAGGAGGAGGCACATTCCCTGCATAAGAAATAGCCTCCACCTTTCAAGTCACCTCCTAAGAGCATCCCTCATGCCCTGCAACACCCAGGACACACAGCAGGTGCCCAGCTGGAATCTGCTGACAGCCTAATCCAAACGAATACTTTTTTTTCTTTTTTTTTTTTTTTGAGACAGAGTCTCACTCTGTCACCCAGGCTGGAGTGCAGTGGCATGATCTCAGCTCACTGCAACTCCCATCTCCTGGGTTCAAGCGATCCTCCCACCTCAGCCTTCTGAGTAGCTGGGATTACAGGTGCCTGCCACCACGCCCAGCTAAATTTTGTATTTTTAGTAGAGATGGGGTTTCACCATGTTGGCCAGGCTGGTCTCGAACTCCTGACCTCAAGCGATCCGTGCTCCTCAGCCTCAGTGCTGGGATTATAGGCCACGGGCCTAGGTAGAGCTAGGCCAGTCTGATTAATGGCGTAGGGGTGGCAGGGTGGGAACAGCCTCTTCCGGAACTGGTTTGGAGGGGCCCAGCCTCTTTAAGTCAACTTGTGTAGCCTGTTTCTGCCGCGGAATTCACCAGTGAGAAATCCTGAGGCGTGAGCCACTGAAACCAGAGCCAGAATGTCAGATTCTGGGAATGGAAGAAGCCCTTGCTCTTCATCTTCAGACCAAAAGACCCTGAATTTCAGTGTCACCTTTGCAGAGGGCACGAAACCTGGTCTCAAAGTCCCCATGCAGCCAACAGTGACAGTCCCCTGTGTAAATAATGGTGGTGGTAATGGAGGAAATGGTGGCAGTGGAGGAAAATGGGGCCCAAGCCATGGGATCTCCACCCCCGGCAGTGAAAAGGGACCTGGATAAGGAGTTGGGGCCTTGGGACCCACTCTGGGTCCTGTCATGAGCTTGCTGTGTGCCCTGGGAGGCTATCTCACCCATCCATGCCTCAGTTTCCCTGCCAGATGGTAGTGGGGAGCCTGAATGGTCACCAGATCCTCTGCAGTTCAGACTCTAGGAGCTCAGCAGCCACGTCTTGAGGTCACATTCCTACCCCAGCCCACTCTCCATTCTCCCCACTCCCGCCACAGGCTCTTCGTACCTGCTGTGCACCTCCACTGCATACTGAGAGCTAAGTCCCACAGAGCGGAAGAAGGCGGAGCAGAGCCCCATGGTAAATCACGCCCACCAGCAGGGGCCAAGGAGAGGCTGAGAATCCGAAGGAAAATCCAAGCCTACACACATTGCTCCTCTCAGCGATTCTTGCCCTCTCCGCAGTCCCAGGCCTGCACCAGGTTATTACATGTCATCAAGGAACAGGGAGGAAGGACTCGCAGTACCCCTCAGGGAGACTGCTCAACAGGCCATGGATGCTTACCTCTCAGGTAGACCCCGCCACTCACAATAACACTACCTGGAGGCCTCCTGGCTTCCCCTGGTCAGCCCTGGGCAGAAACTACCTCTGGGCTCCCAAGACCCAGGAGAAGGTGGAATTCCCCTACGGGGAAAAGATGCAGTCTTCTATGGAAGGAAAAAAGTAAGAGTGTATTTTCTAGGCAGGGCCCAGAGGAAAGGTCTCCCGACCTGCCTGCTGGCCAGCACGGGGAACACAGTTCCTACAGTGCTGTTACCTTCTGAAGCACACGGTCGGTGTTTAACCGATGGTTGTTGAATAAATGAATTAATAAACCATCTCAAGACTTAGAACCAGGCGGGATGCAGCGGCTTATGCCTATAATCCCAACACTTTTGGAGGCCAAAATGGGAAGACTGCTTGAGGCCAGAAGTTCGAGGACAGCCTGGCAATATAGCAAGACCCCACCTCTATAAAAAATAAATTAGCCAAGCGTGGTGGCACGTGCCTGTAGTCCTAGCTTCTCGGGAGGCTGAGGTAGGAGGGTCACTCGAGCCCAGAAACCTGAGGCTGCAGTGAGCTATGACCTTGCCACTGTACTCCAACCTGGGTGACAGAGCAAGACTCTGTCTCATTAAAAAATAAATAAAAAGACTCAAGGCCAGGCACAGTTGCCCACGCCTATCATCCCAGCACTTTGGTAGGCCGAGACACAAGGATTGCTTGAGCTCCAGAGTTCAAGATCAGCCTGAGCAACATAGTAAGACCTCATCTCTGCTTTAAAAAAAAAAAAAAAAAAAAAAAAAAAGCCAGTCATGGCAGCAGGCTCCAGTGGTCCCAGCTACACGGCAGGCTGAAGTGAGAGAATCATTTGAGCCCAGGAGATGGAGGCTGCAGTGAGCTGTGATCATGCCACTGCACTCTAGCCTAGGCAACAGAGTGAGACCCTGTCTCAAAAAAACAAGATTTGGAACCAGAGAAACCATCTGCAGTCAGGCACTCCCAGTCAAGCGGCCTTGAAAACCACACAGCAGTGTGCAGCTAAATGCACACAGCATCATGCTTATTTCCCTTGGATCCCATCGGCACAGTCCTCCTGTGGCCTGATGCAGTGATAAAGAGGGAGCCAGTGAGATGGGAAGGGCTGTTGGTGCTAAAAGGCCCAAGCGCTCAACCCAGCTGTTCTGGCTGACAGTTCTGTCCTGTCCCCTCCCCTGTCCACTCTGCAGCCCACCCAAACCTGCTGCCCAGTCTCCCTTGGGTGGAAACTGAAGGCTGCCAGAAAGAAGACAAGAAACAAAACTACTCAGCTCAGGCATCGAGCGCTTTAATTCTTTGTACGCTACAGAGTCCGGCTCTGGGTGAAGACAGCGCCTTATCTCCTGAGGAATAGAGTGCAGTACCCTCAGGACAGTATTGCTCCCTTTGCTCATGCTAGTTCTAGGAATCCAGGTTGCTAGGGAGAAGGCACCGCCTGATTCATGAGGAATACTTTGCTATTAATGATGGTAGTAATTATACACATTTCTTATTCCTATATTTAGAACATATTCGAGCCATCTCTGACTGGTCAAGGATCCCTGTCTATTTGGCTTCACACCTACAGCCACTTCCTCCCTCCCAGCACCTAGAGGGAGCATTGCTCCCGTTCTTTTTTTTTTTTTTTTTTTTTTTTTTGAGACGGAGTCTCGCTCTGTCGCCTAGGCTGGAGTGCAGTGGCCGGATCTCAGCTCACTGCAAGCTCCGCCTCCCGGGTTTACGCCATTCTCCTGCCTCAGCCTCCCCAGTAGCTGGGACTACAGGCGCGCCACCACGCCCGGCTAGTTTTTTGTATTTTTTAGTAGAGACGGGGTTTCACTGTGTTAGCCAGGATGGTCTCGATCTCCTGACCTCGTGATCCGCCCGTCTCGGCCTCCCAAAGTGCTGGGATTACAGGCTTGAGCCACCGCGCCCGGCCTGCTCCCCTGTTCTAAGGCTTATCTCCTGGCCCACTGTGTGCCCTGGACCCAGCCCCTCCCCTTTCCAAGGGCATCATTCCACAGAAGACCCTTCTGTCTTCTTCATGGCAACATCACCATCACTGCTGTCCGACCTTAGATTTTAAACTGCTCAATCCTCTCCCATCTTTTTTTTTTTAAGCATCCTTTGTTCTCTCCTCTTTACACTGTAATTCCGGAAAGAGTCATCTGCATTCATCATTCCCAATCCCCCTGATCCCATCCGCTCCCTAACCAGGCTCCTCCCTCCAGCAGGAGGGCCCAGGGGAAAGGTCTCCTGCCCCATACGATGGCTGGCATGGGGAGCATGGCTCCTCCAGTGTGTCACCCTCTGAGGCACACAGTAGGTACCTAAGAATCTAAGAGCCTCAGCCTCAGCTTACCCTAAGCATCCAACCCTGTTGAGGGTCCTCTCTTCTGGGATGACCCCCCTTTGTTTTCCTGCTGCTCCTCCCACCTCTCCCCAGCACCTTCTCAGCTCCCTGCAGGCTCCCTTCCCCAAATCCTTAAATGCCAAGGTCCCCGGGGTTGGTCCCCGGGGTCTGTTACTGGCCTCCTCTCACTGTGGTCCTACCCACCCCCTTGGCCCTGGTTTCCACCTGCAGGCTCATGTCCACTCCTCAGTCTCGCTCAGACCCACTTCCTCCCTCAACTCCAGACCTGCATGTCTGCAGGGTGTGGTCAACAAGGCACGGGCCCCAAAATAGATTCCCCATCCCCCTGCCCTCCTCTCTGCACTCAAAGACTGGACTGATTCTTCTTAGGCCTCCATCACCTGCTCAGCTGCCTAAGACAGGACACTGGGTGCCCTCCTTGACTCCTCTCTCCCCTCACCTTCTCCTCTCCTGTCGGTCACCAAGACCTGTGGATTCTCTCTTCTAAATAGCTCTCAGAGGGCTGGGGGGCAGTGACTCATACCTGTAAGCCTGGAACTTTGGGAAATCAAAGTGGGAGTACTGCTTGAGCCCAGGAGTTTGAGATAAGCCTGTGCAACATAACAAGACCCCATCTCTACAAAAAAAATACTTAAAAATTAGCTGGGTGTGGTAGCTCACACGTGTAATCCCAACACTTAGGGAGGCTGAGGCAGGCAGATGACTTGAGCCCAGGAGTTTGGGACCAGCCTGGGCAACATAGTGAGACCCCAACAAAAATAATAAATGCATAAATAAATAGCTCTTAGACCCATTTCTCCTTCCTTGCCATTGTCCTGGTTCTGCCACAGCTGTTCCTGGCCTGTATCACAGCAGCAGCTTCTGGACAGTCCTCTAATCTACTCTCTCCACTGGTATCACAGAAACATTTTGCTGAAGCACAGATCTCATCATCGCCCTTAAAACCCTTCAGGGATCCTTCCCTCTGCCCCTAATTCTCCTCCCCACTTCCACCACCACCCGCCACACACCACCTGCCACCCACTACCATTCTAGGCCACTTGCAGCTCTGTAAACAGGTTCGGTTCTCACACTGGGCCTTTCCATGCTGTTCCCTCCACCTCCCACACTCTTCCTGCCTCCCTTCACCTATGTTCAATTTCGTGACTCTGACTCACTCTTCAGCCTCAGCTTGAAGCCTGCCTCTTCCAGGAAGATGCTTTAGATTTCACAGCAAGGGCGTGGACGCCCCCTCCAAGCTGCTACCATCACACCCTGTGTCTTCCCTCTCACAGCACTTAAGCCATCAAATGAGAGAAGCCCCCTTATCCACACCCCACCCAGACTCAGCTCCAGGAGGCCAGAGGCTGCACCAGTTTGCCCTCAACTGTTCCTACAACACCTAGAACGTAGCAGACAATACGTTCTCAATAAACATGCGTTCAATTAATAAACTGGTTACAGTGACCCACCTCCACCTCTTAAACAGATGCAAATCCTCCACACCCAGGTCTGGAGGGGAAGGGGATGTGAGAGTGTGTTATTGGCAGAGGGATTATAGGTTCTACTTTTGTGACTCAGGGGCAGGTTTGCCAAAGCATGTGGGGCCTGCTGCCTGCACACTGCCCCAAGCCCTGTAGAAGGTGACAGGCCAGCCATGGGGTGCAGAAGCCACATGAAGGGCTGGTGTCCTGGAAGCAGGGAGGCAAGAGCCAGAAGGGCAGAGTAGGGGCAGCCAGCTCTGGGATCAGCCCCAGGGCAGGACAGCAGCCGGGGCAGGGCAGCAGTTGTGACAGCTGAAGTGGCTGGTTTCTCTGCCTGCACCCAGCCTGCCCCTTCTCTCTCCTGGTTCTCACTTATCCATCTCTGCCTGGTCACTCTTACCCTCACCTTCTCTTGGAACCACTTCACACTGTCCTTGCTTGAATCACGTGGTCTTGTTCCTCCCCAATCCCTGCCCACCTCCCCCACCCCACTCACCCCGCTTCCTCCATCCTGTCCTCTCCTCCTCCCACCACCTCCCTCTCTCCTCTCCAGCTGTCCCTTCTGCCTCCTCTTTGTCTCTCCTGGCCTTTTCCGACAATGCCACCCTCCTTGGTGGGGCGGCGACTTCTCTGCATTCTAGGTTCCCCTAGCAGGTAGACATAGACAGCTGGCCACTTCACCCCATCACCTAGTCCTCCCTCCTGAAACCCTGGCCTGCCACACGTCCTCTCTGCCTGTGCCACACCCCCTCCCCTTGGGCCAGCTCCGCTCAGGCTTACCCTCGGTCAGCCCCAGGTGGATGCTCCAGTAGATCTGCAGGCACTGCAGCTCCTTCTTCATGCCCCGCTTGCAGCGGCAGTCGTAGAGTGGGCTTTCCTGCAAGACCTCCAGGGCCGCCTGGCACTCCTTGTTGGCCAGCATGGTGTTGCGGTCGCGGCCTGCCAGGCACTGCCGCAGCGTGCGGTACCGGGAGCTGCAGTTGGACTCGGCGGCACACAGCTCATTGGCCCGGACACAGTCCACTGGGGGGCGCCAGCCGTGGAGCTCGGGGCCCTGCAGGGAGGAAGGGCTGGCCAAAGAGCGGAGGGTCTCGTCTGGGTGGTGGGGAGGGAAGACAAGCATGAATGAGGGCCGCCACAATCTCCCACCCAAGATACAGGCCTTGGGCCCTGCTGGGAACGTCACACCCATTTCACACCAAAGCACACCAAGGCGACTCTGTGGGCAGCCCTCCTCACACCCGAGGGAGAACTCAGGCGTCATCCTCCCCTGGATGGACGAGCAAGTTTTCTCCGTTTGCACTCCATTCCTCCTCAGCAGCGGCCCTGGGCCTAGGAGCAGGGCACAATAAAGCCAGGAAGATCCTGGCTCAAGACCACGGTCTAAGACGTCAGGAGCCCAGATGAGAATGTCACAGCCTCAGCAGAGAGCTGGGGACTGCACGGCTGGCTGGAGGCTGCACAGCTTGCTGGGGACTGCAGGGAGTGGGGAAGATCTCACTTTCATACCACCCAGGCCTCCTATAAACCCCAATAAACCTCCAGCCAGAGGCCCACCCATGGCGCTGCACTGAGCCTTGGAAGCAGTGCCAAGTCATTTCGTTGTCATAGCCTGTTAGGACCTTATAGACACCATAGAGTCCAACCCCACATTTTACCCTAGGGAAACTGAGGCCCGAAGAAGGGTGATGACAAATAAAGGTCACACATAGCGATGGAAACGCCCCCTCAGATTCCCAGTGTACTCACTCTCTCACTCTGACTCTAAGACAAGACAGGGAGAGATGAGCCTAACTCGACCGTTCCGGCAAGCCCAAGAAGGAGGCGCTACCCCTTTCCCGCCTCACCCCTCCACACCTTCCAGTACAACTTCACACCAGATGAAGACCTGAACCCTCGCCGTCCGCGAGACGAGTTCCACCCCGGACCCCTCCAATAGCAAATGCTTTTGTCAAGCCTGGGGAGCATCCATGCCCCCTGCGCACCCTGCTCTCTCCTCCCCACTCTAGCTCTGCTTGTGCCTGGCTGTATCTTGCGCTTCTCTTGCTAACAGTCTCCCAAGAGGTCTGTTTCTTCATCACCTTTTACCTCTTATCTTTGAATGGCCTTGTTTTTCCTCTTTTTTCTTTCCTCTCCAACCTCCTGTGAAACCCCCTTCCCCTCTGTCTCTTATTTTGTTCTTCCTTCCAAAAGCCAAATAATTGCAAAAGGGAAAAGCTCCCTCCTCGGACCCCAGCCTTGCAAATGGAACCTTGCTCCTCCACCAATGTGCAACCCCCTATCAGGCCACCTTCCCATCTTGGCCCCAGTGTCCACACCCACAGTGCCTCAGGAGGGAGGGGACAAGGAAGAAGACATAAACGGCAGGATAGGCTCGCCTGATCCTTTCAAAGCCAAGCTCCTAAAATGGTTTCCTCCAGACACAGACATGGTCTTCCCAGCCCCCCGTCCTCTGCTAAGCCCCTAACTCCAGATCCTGCCCCCGAGGAAAAGCACGCACCAGGGCCCAGAGCCATGACTGCTCTTTCCTGGACCCAGAGAGTAATTTGGGAGGCTTCCTCGACTTCATCTAGCTCTAGAACATAATAAAATCCTAGGCTAGATGTCCCCTCCTCAATACCGCAGAATCCCCCCCCATCCCTACCCTGAAAAGCCGCTCTCAGGCCTTCCCCTGGGAGGCCCTGCTCAGGGGGGCGCTACCGCAGGGAGACAGCGACACCTAGGGGCAGCGCGCTGCACAGCGGGCCTTCACTCCCGAGAGCCCCCGGGGAACAGGAATCCATCCACTCCCTGCAGGACCAGGCGGGCGGGAGACCCACCTCCAGGAGGCAACAGAGAAGAGCAGTAGGGGTGGGCCTGGGGTACAGAAGGCTTCTTCCAGGCCCAGAGCAAAAAACGTGCCCTTCTCCCACTGACCAGACCTCTGCCCCAGAAGAGGAAGGCTGATGGATGCGGCCAGGCTGAGACAAGACCAGAGAAGAAATCAGCGCGGAGTTTGAGGCCGGGCAAAGGCTGGAGAGGTGTCCTCCACACAAGCTGAGGCAGCATCTTTCTTTCCCAGCTTCAGCAGATTCCTACCTCCCTGAGCAGGACCCGGGTACAGCTGGGCCCCCAAGAGCAGATGAGTTGACACGGCCCCGCCTGCACCTGCGGCCCCCAACCAGCCTGCGGAAGCCTCTGGAACAGCACAGCCCTGGGCCCTCCACTGACTTCACCCCCTGCCTCCCCATAGGCTAATGCCCTCCCACCTTGACTGAAACGAAGACTGCACTGTCATAGGGGGCCTGGGAATGGAACTTCCTGGCTTCCTTAGCCTTCTGTAGGCACAGAATTCACAGCGTGCTTAAAGGTCAGATTAGCCCAGGGGATTCAGGCCACAAGGACGTTTACTTTGCTTGTCCTGCAGTTGAGGCCTAGAGCCCCACAGGATGATCCTTACACAATCTTAGGGAGGCTCCCATGCCAAGAGAGGGCTTCCCCCATCCTGCCACCTGGCTCGTGTGACCAGGCAAGGGACGCACTCTGCGAAGGGCCAGGGCATCCATTCACCAAACCATCCTTGACTCTTCTAGTTCATTCCATGACCCCCAGAACAAATCAAGCCTAGCCAGAGAAAGGAATCCCTACAGCATGCAGCATGCAGCCTTTAGCTAAGAATCCTAAGAGAGTGAAGGGCAGGGGGTATCCTGGTGATGTTTCCAAATCCTAAATTAGAAGAAAACTTTGATCCAACAAGACACGGGGGTAGAGGGGGGTGGAGAAGCGACACAGAGCTACAACTGCCCTACTGCATCCAACATCCCACCAGTTAGAACATGTGCTAGAAAGCCAGTCGGAAGTGGTCCCCTGGCCAGCCCAACACCCCCGCCCGAGTCACTTTCCCCATCTCCTTCCCTCCCTGGGTCAGCACTTGAGATCAAGATACTAGGCAAGAAAGGCCTCTCTCTCTCTCCACCATGGGTTATCCAGCTCAGACCTCACTCAGAATCTCACTGTAGGGGCACACAAAAGGCCTCTGCCCCCAGCTGAAATTGACTACCAAGTCCCAAGCCCCAGCAAAACCTCCCCCCACCCTCCACCGACCCACTCAGTGGAATTTTCAACCAACTCCCTGCCAGGAAAAGGGCCCCAGGGCTGAAGTTTCCTAAACACCAACCCCTCCCTTCCTTTCCACTGGCCTAACCCAGAGTCTTTCAATATCTGTGGTCACTCCACTCAGCCCAGCTCTGGAAGGGGACTTCTCCAGGAAAGGAAACTGAAGGGCTGTGACCCAAGGGGATGCTGAGCCTGCTGCTCTTCTGCTCTCACCCCCACCTCTCAACACTCAGCCTCCAGGGTTGCAGACATTGGGATGGGCCTCTCTGATCATCCCCCAAGCACACGCATACACACCCACTTCTGAGAAGGAGAAAGGTGGACTCCTCAGCCTGCCTGGCTGAAGAAAGCCTGCCTGCAATGACCAGGGGCCCACACTGCTCTTCTCCAGCCCCCGACCCCAGATGGTACCCACACCTGGGAGCCCTGCCCATCCTGGGGTGTGCAGCTCAGCAGTAGACAATCGGGCTGCTTTGCCTGAAATACAATTTTTTTTCCCCTTGGCCCTGATCATGCTTGGACCCAGAAGGGTTTTCAAGCCAGCGGTGGGAGAAAAGGTCAGATTTTATAGTAGCCCCTTCAGAACAAGAGTCCACTTGCCAGGGTTGTCAGAAAGGGCTTCGGGATCACAGCCGGCCCAGAGCACCTTCCAGCTTCCTCCATGAGCCTCTCCCACCCCAGACAGAAGCTGCCTGGGGCTGAGGGAGGCAGGACCTCTAAGGCCACACGCCAGAGCAGGGCCTTGCCCCCTTGGAGACTCGCACCTGGCAGGAAGCATCGGGGACAGGCAGAGAGTCCAGAGCCTGTGTGGACACCCAATGACTCCAGTCCCTTATCCTAGTCTGGTGGGCACTTCTTCGACCACACACATCCTCCTGTAACCACCTCCTACCTCCCCACTCGGGGCCTTCCCGGATCCCCTGCTGCAGGAGGGAGAGGGTTCGATCATGACCCTGGCTGGGCAGCCTGGCTTAACACTGGCTACACAGCAAGCCAAGGTGGTAGAACTGCACCCTCACTGAAGCAGACGTGTGCTCCTTACAAACACACACACAGACACACACACACACGCAGTAGTTACCCAGCTCCCTCTATGGGAGCATCTACACCCTGGCAGCAGCCCTGCCTGGGACCTCGGTGGTGCACAGCCTTGCAAACGCCCGCCTTTCCTCACCTCCCTCCGGAGATTCCTCACCTCCCTCCTTCTCTAGACCCATTTCCCAAGCAGCTGGAGAGTTCACCTAGCTTAAGCTAAGGTAGCGAGGGGCTGGGAATTCTGTGTGGAAAAGAAACTGCGTGGGGCTCGGGGCGCCAGGCAGCCCCTCCTCCCTATCCTGGAGGCGGGGTCGGGAGGGGGGCTCTTACAAAAGGAGCAGTGGTCTTTGTTAAGACCCGTTTTTCCTCCCTCGCCTCCCACCCTCTTCAACGGAGGAAGTAAACTTTGGCCTCCCTCCGGTCTCTTCCCACCAGTCACGGGGGTCCGCGGCCCCCACAGATGGAGGAGGGAAGGCCGGGAAACGGCTGCTCACAACCCTCCGCTCCCGCCTACCCATCTGGCTCGGGACTGGATAGGGAGAAACTTGAAAAGTGTTCCAGGGAGTAGAGCCGCCGGTTAGGGGCTCAGGGCTTGGGGACGCGGGCTGCATTTGTCAGGCGCGGCTGGCAGGTGGGGAGTGACTGCCAGCGCTCCCCCCGGCCCCGCGATGTCCAAGCAGTAGCCGCCCGAGAAACCCGCGCCCTCCACCACGACCGACTCCGGGAGCAGACCAGGAAAGGCGGACCCGGCAGGACTGTTCTTTCCACGCCTCGGAGCCTCTCCCTCCCTCCCTCCTTGCAGATCAAGAGTTCGATATTTTTTTTCCTTAAGTTGCCGCAATTCGAACCCATTATTTCGGGGGAGATGAGCGCTATACTGGCATGTGAGCGAGCGCGGGTGTGTGTGTGTGTGCGGGTCTGCGGGGCCGGTTCGGATGTTGAGTCTCCCTCCCGATCCCCCCACGTCGCCAGCCAGCCGCGGCTCCGGTCCGTCGTCCGCGTCCCCGCTGCCCGGCCCCGCTCGGTTCGCCAGCGCCGGGCCCGGCTCGCTCCACGGCGCGCTCTCCCCGCCGGCCTCCCGCCAGCCCCCCGCCGGCGCTCCGCTCGCCCCCCGCCTCCCCGGCTTCTCGCCTCTCCCTGAGCTAGCCGCCCGCAGGTACTCACCTAGAAAGAAGAAGAGGCAGAAGGCGTTTGCCAAGATCATGTTAAATAAATCCCACCGTTTTTTGTCTTTCTCCCTTGGGTAAAAAATAATAATAATAACAACAACAATAATAGTCAAGCAGTGGTAATCAGCCCCAAATCCAATGCGGAGATCCCAGCTAGTCCACCCGATGAAGATCCCGAGTCCTGCGATTCTCGCCTCTGGCTGGAGGGGGTGGGGTGAGAGGAGGGCGGTGGGCTGCCTCTCGACGCCCCCCTTGCCCGCTACAATCAAAATATACGCGTATCTGTGTATCGGCTTTCTAAGCCAAGAGCCCGGTCCTGGGGTCAGCCCTCCCTTCCAATCGTCCGGGAAGGCGTGAGTCCCCGCGGGTCCAATTCCCCTGCGCTTCCCAGGAGGGGCTTGGTGAGGTGGGGAGAGAGGCGATTTGCGAGTAAAGGGCTGGAAGGAAGCGGCGAGGGAGGGGGTCGGAATAAAATGCAAATAGGAATGAAATCCACCGACGGGTGTCAGCGCCCAGGAACAATCCAGTCGGAGCTTCGAGGACGAGAGACTGGAGTCGCTTCTTTCGCACCAAGACGAAGACAAGATTCAAAAAAAATCTCCCGCTAACCCTTGCTCGGCTCACTTTTTTCTAATGGAATTCCAGTGACCGTGTGTCTCTGCGTGCGTGTGTCTTTCTCTCTCCCTCTCTCCTCTCCCTCGCTCGCTCTTTGCTCTCGCTCTCTCCAGCTCTCCCTAGCCCTCCTCTCTCCCTCCCCCTTCTCCCACTCTCCCTGCTCCTCCCTCCGCCCGCCCCCTTCCCCCTTCGCGGCTCCCTCGCCGCGGCTCTCGCGCCCGCGCCCCTCTCCTCCGCCCCGGGCTCGGCGCTCAGGCTCCCAGGCGGCTGGCGGCGCGGGGCGCGGGAGCGCGGCGGAGCGGCGATGCTCTGCAGCGGCGGCGGCGACACGGCGGTGGCGGTGGCGGAGGCGCCGGGAATCGCGGGCAGAGAGGAGAGCCCAGCCGCCGGCTCCCTTGGCTCAATCGCCCGCCCTTCCTGGGACTGACCTGCTGCCTTGGCCGGAAACTGACTGACTCCCCCGGCTACGGCTCGGGCTCGAACCCACCCAAGGGTCGGCACCCTCCTCCTCCTCCCCGCGCAGCGCTCCCCACCCTGGGGACGGGCTGCGCCCTCCAACCCCCATTGCCCCCGCCTCCGCCCCCTGCGCCGCCGGGTCTGGGAAGCCTGGGGAGCTGAGCTGAGGCTGGAGGGCGCGGAGTCCGTGGCGCCCGAGCCATCCGGGGGCGCGGGGGGCAGGGCGCTAGAAAAATCCTAGCCTGGTGGCCGGGGTCTGAGGAGGGGCTCCACCCCCCGTAGGCTGAGGCGTCCCTGCGCCCGGGAGCCGAGGCCGACAGAGCGTCTCCCCAATGGTGCCGGGAAAAGGAAGTATACCCTCCGGCGCCGGCCCCGCGCGCCCCCGACCCCAGTGCAGCCTGCCGGCCCCGGCCTACCCCGCGCGCACATACACGTGTGCTCTCCGCGCGGACCTCGGGAACTTTGCCCTCACGCCCGCGGCGCGCTCGCCTCCCGCCCGCTACGGCCTCCACCCCTTCGAGACGCCCCTTCCCCAGTCGGTCTCCCCTCCCCCGGCTCGAAAAGAAGCCTGCTGCGCCGGGGCGCCCTGACCACCTCCTCGGAGGCCAGCGAACCTGCCCGAGTCGCCCCAGAGGGATCGGGCAGAGGCTTGCACCCCACCCCGGCAGGAGCGCCCGGAGACCGACCCGGGCCGGGGCTCCGCGGCCTGTTGGGCTCCGAGGAGCTCGTCCCAAGGCAGCTCCCGGCTCCCGAGGCTCCAGGGTGGAGTGTTTCCTCCCCGCTTAGCGGGGAAGGGGGCGACTGATCGATCTGTCGGTGGGCCGGGCTCACCGGCGTGTTTTAGTCACAGAATTTACAATAAACGTCCAGAAGGATCAAAAAGGAAGCGTCTAGCTGGGAAAGGGCTGGAGGAGAGGTGCGGCTGCGGTCACGTTCCGGTGAGAGCGGGAGAGGCGCGGGCCCGCGGTCGCGCGAGGGCTCACGCCCACGCAGCCGGGCACCCGGGATGCCGGGGAGCTATCAGGCATCCCCCGGCCTTGGCGCCACGTTCCTCGCGCGCAGCTCGGCTCGCACACGCGGTGTACTGGCGTGGGGTACGCGCAGCGCCTCGGAAACTTTTCGTGCTGCCCAAAACTGAATCTGGGCTGCACGTAAGATGAATTAAGTAGTACCAGTTAAGATGCGTTCTTAAATAACAAGACTCTGGAATCCAGTAAATGCTAGAAATCGACTTGGACGAGAAGGGATGGGTCACCCACAAAACCAGCAGCCTTAGCTATTGGGAATGCTAGAGGGAGCAACTTCCATCTTGCGGATTTGGGCGGGAAGGCGGCTGCTCCTGGCCTTGGAAGCACAGAGAGCGGGTCTCCTGTGAACGCCGCTTTCCTGTGGTCCGTCCTGGGGCATCGACTTTCCTGCCTCCATCTTCTCCAGCCATCCAGTGGTGCCTGCTTAGAGCCTAGGCCCTAGCTGGGTAGTGGCGAGTCTGGGACAGAGGGCTTAGGGATTGGAGTTGTGGAAAGCCACCTTTAGGCCTGCTCTCCCTGTCATTCCTCCAAGCCTCTCCTGTTCTGGGAAGTGACTTCGCATCTGACCAGGTCTCTTGGCTTTTTTTCCAAAAATTGGGGAGTGTAAGGAACTGGCTTTGGATAAGTGTAGGTTAAAAGATAAAACTTGACAGGAATTACACTGCCAGGCAGTCTGGGCCTGGAGGCCCGAGGCTGGGAGCCTGGCCTAAGTGAATGTTCTCCCCACTCCCAGCTCCCCGACTTCCAGGGTCTTCTGGTTGTCCAAATATTCCCCACCACCACCCGTTTCGGAATCTCACGCAGGCCTTCCCTCTTCCAAGGACCCCGCTCCAAACTCCAGAATTTCTGCTCAGCATATCCCTCTCCCCTTCCCCACAAAAAAAAAAAAAAAAAAAAAAAAATTCACTTTCTTTTAACCTCATTTGAGCATAATGAGGGAAACTCGCTGAATCATATATGGTAGTTCTCCCCTCCCACCTATCCAGAAAATGAGAAAGCAGCAATGAAGCCCTGGGGATGGCTCTGAGTTCCCATTCGGGAGTAGGAGAGAGGATTCCAGTAGCAGGAGGTAAGTGACCCTTCTAGGACCCAAGATCACCCAGCCATCCCAAAGACAGTAGAGAACACCAATCAGTCACCACCAGCATTCAGCTCGTGTGGCTACAGGGCACTCTGACCTTGGACCCTCTCTTACCTACTGCCTATACAAACATATCCCATGATACCCCACCCTCTGCCCACCCCAACACTCAACCCAAGCTGCTCTTCAAAATAGCATCTTCCCGTATGTCCAGAGCATCTGCCGTGAGGAAGGACCCCCCTTGTGCCGGGATCTACAGAGGAAACACAGTTGGACACGTACTATACCACCTTATAGATAAGAGGACTTCTGAACCTCAGTCATCTCATCTATAAAATGGGGATTAAAAAAGATAATAAACCAACCTCGTAGAAATTAGATGAGATACTATACAAAGTGGCTAGTACAATGCCTGGCCCATATAAAGTTGTTTACTGGTTTACTCTGGGTTCTACAAGAAGAATTAAAGACCTGTGACAAGGCAATAAAACCTAAGGGGCAAATGAGAGCAGAAATAAAAAGCTACGGGGGTTCAAGGGCAACAGAGACTACTGAGCAGATGTCGCAAGAGGTAGTCACAGGGAAAGGCGAAGCCTCTAGCAGGTAGGAAGCAAGCCCTAGGCCCACCAACACACTTCCACACACTCCATAGTGCCTGAGTCCTTTTACAGCCTTCCTGGCTCATTCCAGTGCTCCTGAGCTCACTGGCAGCTGAGCCTCCTGCTCACAGCCCCTCCCCATCACAGATCCCAGAGTCCGAATCTGCAGAGGAGGGAAAGGGAACACCGAAACCTTCCATTCCTTCCCTTTCTCTTATCTGTCTAGTCCTCTCTGTTTATGGAGTGGGTTCTCTGGACAGCAAGAGAGGGAAGAAGGACCAGCAGAGGGGAGGGCGTTGCAGCTCCACCCCAACACACATACACATGCGCACCCAGGCCTGGGCCACACTGCTCACTGACCACAATCTCATTCCTTTGTGAAGGGAAGAAGGCTGAGGGTTCCCTGACCCATGAGATAAAAATCGACCAGCAGTCAAAAGAAGGTGTCTCACATCCAGCTAAGACTGTCAGGAGCCACAGAACTGGCAAGGTGGAAGTGTCCTCGTCTATGGGACGGAGCCTTATCCAGGGCACCCCACAATCAATCCATCAGCACAGACTTATTGAATGCCTTCTCTGGCCCCAGCACAGTGCCAAAGGCTCTGGGGAATACAGCAAGACTGCCCCTGCCCTGGAAGCATTTATAGAGTCAGGCGTGTAGCTATGAGAAGATACTGAAAAAACCAAAGGCACAGTGAGAGAAAGGAAGAGTTGGTACCACTGACTTTCAGGAGTGCAGTCAGAGAGAACTTGCTAGGGGTAGGATTCAAGCTGGAGCTGGAAGGATGGGTAGAATTGGCTGAGCACAGAGGAGGCAAGAGCACAGTGGTTAGAAAGGTCTCAGGAGGCTGGGCACGGTGGCTCATGCCTGTAATCCCAGCACTCTGGGAGGCAGAGGTGGGCAGATCACCTGAGGCTGGCAGTTCCAGACCAGCGTGACTAACATGGTGAAACCCCGTCTCTGCAAAAAATACAAAAAACTTATCCGGGTGTGGTGGCGCACACCTGTAGTTCCAGCTACTCGGGAGGCTGAAGCAGGAGCATCACTTGAACCTGGGAGGCAGAGGTTGCAGTGAGTCGAGATCCCACTACTGCACTCCAGCCTGGGCAACAGAGCGAGACCCTGCCTCAAAAAAAGAGAAAGTTCTCAGGAAAGGAACAATCCAGTGGGTGGGAGGAGCCAAGGGCACAGGTTGGGGAAGAACTAGAGGGTCCAGCTGGGGTGCTCAAGTGGAGAACTAACCCTTGCAGTCTTCAGACTCACACACCAGGAGCCACTGAAGGTTTCTGAACAGGCAAGTGTCATGATGAGAATAATGTTTTAGGAAGATTGATCTGATAACTGTGTGACGGATAGAGACCAGGGGCCAATTAGGAGGCGATTTTAACAGTCCCAGGCGGAGGTAATGAGGGCCCAACAGGGAGTGGCAGTGGGCGTGGACAGAGGAGAGGGTTGTTAGAAGCAGTGTTAAGGATGAATCAGCATGATGCTGGAACACAGGGAAAGTCGCCAGGCCAAGACAAAGTGACCAGCCTAGCGGCTCAGCTTTTGTCCTTGGAAAAATAATAATTAAAGTAGCCAACTTTATGGCTAGATACATGTTAATACTCCTTCAATTTTTGTAATAACTCGATGGCTATTATTAGGTACTATTAATAGCCTCATTTTCAAATGAGAGAGGAGAGGCAAGAGAAGTGATTCAGCCGCCCAAGGTCATATTTTAAGTGGCAGAATCTGGATTCAAACTCGGGCAGTCAGGATCCAGTAACTCTCATGGGTAAGTTCTGCGCCTTGTATCAACAAGAAAAGTGGTGGCTTTCCAGGCCCACACATGTTCATATTCCCCTTCAGAATACCTGAGATACCCTCTTCCTCCCTTCCCTGTCCAGCAACAGTGTGAAAATATCATGAGAATCAACATAATTTTTTTTTTTTTGAGACGGTCTCACTCTGTCACCCAGGTTGGAGTTCAGTGGTGCAATCATAGCTCACTGTGGCCTTGACTTCCTGGGCTCAAGTCATCCTTGGCCCTCAGCCTCCCTAGTTGCTGAGACTACAGGCCTGCACCTGGCTTATTTATTTACTTAACAGAGATGAGGCCTCCATATGTTACCCAGGCTGGTCTTGAACTCCTAGCCTCAAGCCATCCTCCTGCCTCACCCTGACGAAGT
Source organism: Rhinopithecus roxellana (assembly GCF_007565055.1). Lineage (NCBI taxonomy): Eukaryota > Metazoa > Chordata > Mammalia > Primates > Cercopithecidae > Rhinopithecus > Rhinopithecus roxellana. Next base: position 108,704,818 of record NC_044557.1, read on the forward strand.
GCTGGGATTACAGGTCCGAGCCACTGTGCCCAGCCTGAAATTGCTTTTAAAATCTTTACTGTGACCCAGGTGCGGTGGCTCACGCCTGTAATCCCAGCACTTTGCAAGGCCGAGGCAGGCAGATCACGAAGTCAGGAGATCAAGACCATCCTGGCTAACACAGTGAAACCCTGTCTCTACTAAAAATACAAAAACATTAGTCGGACGTGGTAGCAGGCGCCTGTAGTCTCAGCTACTTGGGAGGCTGAGGTAGGAGAATGGCCTGAAACCACGAGGCGGAGCTTGCAGTGAGCCGAGATAGTGCCACTGCACTCCAGCCTGGGCGACAGAGTGAGACTCCGTCTCAAAAAAAAAAAAAATCTTTACTGTGGACCTTGTTTTATTTTTTATTCTAAAAAAATTAAGCATATCCTGAGAGTGACCTTCTTTTTTTTGAAACAGAGTCTCACTCTGTCGCCCAGGCTGGAGTGCTAGAGTGCAGTGGCGCAATCTCAGCTTACCACAAGCTCCACCTCCCAGGTTCAAGTGATTCTCCTGCCTCAGCCTCCCAAGTAGCTGAGATTACAGGCACCCACCACCACACCCAGCTAATTTTTGTATTTTTAGTAGAGACAAGGTTTCACCATGTTGGCCAGGCTGGTCTCGAACTCTAGACCTCAGGTGATCCATGCCCCCTACCCAGTCTCCCAAAGTGCTGGAATTGCAGGTGTGAGCCACGACGCCCAGCCAAGCACTTTATTTTTTATTTAAAAAATAAATAAAATATTTACTGTGGACTTTGTGTGGCGTAACCTTTGGAGTTCAAGTCTAGAGCCTAGAAAGGATTCTATCAGGTGCCCAGCTTGGTGCCCAGCTAAGTGCCCTGGGCCTGGGTCATGCATGGGCTTTCCCAGCCCCTGCCTCCCTCCTACTGGCAGGTTGACCCCTCACCAACATTCCCTCCACACTCCAGATCCCAGAGTCACAGCCTGGAATGAGCACAGTAGTCTGGGAATGGAGACCAGCAGGAATTTAAATAAACCATCTGATCCCAAAGAATGAACAGAGCTGTTGGGGCGGGCTGGGTGGGACTGGGCTAGGAGGGAAGAAATGCATACTGCACTCAGGGCCATTGATTTCTCTAATTGATTTCGGTCAGTGTTCTCAGTGCTTCTTCATTCTCTTTAGAGGTAGGCACCGGCAGGAGGTGGAGCTCTGGCTTTACCCAGCCTCTCCCCAGGGCCTCACAGACCTCTCTGCAGCCCCACCCATCCCAGGGAGTCCTGCAAGCCCCAGGATAGCCCATTAGAGAGGGAGGAACTTGCAGCTGCTGCAGCTCCCATGGGGGTTGGAAAGAGTGGGCAGAGCAGGGAAGCAGATGGGAAGTTGCTCCGACAGGAAGCCATCAAGACCACCTTATGTGACTATTGTACTTCCCGGCTGTACAAAGCATCTTCCACATTCATGATCTCGAAGTCCTTACAACATTCCTGGGAGGGAGGCATGAGAGAATTAGTTTCCCTTCTGAGGGAACAAACTCAAACACACTTTTTTTTTTTTTTAATTTGAGACGGAGTCTCAGTCTGTCACCTAGGGTGGAGTGGAGTGGCACCGTTTGAGTTCACTGCAACCTCCACCTCCCAGGTTCAAGCAATTCTCATGCCTCAGCATCCCGAGTACGTGGAATTACAGGCATGTGCCACCTTGCCTGGCTAATTTTTGTATTTTTAGCAGAGTCAGGGTTTCACCATGTTGGCTAGGCTGGTCTTGAACTCTCAACCTCAGGTGATCCACCCACCTCAGCCTCCCAAAGTGCTGGGAGTACAGGCGTGAGCCATCGCACCCAGCCTTGGGGAGCAAACTCACTCTTGAAGACCACTCATGACATGGCCAAGGTTAAAACATAGCCAGCAAGTGGCAGTGTTAAGGACTTGTCCAGTGGGCTTTCCAATTCCAACCCGGCCTCTCTCACAGGACAGATATCAGGCATCCACCTACTACAGGCCCGGGCTTCTCTGCTGCTTTGTCCCACAATAGGGGATCACGGAGGGCAGGGAAAAAGCACTCAAGTCATCTGGTATCGTCTTTGTGTCATCCAAGACAGACCTGGGAAGGGTTGTTTCTCTGAATTCCTGTTTCACCAGAAATCCCAGACTTCCCAAGAAAACTGTGAAACCTTATTCCTCACCTTCCCCCTTCACAGCTGCCCGATGGCAGCAGGAGCTGAGCTAGTAAACCACCCTTCTGTTTAGCTATCCTAAGCCTAAAATATCCTAGCTGGGTGTCTGGTCTGCCCCTGCTGCCCCAGTGACACTGCACTCCCTCTGTAGTTGGCACCATACTGGCTACGCCCCAGCCTTGTCCTGAAGTTGGTGCTGTGTTTGCAGAAGAAAACTGCCTGGAGAAACCTCACAGCTTCTCTTCTGGGCACACACACCCACCACATCTCTTAAGACACTGGCCATCTGCCAGGTTACCCAAGGTCAAGGCAGAATCAAGGAAGAGGGGCAATGACTCCTCCTGCCAAGCCTTGGGGAGCCGGCTCCTGCTGCCTGATGCCCCCTGCAGAGAGCTCTCAGTCCCAACAGCTCCCACAGACAGTATCTATTTAGCCAAGGGCTAGGTCTGAGCTGGACTGCCACTCAAAAGGTACAGGTCCGACTGCAGGACACAGAGGGCGGCTCCCAAGGGGCTTTGGCTAGAAAACAGAGACAAGTATCTCTCTCTGAGGATACATGCCTTCCCTGGGCCCAACCCAGAGTTTGGCCAGATGAGCACATTTAGCTGTATGCCTACCCCCTCACCTTGACTTTCATTCTGGAAACTTCTTTTCCCATCATCTAGAATTTTGTCTCCTTCCCCACACTGTCCCCATGCGCTCCTGCTTTCCTGCTATCCTCTCTTTCCAGAATAGGAAACCCCAGGTGGTGGAGCAATGTTTAACCTCAAAGAACAAATTGCTAGTGGTAGAATTTTAGTCATCACCTGCTGTAGGTTGGAAGGAGCCCTCCATGACAACAATAATAAACTACCAGCAAGTGCACAGCCTTCAACAGCCTTTGGTGCTTTTTTCTGCAAGTTTGCCTCCCTTGGGCCTCCCAAGAGCTCTCTGAAGTCAGTGTCTCTCACATGGGAAGACATATAGTCCAGGCATCAAGTGATCTGTCCCACTAAGTGACAGGGATCACACAGTCATGAAGTTGCTGGTCTAGGACTGGACCAAGGTGTCCTAACCCCAAATTCCCTATTTGTGAGTTATCTTTTGCTTAAATGCTTCAGTAAAATAAAATAAAATACTTTTTAATTTTAAGAACAAAGACAATTTCATATAAACATCTCCAGTGACAGGATCTTGTTTGACTCAGGGGCCATATTCTATAGTCACAGAAAACTCGGACAACTGAGTGGCTCTTCTCCTTCTCCTTCTCCTTCTTTTTTTGTGACAGGGTCTCACTTTGTCACCCAGGCTGGATTGCAGTGGTGCCATCATAGTTCACTGCAGCTTCAACCTCCCCAGGCTCAGGTGATCCTCCTGCCTCAGCCTCTTGTCTCTACAAAAGATACAAAAATTAGTTGAGCATGGAGGTGCACGCCTGGGACTACAGGCGCCCAACTAATTTTTGTACCTTTTGTAGAGATGGGGTTTCACCATGTTGCCCAGGCTGGTGAGTGGTTTTTCCTTATGCCAATATGGAATTTGCCTTTCCATAACTCCCATGTCCACAAGGATCCAGTATATAGGGAGGATCCCGAAGTCACTCGGACTGCAGTGGCCTTTGGGCAGAAAGCAGCATGTCTGCCCCTGAAGTGCTGGCTGTTGTGGATGCTGTTTGCTTTCAACGGCAGCAGGCTGCTCCTTGCCATAGCAAGCAGCTACAATTCCCCCTCCTACTCCCCAGCATAAGCCACATAGTCACCATCACATCCAGTCCACACAGTGGGCTCCAGGATGGGACATTCCCAGGGGTACAGGCACCTGCTGCCTCCCCACTACAAAACAGGTGAGTCCCTCCTCCCTGGGAGGGGAGGGGCAGGCTGGGCTAAGCGTTCTGCCCTCCTCCCGGTAATGAAGCCCAGGATTCTGCCATCTTCCCTTGCCCTGGGATGGGCCCAGCCTTTCATATTCTTCCTACCTGACTCCTGGGAGAACATCCCACCTGGTATTATGGAAAGAGGCTTGGACAAGGATTTGAGTTCTATCTTTGACCCGGACTTGCTACCAGCCCAGAAAAGAGTTCAGCACAGTCTGGGGTAGCACAGTGCCCATGATCAGCCCTTAGGAAGGATTTCCTAGTGGAAAGGAAGAAAACGGAAGCAAGGGATGGAGGGAGAGAGGGAGGGAGGGATGTGTGTACCATTGAATCTCAGTGCTCTCCTCATCTCTGCTCCAACCTAACTCCCCAAATTCATCTTCCATCCAGTTCACCTCATGGAATGAGCCAGCAAGGTACACTTGGATTCAGCTACCAGCTCTGCCACCAGCTGACCATGTGATTTTAGTTCCTTTAGGATAACAGTCCTCTACCCTGCCCTTGTCACAAGGGACAAGGATGATCAAATGAGACACTGAATATGACTATGCTTTGAAATGTAAGCGATGCCCTGCAGATGTAAGAACCTGTTGACTTTTCCAGGCAGCCCACATCCCATGGTGAGTTCCGGGGACCACCCTTTGCTATCTGTTTCAGGATGAGTACTCCCTGGCCACTGTACTACTTGGGACAGCTTTTGCTACTCCAGTGACTTGGGACTTCTTTGTAAAAAGGATCTTTCCCTTTTTACAAGTAAGAATACTGAGGCCTCCAGGTCCTGCTGTGTATGCTTCTCTTAGCTCTTCTTGCATCCTGTTGAAATCTCCCATTCTTATCTGTACTCTTCATTCAACTCGGAGCTCTGTTCGAACACGACCTACATCCTCTTCATCACCATAGCCTTAGGGGCTGGCCCGTGATAACTGCCAAATGAGTGTAGAATGAATGAATGGGCAAATGATGCCTCTAACCCAATATAACCTTAGCACAGGGGCTGAGTCCCAGGATCACTAGCCTGTTTCAAACCACTTATCTACTTGTTTGGGACTCACTAGGGTCTAACTGACCCACATAATAATGTTTCTCTTTCCTCCCCTTTCGTTCTCTTTAGGGAAAATTGATCAATCTGACCAGAGGATCATTCTTTTTTTTTTTTTTTTTTTTTTTTTTTGAGACAGAGTCTCACTCTGTCACCCAGGCGGGAGTGCAGTGGCACGATCGTGGCTCACTGCAAGCTCCACCTCCTGGGTTCACACCATTCTCCTGCCTCAGCCTCCTGAGTAGCTGGGACTACAAGCACCCGCCACCACACCCAGCTAAATTTTTTGTATTTTTAGTAGAGACGGGGTTTCACCATGTTAGCCAGGATGGTCTCAATCTCCTGACCTGATGATCCACCTGCCTCAGCCTCCCAAAGTGCTGGGATTACAGGCATGAGCCACTGCACCCAGCCCTGACCAGAGGATTTTTTAGCCATTTAAGTTATTTTAATTCAAGCTAGATTGACTTATGCTCTTGACTTTAAAGTCTAATTCTATAAAGACTCAGTGCATTCATGGGAGACAGACTCATTAGAATTCCCAATCCACACAATACACTGCCTCATTCTTACCTATTAGCAGTGTGATCCCCTGCCCACCACCCTCCCGCCCAGTGAACCACATCACTTGTCAGTCTGAAGAAACAAAGGGGTTGCAGTCCCCAAGCCAGTCCCCCTAGAAGTGGGCAATGGAGGCATGGCCCACAAAGAGCTAGCAACAGTCCTAGGAATACACGGCTCCCCCAACAAGAAGCCTGTGTCCTGTGCAGACAAACCAAGCAAGGCTCTCTGGATGGGAGATCAAGAGCTGGTGGCTTCTAAATAGAGGAAAAGGTAGAGCTGGCCTTGTGCCCTCCCACAGATAGTCAGTGCCTCCGTACCTCTGGCCCCCTGGTGTTCCCATTGCAGGGTGCACTTTGGCTAGGGGACACCTCCAGCTTCCAACCTCACCTTCCACCAAACGAATCTGTTCTCCCATTTCCTTTCAGCCAACTGCCACTTTGGAAGACAGTCTTGTAAACAGATCCTAAGGGAAGCGATCATCTATTTATTTTAAGAGATACTGGTGCAGTAAACTCTTTTTCCAGAACCAGCAAAACTGATAATGGCCCTTTTTTGCAATCAATCTCAATCAATCACTGAATTCTTCAATACCTTCTTGTTACACCCCTCTGAGGCATACGCATTTTAAAGAAATGTTAACAGAGAGACAAGGCCCTAATGCAAAATAATAGATCTCCAACTTTAGAAGTCCCACACCATGAAGAAGGGATTCGAATGAAATCCGAGAAGGTGAATCTGCAGCATTCACATGCCACTTCCTCTCCTAATCATGGCAGATATTGTAAGACTTCTGGATGCAATGCTCTAGGCACACAACCAGTCACTTGGAGTGGCACACAAGTTTATCTAACCCATCTGCAAGTTCTATTTCCATGAATTCTGAGTCCCCTCCAGTTGTAGAATCTGGGCTTCTATGAGGTGACTGAGAAGCCCTCTATCCTTCACACCATGGATGACTTGTGTTATGCCCAGCCATACCATAAGAGTTCAATAGGGGGCCAGGCATGGTCGCTCACGCCTGCAATCCCAACATTTTGGGAGGCCAAGGCAGGAGGATGGCTTGAGCCCAGGAGCTGGAGGCCAGCCCGAGCAACACAGTGAGACCTCATCTCTACAGAAATAAAAAATAATTAGCCAGGTATGGTGTTGTACACCTGTAGTCCCAGCTACTTGGGAGGTTGAAGCAGGAGGATGGCTTGAGCCCAAAAATTCCAGGCTACAGTGAGCTATGATTGCACTCCTGCACTCCAACCTGGGTGACAGAATGAGACCTGGTGTCAAAAAAAAAAAAAGAAAAAAAGGCCAGTGAGGGCATCCACAAGACTTTTCAGAAGACAGAGAAACCATCCCACTTTCCTAAGGAAAACAGGGAAGGAGATTTGTGGAGGAGACCTATTATGCCAAGAAAAACACTCAGTCCCTGCTGGAATCTGACAACCGATTAAAACAAATCCCTGCTACAGAAGGGCCTCCACGTCCCATCAGCCCTGAGAAAGGGGGACATCCCAAGGTGCTGCCCACGGCCCTCGCCAAACTGCCCACACCTGATACTCCATCCATCGCACCCCTTGGATCGGACCCAGGAGTATGAATGGGACTCATGGTCGCATTTCTCAATGAGAGTCACCTCAGGCCTCCTAACACAGCGGCTGCAAGACTGGGAGGCAGGAGGGCAGGGCTAACGTTGTGCTTGCTAATGAGCCTTCTGGGAGCGTTGAAATGGGCTGCACAGGTGCAACCAATAGCCAGCCACACGCAATGTCATCTGTTCAGCAGTCAACACAGCCCTGCTGCTGTTAGCAAGGGGCCTGAGACAGACACCGTTATGGGCCCAGGAAATTCATGCAGCCAGAGGGAGAGCAGGAAGGGAGCCCAGCAGGTTCTTCACCACACCCACCCCACCCACACCCTTCACAGGCCTGGCCCTTTTGAGATCAAATGAGAGCCTTCTTTCCTGCTTCCCCTTGATTCTGTGGAACAAGGCATTAGATACCTACTGTGCTCCAGGCAGAGTGGGTAAAGGAAGTGGGTTTTTAGAGACTTATCCTGCCACGAAAAACCATCAGCCCCTGCGGGAATCTGACAACTCATTAAAACAAATCCCTGCTACAGAAAGGCCCCTCATCTCATCAGCCCTGAGGAAGGCGGCATCCCCTCACAAGGTGCTGCCCGCAGCCCTCGCCAAACTGCCCACGCCAAGTGCTCCATCCAGCACGCCCCTCGGATAGGACCCAGAAGCATGAATGGGACTCGAGTGCTGGAGAATGAGAAAGGCGTCCTTTCTGTCCTGCAGATAAGGGTGTGGCAGGCAAGGCCTCCTCCCCCAGGGAACTTCCATCCCCTCCGCCCCTCAGCACGCTGCCTTGCTCTAGTTAGGTCCTTCCGTTTCTGACACCACCACGCGGGACTCCTGACTGGCGGTCTGCAGATTGGAAATGCAAAAAGAATCAGAATGTCTCACCCTTCTCACTCCTCACCCTGTACAAACTGCCCTCACACATCCCGTCTCAGCTGATGCTCAAAATCACCTGCTCAGTGAACAGCTGGTGATTGTTACTTGAGGCTCTTTAGTCAGGAGATGGGGCTCAATCCTGCTTCTGCCACTTTCTAGCTGCCTGGCTTTAGTAAAGTCCCTAAATCTGGCTGTGACTTGGTAAAACAGGGACAATAACATCTGCCCTGCCTATTTCACATGATTGGTGATTCATTCCACCAGCCTATTTCACATCATTGGTGATTCATTCCACCAGCCTTAAAGCACCTACTATGTTCCAGGCACTGACATAGACACATTGCCTCTGTCTTCTTCTTCTTTTTTTTTTTTTTTTTTTTGAGAAAGGGTCTCACTCTGTTGTCCAGGCTGGAGTGCAGTGGCTAAATCACGGGTCACTATAGGCTTGACCTCCCAGGCTCAAGTGTTCCTCCCACCTCAGCTTCCCAAGTAGCTGGGACTGCAGACGTGCACCACCATGTCCCCCTAATTTTTAAATTTTTTATAGAAATGAGGTCTCTTTATGTTGCCCAGGATAGTCTAGAACTCCTGGGCTCAAGTGATCCTCCCGCCTTGGCTTCCCAAAGTGCTGGGATTACAGGTGTGAGCCCCCACGCCTGGCCTTCTGTCTTCAATAAGACAGGATCAAAAAGCGTACAGCCTAGTAGCGGGAGGCAGATGTACAAACGAATAAGTGCAATAATGTTTGGAAGCTATGGTGGTAGCATTATGGTGTAGTGGGGAGAAGGACTGACTGGATAATGCATACACATAGAAATGGAGGTTTTAGAGAAATCATTTCATAAGGAAATAACACTTGCTAAGCTCTTCCCAGGAGGTACTTCCATATACATAATTGTTCTAGATATCAAAAAAGATGATGGGTGTGAACCCACTCTATAATAGGCTGTGGAGAGTTGTATAGTGCAAAGCATTCATGTAAAATATCAGACTTCAGTCAGCAAAAATGGGTTGTATTAGTTAAGCTAGGTTAAGCTAAGTTTATTGCTGCAGCAACAAACTACTGCAAAGTCTCAGAGGGTTAACACCACCAAGGTTTATTTATTCCTCATGCAACATGTTCAGTGTAGTTTGGCAGGGGACTCTCTGCTCCACACAGTCACTCAGAGATCCAGGCTGACTCATGCATTATCATCTTGAAAGTGCTACACCTAGAACACAAGGCCTCTTCAGTCATTGAGGCAAGAGGAGAGACAACTTAAGTGCAGAGAGCTGGCCAGAATACATGTCACTTTCACCCATAGCCCATTGGCCAGAATCAATTACATGCTCCTGTCTAACAACAGTGGGACTAGAAGATATGAGGAAATGGAATGTCTGGTGAGCATCAAGACCTCTGTCACAGACAACAAAGAACTGGGGTGTTTGGCTAATCAGAGTCCTTTAGGGAACTCTAAGTCTGGTCCTCTCAGAGCCAAGCAATCCCTGCAGAACTGGAAATGTATTCTTCCTAACTACAAAGTGACTGGCAATGGCAGAGAACTGAGGAACAAGACTCAAGTTATTTCTATGACTCAGATGAGCACAGAGTTAACACAATAATGATCATAGCTAACTTTTTCTTTTGAAGAGACAGGATCTCACTCTGTCACCCAGGCTGGAGTACAGTGGCACAATGATAGTTCACTGTAATCTCCAACTTCTAAGTGCAACTGATCCTCCCACTTCAGCCTCCCAAGTAGCTGGGACTACAGGCACAAACCACCATACCTGGTTAATTTATTTTATTTTTTTAGAGACAGGGTCTTGCTATGTTGCCCTGGCTAGTCTCAAATTCCCAGCGACCCAAAGCACTGGGATTACAAGAGTGAGCCATTTTGCACGGCCCATAGCTAACATTAAGTAAACACTTACTGTGTGCTAAGTCCATATCACCTGTATTACATTATTTAAGCCTCACAACCCAGCAAGATAAATAGTACTAATAGTCCCATTTGATATATGAAGATAATAAAGAACAAGTAAAAGATTCTTCATATTTTTTAATTCATAACGTATCAGAGCAGGAAATTGAATGCAGAAGTCAGTCCCCTGTCTCCACTTTACCACAAACCTATACTACTCCCCATAGTGAAATGGAGTCACTAATTTTACATACATACATACACACACAGACACACACACACGTGCATACACACAATTTGCAGTTCCAAGTTCTGGATTCTCAGCCTGGTTCTGTCACTAGTTACATAACCTTAAGTAAGTCCCTTCACCTCTCTGAACTTCCATTTCCTCATCTGCAAAACAGGAATAATAGAAATATCTATTATCTATTTAATTATCTTATAGAAAAGAGTTTTTTCAACTATAAACTTCTCTGCTAAAAAAAAAAAAAAAAAAAAAAAAAAAAAAAAAAAAAACTGGTGCATTAGATATGCCCTAGGGATGAAGCGAGGTCACACCTCCTGGGTGGTGAACAAAATAGGACAGATGCCTTACTCTGAGAAGTCTTGCTGGCACCCCTGAAACAGCCCCTAACAACAACCAGAAGTGGGCCCACCCTGCCTCTTCCTTTGTCCCCACGCTCTGTTTGGCAGCTCGAGCACAGCCTCAGATTTGTCTGATTTTCCTGCAGAGGTTTGTGCAGGATTTCTGCTAAGTGGAGCAGCAACATCAATAAGTTCCATTGTGTCATGAGTGTTATTGAAGAGCAGAGTGTCTGGCCTGCTGGCTGGGGCTTCTGGGCTCATAAGCTCCCCCGACCCTCTTTCACCCTGGCCTCATTGGTGAATGGCCCCTACTGCCCTTTCCAGCCCTTTCTCCCCTGCTCCAGCCTCCGATTCCATTCTGCATCAGGACCAGTATTCCAGCATGCTTGGTCCACACATCCATCCCCGGAAGTGTCCACCAAACATTCTCCCCAAACCCAGAGCCTTCACTCAAAGCATGCCTCCCACCTAGAATATCCTCCCACCACCTCACCTGTCAAAGTCCTCCTCAGATGCACAAGGCAATGTCAACAGCAGTTGTCTCCGGGTGATGAAATTACAGATTATCTTTACCTTTTTCTTTCCAGTTTCCTCCATTTGGAGATCTGGGGGAATGAGCACATAATATTTTTGTCATCAAAAAAAAGCACAATGAAGTCATGTTTTAAGTTCCTACCTTCCTGTAAGCCGCCCCCCCCCCCCCCCCCCCCCCGCTTCATCCTAGTTTACAATTCTGTTTCTTCTGTGAAATTCTATAGTTCTCGGCCCTATCATAAATGGCTTTACACTCTAGTTAGTTTGCTGGGCATGAACATCTGATAGCCCCAACCAAATGGTAAGCTCCATGAGAGCCGGGGACATATTACACATATTTTCCCTATGCTGCACAGCCCTCTGCACAGTTCCAGGAAGAGCTGAAGCAGCGAGTGAGTACTTACCAATTACGGGGTTATGGGGTGGCCCATATGTTACAATGGCTTGGAGAGGTAGAGTCATGCAGACTAAGAACTAAGGGGCCTTGGAGTTTATACAATCTAATTCTCTGCATTCATACAGTTTCTGACATTTCATTTGCCCATTAATAGGGTCTGGTTACCCCCACTACATGAGCAGTCAAACTAGGGCCGGGAGACATAAAGCAATTTGGCCCAAGCTTCCAGAGCCCACATCTCCTGTGGTCCTGTCCAGTGCCTTAACCACTAAACTGCAGCTGCCACTCCAAGACCTTATTAATAGCCATTTCTCTCCCCAGTCAGTGGCTGGACATGGTTTGCCAGGTTAATAATTTGTTCATTAGGCACCTAATGAATTACTTGTTAATTGCTAACTTGATGAACAGCCAGCAGTCCCCATCTGCCTGGAGAAACAACAGCAAATAACCACAGAAGGGCTGGCCAAACCCCAGCGGCTGCAAGGCAGAAGCTTTGGGCCCCAGAGGATGGCAGTTCCCTCAGGGAGAAGGCTGTCTTGGCCAGTCACCTGGAGCTCAGTCCCCAGGGATGGGCGCCTCTGGTAAACCACCTCTTGCTGGTCCTATAACTGCCCTGCAAAGGGTCGAGGCAGCCCAGATCTTCATCTGCCCTAATTATTCAAGACTCTTCTCCACAAAACTGCCCCTTTTTGCTTTCTTTTCTTTTTATCTTCTCTGAGTTTCTATCACTTGACGTCAGAGCTTCGGAGGGTCTCCAACTTCTGATGGTTCAACTTTCGATTTTTCAACTTTACAATGGTGGAAAAGAGATACATTTTCAGTAGAAACTACTTCCAATATGCATGCAACCATTCTGTTTTTCACTTCCAGAAGAGTACTCAATAAATTACATTAAATATTCAACACTTTCTTATACAATAGGCTTTATGTTAGATAACTTTGCCCAACTGTAGGCTAATGTAAGTGTTCTCAGCACATTTAAGGTAGGCTAGGCTAAGCTATGATTTTTGGTAGGTTAGGTATATAAAGTGTATTTTTTTGAGATAGTGTCTTGCTCTGTCACCCAGGCTGGAGTGCAGAGGCACAATCACAGCTCACTTCAGTCAAGGATCCTGGACTCAAGAAATCCTCCTGCTTCAGCCTCTTGAGTAGCTGGGACTACAGGCATAAGCCACCATACCTAGCTAAATTTTTTTTAACTTTTGTAGAGATGGGGTCTTGCTGTGTTGCCTAAGCTGCTTTTGAACCCTTGGGTTCAAGTGATGCTCCCACCTCTGCCTCCCAAAGCACTAGGATTACAGGTGCAAGCCACCATTCCTGGCCTAAATGTATTTTTGACTTATGATATTTTCAATTCATAATGGATTTATTGGGAAATAACTCCACTGTAAATAGAGGGGCATCTGTTCTCAATGTAAACTTTTTGTATCCACACATAATGATATGTCATCATATTTTCTCAGGGCATTGGTCCTACCTTCCTATCTCAAAGGCAGCTACAACATTCCTACTGGTCACTTCAAGCTTCCTAAAGACAGAAACCACATCTTTCTCATTCATCCTTGTATCTCTTGTACCTAACATAATCCCATAGTCCCTTATAAGTATTTATTAAAGGAGCAAGTTACTCATACTTTTCTGCACAAATCTGTATGGGTTTGCTCAGGTTGCTGCTATGGGTTGAATGTGCTCTCCAAAACTCATAATGAAATGTAATTGCCATTACGGTAGTATTCAGCACTGAGATCATTGAGAGCCCACATGAATGGATTAATGTCATTATTAAGAGAGTGGGCTCATTATTGCAAGAGTGGGTTTGTTACAGAAGTGAGTTCGGCCATCTCTTGCTGTCTTGCTCACTCTCACCCTCTCCTGCCTTCCACTTTCCTCCATGGGATGATAGAGCATGAAGGCCCTCACCAGATGCCAGCACCATGCTCTTGGATTGCAGCCTCCAGAACCATAAGCCAAATAAACTTCTATTCTTTGTAAATTACCTAGTCTGTGGTATTCTGTTATAGCAGCAGAAAACAAACCAAGACAGCTGCCGTGACAAAGTACTGTAATCTGGGTGACTTAAATGACAGAAATTTATATATATTCTCACAGTTCTGGAGGTTGGAATTCTGAGATCAAGGCTTCTCTGAGGCCTCTCTCCTTGGCTTGCAGATGGCCACCTTCTTGCTGTGTCCTCACATCGCCTTTCCTCTGCACTTGCACACCCCTCGTGTCTCTTCATGTGTCCAAATTTCCTCTTCTTATAAGAACTCCAGAGAAAACACAGAAGAAAATGACCAAATCCCATCCTACAGGGGCTTACAAGAAAGGATACTGGGAGTGAAAGCCACATACCGACTTGGGAAAGTTGACTAATTCCTTCTTCTTTCAATTCCCTGTCTGTAAGATGGACATCATAACACCTCTTTCTCCATCATGCCAATGCTAGGAGCATAAAATGAGACTGTGCTCTGATAAGAAAAATTACTATGCAGATGTAGATTGGATTAGGGCCCATCCTAATGACCTCATTTTAATGTAATCATCTCTTTTTTTTTTTTTTTTTGAGACGGAGTCTCGTTCTGTTGCCCAGGTTGGAGTGCAGTGGTGCGATCTTGGCTCACTGCAAGCTCCGCCTCCCGGGTTCACGCCATTCTCCTGTCTCAGCCTCCCAAGTAGCTGGGACTACAGGCACCACCACCACATCCGTCTAATTTTTTGTATTTTGTTTAGTAGAGATGGGGTTTCACGTGTCAGCCAGGATGGTCTTGATCTCCTGACCTCATGATCTGCCCGCCTCGGCCCCCCAAAGTGCTGGGATTACAGGCATGAGCCACCGCGCCCGGCCTAATGTAATCATCTCTTTAAAGACCCTTCCTACAAATACACTCACATGAGGTAGTGTGTGTCAAGGCTTCCAAATATGAATTTTGAGGGGAACTAGTTCAGCTCATAACACCTTTTCACTCCACAGTGCCAACTTCAGGGCTGGGCACATATTAAATATTTAATACATCCTCCAAACTTGGTAGGCATTCCATTTTCTCTGGGGGAAGGGCTCATCTTTGTGGCCTGAGTTCCTAGTCCTGCACAGACCCCTGAAAAACTCCATGGTGGAGTATTTAAGGCAAACCCTCTCGTCATGTCAGCTCCCAAATCCTAATGGCTCTGTTATTTTTGAAATCACTTTAGAGCAGCACTGAATAGAGATGGTGATTTCTTGCATTTGCATAGCAATTTTTCTTATCAGAGCACAGTCTCATTTTATCCTTCCAGCATTGCTATGATGGAGGAAGAGGTGTTATGATGTCCATCTTATGGACGAGGAATTGAAATAAAAAGGAATTAGTCAATTTTCCCAAGTCAGAGTAAGCCTAGTACGTGCCTTTCACTTCCGTTATCCCTCCTTGTGAACCCCTGTAGGACGGGACTCGGTCATTTTCTTCTCTGCAGCTGAGCCTCCAGCGCAGGTCCAGGCACAAAGTGTATGCTCAGGGAGATTTGGCATTAATAATAACAAAGCTGCTGGAGGAGTCTCTATCCAGAGGATCTGAAGTCTCAGTACTGACCACCACCCAGCCACCCAAACCCCCTCCAGCAAAACCAGCCCTTGGGCCGTAGGGCCATGTGGATGGCCTACTTCAGGGTCTGAGCTTCCCACACCCGAGCTGCATTTCAGTGAAGGCCCTGAAGCCAAGGTTGAATCGAAAATGAGTCTGGAAATATATCTATTATCACTTCCACACTGCTACGAGTGACAATAAGGAAAATGAGTTCACGGTACAATTGCAAAGTGATTTCACATATTATTTATTTCTATCTCTTTTTATCACGGGTATTTTTAGAAGCTGCCTCAAATGCATTGTGGAATGAAGCAGGGTATGAATTTTAAAAATACACTGTCTCATTTCCTCCTTGGGGCCATGTTTCAGAGTGGATAACAAGAGTAGTGTGCCCATTTAGCAGATGGGTAAAGCAAGGCAAGAGAGGTCAAGTGTCAGCCCAACATCATGCAAGGAGTAAGTGAATGAGCTGAGCCTAGACCCGCACTCCATGCTTTTTCCCGTTTGTCGCTGGCTGATGTGGGAGGAACCCTGAGTAACCGGACCAAGAGAGAGTCCTTCTAAGGGCAGGAGAGGAAGGAATGCATGTCCCCTCCAGATGTATCTCCTTTGGCAGAGTTTTTGAACAATCTGTATCTGAATGATTTCAGTTGATGCCTGTGCCCCCCAGTTCCCTACCTGGCCCCTGCATCATCGTACTGTGTTGCCCACACTTTTGTGTTGCTGTCTGGCCACTAATGGCTCTTGAGTTTGCAACCTCTGTTTGGTCATTGAAAAACAGCCTTGCAGTAACTTCCTTGGGAAGCCCAATGGCACCAGGGGTGGGAGAGGTCTTTAGCTATAGAACATGGCCCAGGAAGGGAAATAGGGGAACAGCAAATGCAACATCACCCACACCCTCACACAGCAACATAAATTTGCAGCAGCTGATGGGATCCAGTACCTTAAGCCACCAGATGCTGCTTCTCCTACAGTCCTGGGCAGAACTGGAACACATATTTTACCCTCCTTGATCATCCCCCAACGCATGATCTGAAATAGGCTGCAGAATAAACAAGCCTTGGTCTCTGACCAGCTCGGCTCAAGGAGGAGAACTTGTGAGCCTCACAGGCTCCATAAAAAGCCAAATGCAAAAGCACATGACAGATGGGATCCAACCCCTCCCACACCTGAGCCACCAGCGCGTCACTTCCGGCTTTCTTCTCTGATGAACACAGGAGCCCCAAACCCAAACTTACCCCCAGATACCATCCACAACAGTGGACTGTGGGGGTGGAAGTGACCCACAACATGCGATCCTTCTCTACTCCCTCCTTAGCATCCCCTCCAGCTTGCGGGAGGTCAGACTCCTCCCTCTGCCCACCCCCCTCACTGACCTGGAGCCGTAGCCCCAGAATCCCGTCAAATCCTCCCCTCCTGGACAGAGTCCTTCCTGGGCTTTTGCTGCCAATAGAGATCAAAATCTATGACCACTTGGTGCCAGCTCCTTGGCATGCTCAGAATACAAAAGAACGGGGCCCCAGGGAAGCAGAGAAATGGCAGGTCCTGGCTGGCACTGGGGGTAATGGAGGCACCAAAGGAGCTGTCACTCAGAGACCCCTTCTCAGTGGCTGTGATGGCAGCAAGGGGCTGGGATATGCCATCATGGGAGGGGGCTGCAGGCACTCAGTGGAGCCAATGGTAACAGTAGGGATGTCAGGTACAGAGCCTGAATTCTCAAGGACTCTATGGGAAAAAAAGGAGTTGGTGCAGGCTTCTAGGAAAGGGGCCTCTGGAATGAAGTGAGGTAGGCACTGAGGCATAAGTGAGGCTCCTGTCCTGGGAACCAGACTTGGTGGGCTGCAGAGGAGCCCCCAGCACCCAAGCAACCCCCAGCAACCAGGCCACCAGCCTATGGGTATAAAGGAAGTCATGTTTCCCAGCAACTCTGGGAGAGGAAGCACCTGGGGAGCCACCTGGCCTCCCATCAGGGGAAGGAGCTGCCTCTTGACAGCCTCGCAGAATTGCTTGACACTCTGTCTTCTCCAGAAAACCCATTTTTAAATCACACTAATCTCAAAAGCAGGCCTGTGGCTGGCCCCTCCTGGGCCCCAGGCAAGAAGGGAAGCAGCCTGCAGAGAACAGGGGCCAGGACATAGCCGGCATGGGCAGCCACTTCCTCAGAGCCCTTGAGGGCCCCTGTGGAGGCCCAGCCAGCAGCATCCCTCTGTACTTTCTGCCTCGGGCCTCCCCTGAAACAGAAGCAGGAATCGGCCTCCCGGTGAGGCATCCTCACAGCGGGTCCTTGCATCGGCCAGTGCTGGACTGAGATTGAGAGGGAGTGTCTCCCCTGGGACTCTAACCCCTCCTAAATTCCCAAGCAGAAGATCTTAACATGTGACTTTACCAGCTCTTAAAGAACTTGGGATGGGTTTTCCCAGGCTGGATCAGAGGCCTTTTAAGTGCCATTCCTAGAATTAAATGCCCAAGCATTTCTCCCTGGCAACAAGTAACCAAACTCGTAGGCAGGAACCCAAGACTCTGGTGCCTCCCGGGTCCTCCACCCACCTAGGGCACTCGGGTCAGAGGAACAGCCTTGGCTTAAGTTTTACATTCCTAATGTCCTGGGCCCTTTGTCACAGGCTTTTCAAAGGCCAGGGACCCTGGCCTTCTCCTGCATACAAGTCCTCCCCCACCTTCCCCACAGGCTATCCTAACAGATAGCTATCCTGCAAGTGAATGAAGATCTGCCCCCGCACCCCCCAGCCCCCAACCTCCAGCCCTCTCATTGCAGAGAAAACCTTGGCTCTTGTTTTCTTTTAATTTAAAACAACACTTCTGGATTCACAGGAAGTTGTAAAAATAGTTCAGAGCAATCTCACAGACCCTTGCCCATTTCCCTTGAACAGTTACAATTTACATAACTATGCTACACCAGAAAACTGACTTGGTTACAATGTGTGTCTATAGTTCCGTGCCCTTTGATTACTTCACCAACACTGGGAAATCAAGATTGGCAACTCTTCCCTCGCCACATAGATCCCATCATTCTACACTCCCCCAACCCCTGGCTATCACCCATCTGTGTTCTCTGTCATTTTGTCATTTCCATTCTCTGCCTCTACTGAAGCGTGCGGCTATTGGAAACCACCTTGGAGAAGGGGTAGATCCCAGCTGACCAGAGCAGGCAGTCCTGGGACACAAGTGGCCCGGGACAAAGGGAACTCAGTCTCACTTGGATGCAGACAACTCACATACCTGGCACCTGTGTGCCACAACTCGGCCCTCATCTGCCAGCTTCTGCCGGCCTGACGGCGCATTGTCCCGTTCCAACTCCAGACCCGTGGCTGCCCTTGCCGGGGCCTCAGCTGCTGGCTCCATTCCCCTCCTGCGGGCCCCTCCCGCACCCTGCTCTCTGCTGCCCCCATCAGGCAGCCTGCGCTCAGAGCATCCCGGCCGCAGGATTTTAATTGGAAATTCTCCCAAGTCATGCTTCTCCCATACTGTACCTACATAATTCACTTTTATTACCTAAATATAGGGCTTAATATTTGGTCTTGTTAAATTTCATCTTGTTTGTTTCAGGCATCCTTTCAGCTTCTCAGGATGCTTTCAAATCCTCAGCTATCTCTCTGAACTTCAATTATCCCTTCTGTCATCTAGAAATTTAATCATCCTGCTGTCTGTATCTTCGTCCACGTCATAGATGAAATCGTCGAATTAAGCAGGGTTTAGAACAGAGTGTTCTGGTACAATACCAGGTGCCCCTTCTAGAGGAGAAAGACTGAGATTTGGGATCCCAGCAAGCCCTTTACAAACCATTGTTCAGCAGCTCTAAATCCACCCAAGTAAGCTACCAGCCAGACTTTATTTTTTTCATTTATTCACGAGGCTGCCAGGAATGATTTTGCACTGCCTGCTCGCAGACGGACCAACCCACTTGAGTCCCCACCCGCTTAGCCAAGGGTCTAATTCCCAGCTGTTCCCAAGAACACCTAGGTTTGTATACACTTGTCTAAAACTCAAGCCTTTTGAGGCTATATGGCTGCTACCTGCAAAGAAAGCAGAAACTCAGAAAGGCTCATTCTGCTGTCTGGTCTAGCCATGGATGTCTGCTTGATCTGGGCGGCGGGGGGGTGGGCATGATGGCTCTGTGAGGTGAGAAGAAGGACATTTCATCTGTCTGGGACCTAAGTATTGCACCTTTAATCAGAAATATGCAGCTTTAGGTTGGGTGTAGTGGCTCATGCTGGTAATCCCAGCATTTTGGGAGGCCGAGGCAGGAGGATTGCTTGAGACCAGTTGTTCAAGACCAGCCCAGGCAACAGAGCAAGATCCCATCTCTACAAAAAAAAAAAAAATTTCTTAATTAGCTAGGCATGGTGGCCTGTACCTGTAGTCCTAGCTACTCAGGAGGTTCAGGTAAGAGGGTGGCTTGAGAGCCCAGGAAGTAGAGGCTGCAGTGAGTCATGATTGTGTCACTGCACTCCAGCCTGGGCGACAGAGTGAGACCCTGTCTAAATATAGATAGATAAATGACAGACAGATGAATAATAGATAGATATACATAGATAATAGGAAGATAGTAGACAGATAATACAGATAGATAATAGAATAGATAGATAGATAGATAGATAGATAGATAGATAGATAGATAGAGCTTTCTCCCAAGGCCCACCCAGAGTTCTACACTGGCCCTGGGTTCTGGCAGCAGCCAGGTATCCACGCCAGCTGCCCCTGCTGATGGTCCTGAGGGCCTGGCCCCGGTCCTGCTTCCCTTTCTCTTGTGGTGAGCGTGCTCTCGGGGAACATGCTGTTCTTTCCTGCCTGCTCACCTCACTGCAGCCATTCTCTCCAGCCATGTGAGGATAGGGGTCCCATTCCCTAGTCTCTGTGGGGACCTATCTGACCCTATATAAGTTCAGAATAAAAATAGACACATAAGAGAGGCACAGCCCACAAGGCCACTCTGTGACACTTCAGTCCCATATGCACATAGATGAGGAGAGGAGCAACCTCTGACCCGCCACCCTCTACCGCCCCTGCCAAGCTGAAGTGCCCTGTTACACTGACTTTCTAGTCAAACAGCGATCACAAGGAGGAAAAAGTTGGAGTGAGCCTCTTTGTCCTAAGTGAACTCACGCTGGCTTCCTGCAATCACCTTTCTTTTCCAATAACTCACAAATCATTAGTTTCAGTCATCAGTTTTGGAATTTTACCAAGAGTCAACATTGAAATTACTGAATAATCATTTCCAAAATCAGGGAAGGTCCAGGCTTTCTGGGCCTGATGCACTTCCTCAAGTGTGGAAGCCAGCTGTTCCTTCCCCCTCACTCACCATGAGAATCACACACACGCACACACACGCACACGCACGTGCACACGCACACACACGCGCACACACAGGAAGGCACCCACCAGAGACTACGCTCCACTGACACGGACGTACCGCCAAGCATAAAGACGTACAAAGCCAACGTCCATGATTCTTCCCATCCTGTCTTCTTTTCACCTCTCTAGAATTGCTCCTTCCCCTCTCTCCACCACCCCATCCCTCCACCCAGAGGTAAGAGATGTCTTCATAGCTCTGTAATTGTGACTGTGGCTAAGCAGCCATGTGATCGCAGAGAAAGGGGAGCCAGGCAGGCGGGAGGGGCTCGGGCAGGCTCTAACCCATGCTGCCAACACACCTCCATCTGTCAGCGATGGCCCTCCCTGCGTGGGGAGTTGATGGAGTGATGACTGCCAGTTTGCTAACGTCCTTGTCTGCGGACGCTGCAAAGACACGGTTTTCCATGGAGGAATTCTAAGGCTTACACGCAAGTTCTTCTCTGCATTACAGTAATTGAAGTTGAGAAGAGCAACATGCCAGAACTCCTCCTTTACCCGTCATTTCTGGGCTGATGATGGGGCTCTAACTTCAAGGTCACTCTGTCCTCCTCCCTCTTTCCTTCCTGCCCCTCATTCCTCTCCACGCCAGGCCTGAAAAAGCCAAGGACCCAATCTTTCCCCATTACAAAAGACAGCCAACCAGATCCAGGGGAAAAGCAGGCACCTTCGAACTCCAGTGCTTGGGATTTCAAGTTGAGTCTTACTGGCTTGGTTCCCAGCAGGAAAACATTTCATCCAGGCCTTGCGGGGGTTGGGGATTGGGTCAGAGACAATAATGAGAACTGGAAGAGACTCAACTACCATCCAGACCTGTCTGCTAATTCCACAAACGAAGAAACAGAGGCTCCAAAGAAAGAAGTAACGTGCTAAAGTTGAGCCAGAGAGTTTCAGAGTCAGAACAAGGACTCAATTCTCCTGATACCAGGTTTATTCCACTACCCCAGGGCCATTTGTTGAAGCCAGCCGCTGTGGTAAGCGCTTTACATAAATTATTTCTAATTTCCACAGCAACTTTTTGAGGTATCATTATCCCCATTTCAGGATTGAGGTAATGGAGTGATTTGCCCAAGGTCGCAAAGATAGAAAGTGGCAGGCGAGAAATTCAAGTCCATTATCCCATTCTTTCTCATAAATATCCATCAGGGGCAGAGAGAGGTGAATCTGAGTGGGTTTGGGAATGTGTGAGGGTGTCCCAAGTGAAGAAGCCCCGAAAGCTACCTGCTGGAATACCCCAGCTACAGGCTTCCACGGATTACATTCAACTCACCGACAGTAAGGCCCACATATGGCCAGTTGTTAACAAACACTATACCAAGAAGGAAAAAAGCCCTGAGTACAGTGCCTGGAGGTTGATCTTCAACAGGGAGGATGTAGAAAGGCAGATGAAAGCTGGGAGGACACTGAAACTGACAGAAGGTCAAGGAGAACCTAGTAAAACCCACAGGTCTCCCTTGGGTTTTTGTGTCTAGGCTGATGGGAGTAAAAAGAACCCCAAACTCCTGATTTAGTTTCCAGATATCTGTCTGCCCCATTCACCACCCCCCACATACTTCAACCCCACTCCTGAATTAACAAGGAGGACTGATCAGACCTCACAGAAAATGATGGGATTCTTGTGCTCCCAGAGCCCAAATTCTATACCCCTCATTCCTACCCAAGGTCTTGAAAAGGTAAGAGGCTTCGGCAGAGACAAATCAGAGAAGAGTGGGGTTGGAGGGGGCAAGGGGGAAGAAAGTGGCTTTGTGGGGAAGACCCAGTCCTACACAGCTCAGGAACAGGTTAGAGGGCTGACCCGTCCTATAACGCCTTGGCTTTGTGGACATAGGACTCAAACATTGGCAGGAAGGAGAAGCAATGTGTGCTATGACACCATAACATTAGCTCTCGCCACAACACGAAATAACTAGTGTGTCATTGTCAGTTGAGTTATACCAACTTTCTCATCATTTTTCTTTGCAAAATGAGGACAATAGTATGCAGTGCACAGGATGTTTGTGAGAATTAAATGAGATGCAAAGTACCTGGTATAGTTCCTGGCATATAATCAGCACACAATAAATGTTAGATTTTTATTGTTGTTTTTATTTCTATCTCGATGAAAAACGTATTATTTTTACACTGTTATAAACCTAAGAGAACCATGAGTTAGGTTCCACAAATTTCATTGCTGAAATCATGTACCTTGGACAGTTCTATTATTACATTTGTGTTATTTAAACAAAATTTTCCTTCTCGGGAAAGTTGCAAGGAAAGTAGTCCCTATACCACCCCGAGGCAGTGCTTCTGCTTGTAAAACACTTTCCCTTTCAAGGCAATTTCTCACTGCTCCTCATCATAAGCTCACCATGTAATTCTGAGGTCTACAGAATAGATCTTGCTGTGCTTCCTTTATTAGATACTGAAACTTAAGCTAAAGGACGTTTGTGGGGCTGGACCTACAGCCAGGTCCGGATGCCTCTCTCAGCATCCAGTCCAGCAACATGGAGCACAGGTAACTTGGCAGGCGATCTGTGTGTCTGTGCCCCGGCACTCACAGCGGGTCCTACGTGTGACCCGCCCCTGCCGTTGGTGGAATCCTGCGTCTCTGCCAGGCTTCAGCCCGACGTGACCCTCACCCAGGGATGAGAGGTTCACAACCTTGAGGAGTTTGGAAGAGCACGCAAAGAGGATCGACTGCTCTTTTTTAGAAAGCATACTGCAGAGCTGTTTTGCCGTTTTGCAGAACTTCTGGTACCCAGCCCTCCTCCACCGCTGTTCAGGTTCTAACCCCTCTCCTTGCCTAGCCCGTTTCCAGCATGAGGGTTAGCCTCACACTAGCACCATTGCCGGAGTGGGGCGAGGTGGGGAGAGTTCACCGTGGGTGCGTGTTCTGACTGATCAGAGCCCACACTGTTCAAGGTGCTAGCTACTTTGAACATCACCTCTGCCTGCTTCCCTGTTTCCCATTACTCCCCAGATACCTATTCCCCTACAGATAGTCTGACCACCATAACTCCTAGAATCTTCTGTCCTAGAATGACTTACTTTTACCAATCCAGCCCCTACCCATCCTCTACAAGGCTGGTCAAGCATCTTTTCCTCCTGGAAGCACTCCTAGATCACCCCCAGGCCACAGTGTTTACCTCCATTTTCCAGCTCCTGGAAGGCTTTTTTGAACTGCAGGTGGTGTATCATTAGCAGGTCACAGACATCAATTCAGTGCGTTGCAATGAGCATTCTTTAACAAAATAGAATACAAAATATCAGGAGATATAGTCTGTGATAAAAATTGATCACAGCATGCATATGAACATATATATGTGTTGCATACTGATGTGATATAAAAAACGTTCCTTACTGCTTGTTGCAGTCAACACCTATTGAAAAACATTGGATATGAATGCCTTCCATCCTAAATAGTACCAAGCACCTAAAATCTGCCCAACTTCTCCAAAGACACCAGGAGTGAAGTGGGGGAGAACAGAGGAGAGTGAGGGGGTCAGCCAGGCTGGAGCCACTCTGACCAGGGAGAGGAAAGCATATGAGGACAGGAACTAGGTTTCTCTACTTACCTCTCCCCCGGCACCTGGAGCTCAAAAATAAGCATCAATGAATGGGTAGCACCAGTTAGGCTAGATTACTCTGTGGTAACAAAAGAAATCAAGGCCAGGCACAGTAGCTGACGCCTGTAATCCTAGCACTTTGGGTGGCCAAGGCAGGTGGATCACGAGGTCAAGAAAGCGAGACCATCCTGGCCAACATGGTGAAACCCCATCTCTACTAAAACCCCATCTCTACTAAAAATTAGCTGGGCATGGTGGCGTGCGCCTGTAGTCCCAGCTACTCAGGAGGCTGAGGCAGGAGAATCGCTTGAACCTGGGAGGCAGAGGTTGCGGTGAGCCAAGATCACACCACTGCACTCCAGCCTGGCGTCAGAGCAAGACTCTGTCTCAGAAAAAAAAAAAAAAAAAAAAAGGCTCGGCGCAGTGGCTCACACCTGTAATCCCAGCACTTTGGGAGGCCAAGGCGGGCGGATCACAAGGTCAGAGGATCAAGACCATCCTGGCTATGGTGAAACCTCATCTCTACTAAAAATACAAAAAATCAGCCAGGCGTGGTGGCAGGCACCTGTCGTCCCAGCCACTTGGGAGGCTGAGGCAGGAGAATGGCATAAACCCAGGAGGCAGAGCTTGCAGTGAGCCGAGACCGTGCCATTGCACTCCAGCCTGGGCAACAGAGTAAGACTCCATCTCAAATTAAAAAAAAGAAAGAAAAGAAAGAAAGAAAGAAAGAAAGAAGGAAGGAAGGAAGGAAGGAAGGAAGGAAGGAAGGAAGGAAGGAAGGAAGGAAGGAAGGAAGGAAGGAAAGAAATCAAAAACAGCCATGCATGGTGGCACACTCCTGTAGTCCTACCCACTCAGGAGGGTGAGGTGGGAGGATCTCGAGTTCAAGCCCAGCCTGGGCAACATAGGGAGACTCCCATCTCAAAAAAAAAAAAAAAAAAAAATGTTTCCACAGCTTAACATGGTTGATTTCTCACTTATGCAAGTCCACTCTAGGTCTGGCAGCTCTCCAGGGTAGCTGTCCCCTAGGTAGTAGCTCAGAAATCTAGGCTGCTTGCACCATGTCACCCTGCCTGCTGGATCAATGCATGGATAACTGTGGCAGGGAAAGAGAGAGCCAGGGACTGCCCATGGTGACCTGTGTCCCTTTTACCCCCAGCTACTGGCCAGGCCTGGCCTCATAGCCCCCACCTAACTGCAAAGAGGATGGGGAATATAGAGAAGCAATAAACATCTCCCTTTCTTTCTCCCCTTCCTTCCTTCCTTCCTTCTTTCCTTCCTTCCATCCTTCCTTCCTTCCTTCCTTCCTTCCTTCCTTCCTTCCTTCCTTCCTTCCTCCCTCCGTCCCTCCCTCCCTTCCTTCCTTCCTATCTTCCCTCCCTTGCTCCTCCTCCTCATCTATCTTTCTCTCTCTCTCTCTCTCTCTCTCTCTCTCTCTCTCTCTCTCTCTCTCTCTGGACAGGGTGTCGCTCTGTCTCAAAAACAAACAAACAACAAAAAGGGCTGGGTGTGGTGGCTCACGCCTGTAATCCCAGCACTTTGGGAGGCCAAGGTGGGCAGATCACCTGAGGTCAGGAGATTGAGACAAGTCTGGCCAACTTGGTGAAACCCCATCTCTACTAAAAATACAAAACTCAGATGAGCATGGTGGCGGGTGCCTATAGTCCCAGCTACTTGGGAGGCTGAGGCAAGAGAATTGCTTGAACCCAGGAGGCGGAGGTTGCAGTGAGTCGAGATTGCACTACTGCATTACAGCCTGAGCAGCAGAGCAAGACCCTGTCTCAAAAAAAAAGGGGGGGAGGGGAGCTGCAGTGCAGTGGCACAATCACAGCTCAGTTCAGCCTCAACCTCCTGGACTCAAGTGATCCTCACATCTCAGCCTCCCAAGTAGCTGGGACCACAGGAATGCACCACCACACCTGGCTAATTTTTTTATCTTTTTGTAGAGATGGGGTCTCACTTTGTTGCCCAGGCTGGTCTTGCTGCCTCCCCAGCCTCCCAAAGTGCTGGGAGAACAGGTGTGAGCCTCTGGGCCCAGCCAAATGTCTCTACAGTAACCCTGCCCGAGGTGTTTTGTCTCAAAACTCTATGTATGTAACAAACATAGAGTCTTGCCTCCCCAGCTCCTCAGGTATTCATTCCACAGAACTTCCGGTGGTCTGCTGTAAAGCAAGCACTATGCTAATATCTGGGAATACAGAAGTGACTGAGATACTGTCCCAGTTCGGATGGTCCCAGGAGCAATCCTGAGCTGAGGATCACAGTATCCCTGGTTAACCTGGGAAGTGCAGAGAACACCAGCAGGATGAAGGAAAGTGATCCAGAAGATGTATTTTATTAAGCCTGTTACCTCAGTGGATGTCTGAAGCCCAATCCCATGGAGAAGCTCTGGAAAACAGTGTAAAGTGCACCTCAAAATTATCCCCACTTTAGGATTGAGGAAGCTGGGCCGCGCGCGGTGGCTCAAGCCTGTAATCCCAGCACTTTGGGAGGCCGAGACGGGCGGATCACGAGGTCAGGAGTTCGAGACCATCCTGGCTAACACGGTGAAACCCCGTCTCTACTAAAAAAATACAAAAAGCTAGCCGGGCGAGGTGGCTGGTGCCTGTAGTCCCAGCTACTCGGGAGGCTGAGGCAGGAGAATGGCGTAAACCCGGGAGGCGGAGCTTGCAGTGAGCTGAGATCCGGCCACTGCACTCCAGCCTGGGCGACAGAGCGAGACTCTGTCTCAAAAAAAAAAAAAGGATTGAGGAAGCTGAGGTCTCTCTCAACCCGCTCCCCATCAGCATTGATTCAAGCTGTTCCTGAGGGGTGTTAGTGCCCCAGCCCTTCCAGCCTGCTCCACTCACTCGGGGGAGTGGAGTAACCTTCCAGAAAAATCCCTCGTGCAAAGAGATGCAAACAGTGGCCCGTGAAGTTCCCAGAGCAAACTTCTCAGTAAGGGTAAGGTCTGAGGGAAATGAGCAGGAAACTGACAGCCCCAGCTTCCATACAGGTGAACTTACCGGGCAGAAGACAGAGGCAGATACACAAATAAACATCAGCAAAGGAGAAAATGCTACAATTTAGGAAGCCACAAAGTGGCTCCTCAGGCACTCCTCAGGCACAGAGGAGGTAGCAGCTGGGTCTCCCAAAGATCCAAAAAGACTTCCTAGATGTGATCAAATCTGGGCTGAATCCTGAAGACCAGGTAGGAGTTAACTCTGAGAAGAGAAAGAAGAGACGCAATGGGGACTGCTTGCCTGCCCATCACCTTCATTGTCCCTTTGCTTGCCTGCCCATCACCTTCACTGTCCCTTTCTTCCTAGCTGACCCAGTTCTACTTAGGGTGCACTGTGCTCAGGCCCAGGTGCCTCTCCAGGACTGGTCTGAGGCCGTTGCAAAATCGTTATGCCCATTTGCCAGAGTCTTGGTTTTCCAGCCTCTCTTGCACTTGGCAGTGGGCAGGTCAACTGGCCCTTGCCAATAAAGGTGGTAAGAGAGGGTCAGGTGCAATGGCTCACACCTGTGATCTCATCTCAGCACTTGGGGAGGCCAAGGCAGGAAGATTACTTGAGGCCAGGAGTTTGAGACCAGCCTAGCCAACACAGCAACACCCCAGATCTCTGTTTTTTAAGGTAATAAGAGGGTCTGCCAGGGAGGATTCTGGGACAGCATTTGCTTTCCTGAGCTAAAGAGCAGACGAATTTGCTGCTGTCCTTTCCTTTCCTCCTGTCTTGAATGCAAATGTGATGCCTAAAGTCTCTGTAGACATCTTGTGACCATCGGGTATTGAGCACGAGGACAAAAAGCCAACAAGCTAAAGACAGTAGAGTGGAAAGGGAGAGGGAATTTGGAATTATGGTGGCATTTCTGAACAGCCAGTGTTTGGCCACTGCCTGCCTTCTTATCACATGAGACATATAAAGTCCTATATGTTTAAGCCCACTTACTCCAGTATCCTCTACTCACAACCCAAGGCAATATGAACCAACCCAAGTGAGAGAGGTCAGGTGCAATCAGCCATGTGCAATCAGCCATGCCTGGGACCTAGAAGAGGTTCGGTTTGTCTGGAGAATAGACTGTGCATTACACAGTGGAGGGAAAGAGGCCACCCAGGAGGGCTAGGAGAAGAATAGAAAACACTCACTTTGTCATGCAAAATTCAAAGCAGAGGTTCACAAAGCTTCAAACAATGACGTCAGATGGTCATCATATTTGGGTTTGGAGAAATAATTGTATCCATCACATAAAGGAAGGACCCTGACCCCCTTACAGTCATAGATGATGTCGGCACAATTTTGTGGTGTCTAACAGTCTCTAATACAGTCACCATTTAATACTTGTTGAATTGAATTGACATGATGTTACCCTAATTATTTCCGTGAGACCCATGCTACTTCAATCAATCACTATTCAGAAAGGTTGCAGCCATGTTCTCAGCTATGATGTCAGCTGGATCCTTTCCCTCCCTGGGCGTCAGAGCCCTCACTGCCCAATGAGAGAACTTAGCCTGTAGCTGACTCCCTCCAACAACAAGGAGGCCTGTCCTGGCTTCTATCCTCTTCACACTTTCACAAAATTGGCAGGGGAAAGCTGGTGGGATGCTTGATCAAGGCCCAAGCACTGAGCAGAGGGACATTTGATCAGATCCCAAGAACTGAGCAGAGAAAATGGGTCAATAGCTATACCACTCCCAGCCTGATTTGGGAAGAAAAATTGCAGATCAAATGTCCATATTTCTGTAGGTCCCAAATGACCTAGGTCCCAATCTGGCTCTTTCTCTATATATAACATACATGCAAGTTTAAGGGGTATTTTTGGTTTTGTTTCACTTTATTGTGAGACGGAGTTTTGCTCTTGTCGCCCAGGCTGGAGTGCAATGGTGTGATCTAGGGTCACTGCAACCTCTGCCTCCCAAGTTCAAGCGACTCTCCTGCCTGAACCTCCCAAGTAGCTGGGATTACAGACGCCCACCATCATGCCCTGCTAATTTTTTTAATTTTTATTTTATTTATTATTATTATTTTTTTGAGACGGAGCCTTGCTCTGTTGCCCAGGCTGGAGTGCAGTGGCACAGTCTCAGCTCACTGCAAGCTCCGCGTCCCGGGTTCACGCCATTCTCCTGCCTCAGCCTCCCAAGTAGCTGACACTATAGACGCCCGCCACCACACCCGGCTAATTTTTTCGTATTTTTTTAGTAGAAACGGGGTTTCACCGTGTTAGCCAGGATGGTCTCGATCTCCTGACCTCGTGATCCGCCCACCTCAGCCTCCCAAAGCGCTGGGATTATAGGCGTGAGTCACTGTGACTGGCCTAATTTTTGTATTCTTACAAAATTTAGGGGTTTCACCATGTTGGCCAGGCTGGTCTCAAAGCCCTGACCTCAGGTGATCCACCTGTCTCAGCCTCCCAAAGTGCTGGGATTACAGGCGTGAGCCACTTTTTTCTTTTTTTTTCTTCTCATCCAACTATTATTTCAAAACCAAGGATGAGGGGAGAGGGGAAATCAAGTGTTTTCTCATGGGGCATTCAAATAAAGAGTGACCAATTAACCCCCCAAATTAGGCAAGTACCAGGGAGACCCATAAAGATGAGACGTTGGACTTCATGTTCACACACCCATCAACACTCCAGCCCTGAATTATACTTGACATTTAATTAAAACCCCAAGGCAGCAAAGTCAAGAGTTGAGCTGCCCTAGTACTGGAAAATGAGCCACTGTTTAGGATGAATTCATTTATCTCCTGTCACCAAAGACATCAACACTCACCTCCCCCAGCCCAGCTTTACTCACCACCACTGGTAGAAATACAATAGAGGCATGACTGGGGAAGTGTGTCCCCTGTCTCCTGCACTCCCCTCGTCACCACCACACACATACTCAGATGACATGGCTGCCAGAGTGGAACTGGTCCTTCCCAGGTTCCATGTCACCCAGCGCTAACTTCCCTCCTGGCTGCCCACCCAGGAGGTTACCCAACCCCAATTCCCCACTCACTTCCCTTCCTAGAGACTGCACTTTTCTCTGTCCCAACAGCATGAAGGGTTTTGGCATTGAGCCGCGTTTCTTCTCTCCTTCCTTCCCACCTTCTGTTCTTCCTCCCCTTTTTCTTCCTTCCCTCCTTCCTTCTCTCTTCTTTCTTCCTTCCCTCTTCCTCTTCTTCCCTCCTTCCCTCCTCCTCTCCTTCCCTCCTTCCCTCCTTCTTCCCTTCCTTTCTTCTCTCCTACCTTTCCCTCCTTCCCTCGTTCCGTCCTTCCTTCCTTCTCTCTTCTCTCCTTCCCTCCTTCCCTCCTTCTTCCCTTCTTACTTCCTGACTGCCCACATGATACACTGAGCAATCTCCATGTTCTAGCACCATGCTAAATGTTACAGGCACACAAAGATTCCTAAGACAACTCCTGCCCTTGTGATCTCCTGGTGGAGACAAAGCAATTTATGAAATGCCAAGTATCGGTATTAGATATAATAAGACAATGTGTGCCAACGAAGAGTCCAGGCGACACAAGCTTCTAGGTCAGAGGAAGGAGAGACCTGAGTGGTTAGAAAGGGCCTTGCCGAGGAACAAACCTCACTGTGGTTTGTTTGAAAGTTCGGTAAGGGATCCCGCTGGGCCTCCAAGACCGCTATGACCTAGAAAGATGAGAGGAAGAGGAAAGGCGCCAGGACAGAGGACAGTACATGCAAAGGTCCAGAAACAGGAGGTGAACAGGAAAGAGTAAGAACTCCTTTCTGCCTAAAATGGAGGATCAGGAAACGGGGTAGAGATGCCTGCTGATGAGATAGTAGGAGCTGGTGGTGGAGTCTGGACTTCCTCCTGCAAGCAGGACTCATCTAGGCCCAACAGGGACTCAAGGGGTGTTGGTGACCGTGGAGCATCACAGCAGATGCGATTGTGTTGTTTCTCTGACTTGCTGGGGACTGGCTGTCTCTCTCTCTAAGCCGGATTTCCTTCCCCCTATGAAATGGTAGGACTACCCTCATTCTTGCTTCTCTGCCACTTGCCTTTCAGGACCACAGCAGTGCTAAATGGTTCCATGTACCAGGTTTCAGATTACAGAAAATATCCTGGGACCCCAGATGCCATTCTCTTCCTCCTATTTTGAGGTGTCAAAACAGAATGATGCTTTCCTGATACAGATCACAAACCCAGCAGAGAATCAAGATGCATTAACACTGATTCAAACACACATGAGCCTCACTGTCTTAGAAACAGAGAATTTCAAAGCCTCTCAACTCACCTTGATCACACTTTCATCCCCAGAAGGTTTAGGAGGTAACAAAGGCAACCGTCTTTTCAGGATTAATTCTGATCCACCAGGAAGAAGTTACTGGGAACCTGAAATGACAGAAACCATAGACAGAAGAGACAGGATCTTAGAAGAAAGTGAACATGTCATCTTAGACTTCAGAGCAGCCCAGAAAGAGAACAGCAGAGAGACACGTGTTGAAGACTTTAGAACGTCTAATTTCCAGACATTTGGAGAAAAGGTAGCTACAATCCAGTAACCCGAGTCTCTACAGGGGAAGGTATTTTAAGAACGATGGGTAGCAGTTTCTGGAGACAAGGTTCTGTCTACACAATTGCAAAATATTTCACTGGGGGAGAAAGGAGAAAGAAATCTGAAAGAGATAATAACAACTTTAGCTGTACTAGCACCTCTCTGGCTGCAGCAAGAAAGCAGACATCCTATCTCTTTCCATCTCCTACATCAAGGAAAATTAGCTTTGCCTTGAAAATCCTGTCTTAGTCACAGCACTTCCCAGATCTAAAATGTTCAGCAACTCTCATTCACCATGAAATTTAAAGCTCAAGAAACCCTCAAGACTCTGCCCATTTGGACCTGATCTACCCTCCCAGCCTCAGCTCACCCTGACCTCCACATCCCACAGCTCCAGGCCAGGGGATGGCAAGCTGCAGCCTGTAGGCCAGATGCAGCTCACCCTACCTGTTTCTGCACAGTCCACAAGCTAAGAATGCTTTTTTGAAATTCTTTTTTTTTTTTTTTTTAGTTGGAGTTCCACTGTGTCACCCAGGCTGGAGTGCAGTGGCAAGATCTTGGCTCACTGCAAGCTCCGCCCCCCAGGTTCACGCCATTCTCCTGCCTCAGCCTCCCGAGTAGCTGGGACTACAGGCGCCCGCCACCATGCCCAGCTAATTTTTTGTATTTTTAGTAGAGATGGGGTTTCACCGTGTTAGCCCAGATGGTCTCGATCTCCTGACCTCATGATCCACCCGCCTCAGCCTCCCAAATTGCTGGGGTTAAAGGCATGAGCCACCATGCCTGGCATTTTTTTGAATTTGTAAGTGGTGAGGTGGGAGAGAAATCAAAAGAATAATATGTTATCACATGTGAAAATAATATGAAATTTGAATTTCAATGTTCATAAGTTGTTTTGTTTTGTTTTGATTTTGAGACAGTATCTCACTCTGTCACCCAGGCTGGAGTGCAGTGGCATTATCTTGGCTCTCTGCAGCCACAACATCCT
The DNA here is from genome assembly GCF_007565055.1 of Rhinopithecus roxellana. NCBI lineage: Eukaryota > Metazoa > Chordata > Mammalia > Primates > Cercopithecidae > Rhinopithecus > Rhinopithecus roxellana. The sequence continues at coordinate 108,737,245 of NC_044557.1, forward strand.
GGGCTCAAGCAATCATCTTGCCTCAGCCTCCCAAGTAGCTGGGACTAAAGGCATGCGTCATCATGCCAAGATAATTTTTTAATATAATTTTTGTAGAGACACGGTCTCACCATGTTGCCCAGCCTGTTCTCTAACTCCTGGGTTCAAATAATCTGCCCACCTTAGCCTCCCAAAGTTCTGGGATTACGGGTGTGAGCCACGACGCCCAGCCCATAGTAAAGTTTTATTGGAACACGACCATACTCATTTGTTTCATAACTGCCTGTATTACTTTGTGAGGGCTGCCTTAACAAAACACCAAAGTAGCACAGACTGGGTAGCTTAGACAAGAGAAACGTACTGTCTCATAGTTCTGGAGTCTGCACATTCTAGATGGAGCTGTTGCCAGGGTTGGTTCCTTCTGAGGCCTCTCTCCTTGGCTTGGAGATGGCTATCTTCTTGTCTTCACATGGTCTTCCCTCTGTGTGTATCAGTGTCTTCAGCTCCTGTTCTTATGAGGACACCAGTCAACTAGTCACATTGGATCAAGGCCCACTCTAGTGACCTCATTTTAGCCTAATAACCTCTTTAACGGCCCTGTCTCCACATGCAGTCACATTCTGAGGCTCGGAATTCAACATGTGAACTTGGGGGCACAGCTCACTCATGACACTGCTGGAGCTGCTCTTCTGCCACCCCAGTGGAACTACACAGTTGCAACAGAGACCTTATGGGCCCACAGAGACTATTCTAGATAGGTTTTTACTACCGACAGCCTCTTTACTCTGGGGTCCTTTACAGAAAAGGTTTACCCACTCCTGCCCTAGACAATCTGCACTTGCTACACATCCGCCGAACACCATTCCTCATTGTCTGACAGCTGGATATGAGCTCACACTGAAACTTAGACACCCCATTTTCCCCAAAAAGACACCAGCACTGACAACAGTGTCCTATGGGGCCACTCCCAGGGGCACCTGCAGTTAAGCCAAAGACCTGAGTCTCTGATGAGACACCCTCAGGTAGTCAGAGAAATCGAGCAGAAAGATAGTAGTCCCTCTCACAGTCACACAAAGGTAGGTGCCAGGGCTGGAGGGGACAGGCCAGAGAGTCCGCATGGGGGACAAGAAACACAGCTGGGACTTAGATGGGGATGAAGCTGTCACGGCTCTGAGAATGCAAAAGTCTGAGGAATGAGCTTCAGAGAGACACATGGGAAGGAAAAGTGCCAGATTAGTCTAGGCCATGGAACTTGGAGAAGTAGGAGGCATCAAAGAGGCCGTGGAGACAAAAGAATTTGGAAGGAAGGGCCGGGTGCGGTGGCTCACGCCTGTAATCCCAGCACTTTGGGAGACTCAGGCAGGTGGATAACGAGATTGGAAGATCGAGACCATCCTGGCTAACACGGTGAAACCCCGTCTCTACTAAAAGATACAAAAAATTAGCCAGGCGTGGCGGCGGGTGCCTGTAGTCCCAGCTGCTCGGGAGGCTGAGGTGGGAGAATGACATGAACCCAGGAGGCAGAGCTTGCAGTGAGCCAAGATCGCGCCACTGCACTCCAGCCTGGGCGACAGAGAGAGACTCCGTCTCCCAAAAAAAAAGAATTGGGAAGGAAGGAGCCAGAAGAGGAGGAAGGCCAGGGGACAGAGACCAGGAAGGAGGCTCAAAGGGAGCACAGGGTCTTTGTGACAGCTCCTGGAGAGGGGAGCCCCCGTGGCACACAACATCCCTGTGCAATGAGCAAGATGCTGGGGCTCGAAGGAAAGCAAGCTGGAGCGGGGAGGCGGGGCTCAGAGCTCCAGACCAGCAGGCTGCATTAAGGGGCGGGACACCTGGACACAAATCTGCAAGGGACACAAAAATATAATTGCAGCCAGGCACATGCCTGTGGTGCTCACGCCTGTAATCCCAACACTTTGGGAGTCCAAGGAAGGCAGATCCCTTGATGTCAGGAGTTTGAGACCAGCCTGGTCAACATGGTGAAACCCTGTCTCTACCAAAAAATACAGAAATTAGCCAGGCGTGGTGGTGCATGAGTGTAGTCCCAGCTACTGGGGAGGCTGAGGCAGGAGAACCACTTAAGCCCGGGAGGCAGAGGTTGCAGTGAGCCCGGATCGCACCACCACACTCCAGCCTGAGCGACAGAGCAAAACCCTGTTTAAAAAAAATAAAAAAGAAGAAGACCAGGTGCGGTGGCACAAGCCTGAAATCCCAGCACTTTGGGAGGCTGAGGCGGGCAGATCACAAGGTCAGGAGATCGAGACCACCCTGGCTAACACGGTGAAACCCCGTCGCTACTAAAAATACAAAAATTAGCTAGGCATGGTGGCGGGCGCCTGTAGTCCCAGTTACTCAGGAAGCTGAGGCAGGAGAATGGCGTGAACCCAGGAGGCAGAGCTTGCAGTGTGCCGAGATCGCGCCACTGCACTCTGGCCTGGGCGACAGAGCAAGACTCTGTCTCAAAAAAATGCAACAAATAAGCCATATGGTGCCCAAAACTTGGGCCTCTACACTTGGCTTCTTCAGTATCTTGGTCCTCACTTCTACTGAAATGAACGGGGATTGGTAGGAACTCTCTCATACGCTTCCCTTAAGCACCAACTCCAACCCCACGGACAGAGCGTGGAACATATATTTTGGAAAGCCTGTTTGAAGGGGTGCCAGCACACACCCCACCTGAGCATCTACATGACTGGTCCAGGCCCTGGTCCCAGCTCTGCCGAGCACTAGCTATGTGACCTTGGACAGCCACGTCCTTTCTCAACCTCAGCATCCTTATCTGAAATCCAAGGGACTGGGCGAGGTTCTTCCAGACCCTTGCAGCAGTAATGTTCTGGGAGGGATGACTTTAAGACATTAGGCATATATAGGCCTTGGGGTTCCTGAGCAGATGTGGGCAGAGACTGTGGGAGCAAGAGTGTTGGTTGGACACAGCTCAGAACCCCGTAGTGTGGTTTGTTTGAAAGCTTGGTAAAGGTGTGTTGCAAGGAGAAAGGACATTGACCTAACAAATGAGGCCCTGCTGGCAGACCGGTGCTCAGCACACCGAGCTCAGCTGCGTGAGAGTACACAGGAGCACACACACCCACACACATCACATACACACAGACAGTCAGCTTTTGGCTTCCTCCCAGCTGAGGAGGAAGAAACTAGAGCCACAGAGAGGGACAGATAGGAAGATCCTTTTTTTTTTTTTTTTTTTAACTGTCACCCAGGCTGGAGCACAGTGGCACAATCACAGTTCACTGCAGCCTCAACCTCCTGGGCTCAAGCAATCCTCCTGCTTCAGTCTCCCAAGTAGCTAGAACTACAGGTGTGTGCCCCCATGCCCAGCTAATTTTTGTATTTTTTGTAGAAACAGGGTCTTGCCATGTTGCCAAGGCTGGCCTCAAACTCCTCGGCTCAAGCAATCCTCCCACCTTGGCCTCCCAAAATGCTGGGATTACAGGTGTGAGTGACCACACCCAGCCCAAGATATCCTATTCTGCATCAGTTCTGAACACAGCGAATCCCAGAATAACTGCCCCCATTTTAAAAAGAGAAACTGAGGCAGCCTCACTAAGAGCATTCCCTCACAGACAGACTGGAAGCAAGTCAGAGGCCTCGGCTGCTGACAATTATCTGGGTCTCCTTTCTTAGTGCTGTCCAGGAGGGAGGCAGGCAGAGAGGGGAGTGTGGTACGGGACGGCTCTGGCAGAGGGTGGTGCTGGAAAACACCTCGCCCTAGAGGAAGGAAAAAACCACAACCAAACAGCTACAATCAGCAGGGAGGAAAGAGAGGAACATTCTGGGCACTGAGGCCTGTGGTCAGATAAGTGGCCCCAGTCTCACTTCCTCTCCCTCTTCGACGTGCTTTTCCATTTCTCCTTCCCTGCGCCCACAAGCCAGCCTCCAAACAGAGGAGCATTTGATAACATTCAAGCCCCACATCTGTCTATTCCGAGCCCTTGCTTTTTTTTTTTTTTTTTTTTTTTTTTCTTTTGAGGCAGAGTCTCTCTCTGTCGCCAGGCTGGAGTGAAATGGCATGATCTTGGCTCACTGCAACCTCTGCCTCCCAGATGCAAGCTATTCTGGTGATTCAGCCCCCTGAGTAAGTGGTACCACAGGCACATGCCACCACACCCAGCTGATTTTTGTATTTTCAGTAGAGACGGGGTTTCACCATGTTGGTCTGACTGGTCTCGAACTCCTGACCTCAAGTGATCCAACTGCCTCGGCCTCCCAAAGTGCTGGGATTACAGGCGTGAGCCACCGCTCCCGGCCCTAGCCCTTGCTGTAAGATGCTTTTCACTTAACTTCCATACCTGCTGTTGACCTCACTCTCTGTCATCAACTCCCACAGAGATTTCTCAATTTGTTGTAGATGTCTCTCAAAACCAAACTCACACTTAATCAAACTCAGGCTTATCTCCCTGAATTCTGCTCTTTAAGTTCAAGCTGGAAATGGAGTCCAGGAGCCACTCAGGGAGACCAGGCTTCCTCCCTGTGACAGGCACCCCATGTATCCCCGAGGGCCGGTGGAGAGGGAGGGAGTTGGTGCAGTTGGCTTTCCTTATGCTCATCCTGAAGCAGCCCTCATTCCCCTTAATACCATGTCACGGAGCCACTGTCCACCAAGTCAACGCAGCCCCTAAGGAACCTGTTTCTATTTCTATCAGACCTCCTCTCAAGGGCTGATGCGATCCTATGTTTACTACCCACAGTGTGAGGAGGGTCTCTTTCTGTGCAGCCTAAAACTGCCTCCCCCGGCCTCTCTGAGGATGCTCGTTCTGGGATTCAGCATGTCCTCCCTGGCCAATGGCAAGGGGCAGGGGGCTGAATCCCCTGTTCAGTCCTGCTGCCGTGAGCCATGTGGGGGGGACTCCACAAGGCCTCAAGGGACATCGGTGGGGAGAAGACCATCACCCTGGATTGAGGGTGGACCCCAGACTGTCCTGGCAAAGCAGCTCCCCACTTGCTGTCCCTGCCTGTCACTTTCCTTGTGTGGGACAAATAGACTCCTTCCAGCCGGTATTACTTTCTTGTGATTGCTGCAACAAATTACCCCACACTGGGTGACTTAGAACAGCAAAGATTTATTCTCTCACCATCCTGGAGGCCAGACATCTGAAGTCACAGTGTTAGCAGGACCAAAGACTTTAGGGGAGGATCCTTCCTTGCCTTTCCCAGCTTCTGGCAGCTCCCAGCATTGGCTTGCTTGTGGTTGATTCACTCCAGTCTCCGCCTCTGTCTTCTCATGGCCTTCTCCTCTGTGTCTCAAATTGCCCTGTCCTTAATCTTAGAAGGACAGCAGTCATTGAATGTAGGGCCCACCCTAAATCCAGGATGATCTTACCTACAGATCCTTAATTGTATCTGCAAAGATCCCATTTTCAAATAAGTTCACAGTCCCTGGTACCAGGGGTCAGAATGTAGACATGTCTTTTTGAGGGACGAACCATCCCACTGTACTGGTCTGCTGCTCATTCCCTTGCAAGTGATCCTTTCTGCCAAATTTTGAGACCCAGACTCTTCCGTGAGCCATGCAAGGCCCCCACTTTCCTTAGCCGGCCACATTTCTCATATTCCCCACAGTGTATCCCCTGCCCTGCTGGCAGCCCTCTCACTTTACCCCCATCAATGCCCTTCTTTCTTTTAATTTTTTTAGTTTAAGTTCCAGGATACATGTGCAGAACGTGCAGGTTTGTTATATAGGTATAAATGTGGCATGGTGGCTTGCTGCACCTATCAACCAGTCATCTAGGTTTTAAGCACTGCATGCATTAGGTATTTGTTCTAATGCTCTCCCTCCCCTTGCCCCCAACCCCCCGAACAGGCCCCAGTGTGTAATGTTCCCCTCCCTGTGTCTGTGTGTTCACCATTGTTCAACTCCCACTTATAAGTGAGAATATGCGGTGTTTGGTTTTCTGTTCCTGTGTTAATTTGCTGAGAATGATGGCTTCCATCTTCATCGATGTTCCTGCAAAGGACATGATCTCATTCTTTCTTATGGCTGCATAGTATTCCAGGGTGTATATGTGCCACATTTTCTTTATCCAGTCTATCATTGATGGGCATTTGGGTTGGTTCCAAGTCTTTGCTATTGTAAACAGTGCTGCAATAAACACGTGTGCATGTGTCTTTATAGTAGAACGACTTATATTCCTTTGGGTATATACCCAGTAATGGGATTACTGGATCAAATGGTATTTCTAGTTCTAGATTCTTGAGGAATCGCCACACTGTCTTCCACAACGGTTTAACTAATTTGCACTCCCGCCAACAGCATAAAAGCGTTCCTATTTCTCCATAGCCTCACCAGCATCTGTTGTTTCCTGAAATGTCCTTTTTTTTTTTTTTTTTTTTTTTGAGGCAGAGTCTCTCTATGTTGCCAGGCTGGAGTGCAGTGGTGTGATCTCGGCTCACTGCAACCTCCACCTCCCAGGCTCAAGCGATTCTTCTGCCTCAGCCTCCCAAGTAGCTGGGATTACAGGCACACACCACCATGCCCAACTAATTTTTGTATCTTTAGTAGAGACAGGGTTTCACCATGTTGGCCAAGATGGTCCCGATCTCCTGACCTCATGATCTGCCGCCTCCGCCTCCCAAAGTGCTGGGATTACAGGCATGAGCCACCGCACCTGGCTGAAATGTCCTTATTTCTAAACTCGCTCCAGCTGCCCCCACCTGAGGTCCTCCCTCCTCCCCTCTGCCCACCCTATCCTGCCTCAGAGCCTACCCTAAACACGGCAGCTCCTACAGGACGCCGGGAAAGAAACAATTTGACCCTAAGGCACTGAGCCCTGGCTGTGTCACTTACCAGCGGCTTGAGTTCAGACAAGCCTCTCAATGACTCTGGGCCTGTTTCCACCCCCAGACCCCTCAAACATGCAGACAATCCCTTCCTTCCAGACTGGTGAGGATTGAATGACATCATGCACATGAAAGAATCTGCCACCCAGTAAACTCCCAATAAACGTGTGTCCTCCAGATACCTGATCTTCTGTTTCCTGAATCCACTTCTATTTATGGCCAGCACTGGGCATAACTGTTTCATTCTGTTGGCTTCGTCTCCCCAGACTGAACTTCTTGAGGAATGGGAAGGGTTTGGGGCTTCTCTGGAATCTCCCACAGCACCTGGCACAGGCTTGAGTCAGTAAAGGACTGATGCCTGGAATGAACACCATGGTGATGCCCTCAGGCGTGTATTTCAAATGGGAGAAGCAGGCCCTGTGTCCCTGCGGTCACCTCCCTGGTCTGCTTCCCCACGGGCTGGGGCCTCAAGGGAGGGGCAGGACCAGCCTGGTTCCTGCAGGCCTTGGCCACATGGGGAGGTGGCAGTAATGGAATGAGAGGCCCTGAGATCCAATTCCATAATGATTACAGTGAGAGGGACAAACTCCAGAGGCCAACTGTTGGGTGTAATTGGAGTGAACAGCAAATCGCAATGGGCCAAGAGCCCCGAGGCCAGACAGGCTGGGCCCATACAGGTCCAGGAGGACCCTGTGGTCGGCCAGGCTGAAGAAGATCTCTCTCCATTAGGTCCTGGCAGGGGAGGGTGAGCGGGCTGGTCTGTATCATCTGGGTGGAGCGGCTGAGTGGATGTGACATAATTGAATGAGGCCTATGCGTCTTCCACCCAGAGCGGGGGAATTAGCAGGCCCGACCCTCACCTCGGGAGACCGCACTCCCCCTCATCTGCCTGCATTGCTCCACTCCACGCCGCCTGCTCGGGGTGGGGTGGGAGTGCCAGGACAGGGCTCAGGCCAGAGCTGTTGTGGGAAAGAGGGGGCACAGGAAGACGGGCACAGGGAGCCAGGCTCGGGCACGAAAGTCCCGGGGGGCTGTGGGTAGGGGGTGATAGTGATGGGCTGGGGCGGGGCTCCATAGGACTAGGGTGTGCCAGACAGATGGCAAGGAGAAACCCAGAGCACGGAGGGAGGATGGGATGGAGGTGGGGAGAGATGGAGCCAGGCACAGAGCAGAGATAGGAACAAGATAGACAGGGAGATAACATGGCAGCGGACAGAGATACAGGACAAGCTGAGCAACGGCGAAGAAGAGGGGCAGATAAAGAGAGGCTTATTAAGAAAGACTGATTGGCAGCCCGAGGAATATGCAGACAGGGAGCCAGGGGCTTCATGGAACATAGGCCTGAACCCTCCCCGACCGGGGCAGCCACACCTTCTCTGCATTTACAGGGCACCATTCTGAATACGCCACATTGTCTCACTAAATCCGCCCAGCACTCTTATGGAATTGGTAATTGGTAATGATTTCTTACAGATGGAGAAACTGAGGCTGGAGGGGATAAGTCACCTGCCCAGGGCCACCCAGCTAAAAAACAAAGGAGACAGAAGGTGAGCCCCACTGGAGCTGGTTTCTTGACCCCACCCTCACTCTGCACCAGCAAAGCCTTTCTTGATTTAGCTACAGAGGAATCTGTCTCAGCCCAGCCGCCTCCCCAGGATGGATGGATACAGAGGACTTCGTGGTGGCTGTGGGAGTGGAAGTGGTCAGAAGACTGTCTTTTTTTTTTTTCCTTTTTGTTTTGTTTGGTTGGGTTTTGTTTGTTTGTTTGTGTTTTGTTTTTTTGAGACAGTCTCACTCTATTGCCCAGGTTGGAGTGCAATGGCATGATCTCGGCTTACTACAAACTCCACCTCCCGGGTTCAAGCAATTCTCCTGCTCCAGCCTCCTGAGTAGCTGGGATTACAGGCATGCACCACCAAATTTTTGTATTTTAAAATACAAAAATTAGCACCCAGCTAATTTTTTTAGTAGAGATGGAGTGTCACTATGTTTGTCAGGCTGGTCTCAAACTCCTGACCTCATGATCCGTGACCCTCAGCCTCCCAAAATGCTGGGATTACAGGCATGAGCCACCGCACCCAGCCTTTTTTTTTTTTAATTCATTTATTTATTTGTTTATTTATTTTACCTTTTCTGGTCTCATTTCCCTACCCCTGGGGCCCCTGGCACTGCCCCTTACCACCTGCAAAGGCCTCTCCAACTCTCAGTCAGCCATTGGAGAATCTAATGCATGCACTAATGTCACTTTAAGGTATGTCCTCTGCCAGGGGTAATTACTTTTAATTGGGGTCTCCAGGTGTAATAGGGGAGATATTTGAGGCGGGCAGGAGGGGCTTCCCTATAACCTTTCTAGTCCAATGTGGGAAGATTCCTCCTGTACTGACTCATCAAGCCAGTCCTGGTTGTGTGACTCGCTTCATCCAAGCAGGGAGAAAAGATGTCACCTATTGCCTTTGTTTTTGTTTGTTTGTTTGCTTGAGACTATGTCTCGCTCTGTCACCCAGGCTGGAGTGCAGTGGCACGATCTTAGCTCACTGCAACCTCCACCTCCCAGGTTCAAGCAATTCTGCCTCAGCCTCTTCAGTAGCTGGGATTACAGGCGCCTACCACCACACATAGCTAATTTTTTAAATTATTATTATTTTATTTTTATAGAGACAGGGTTTCTCCGTGTTGGCCAGGCTGATCTCGAACCCCTGACCTCAAGTGATCAGCCTGCCTTGGCCTCCCAAAGTGCTGGGATTACAGACGTGAGCCACCACGCCCAGCCAGCCACCCATTGCCTTTGTGCCCCCTACCCAAACTCCCGTGGAAGATTCCCAGCCACAGGCACCAACTCGGAAAGTTCTGCCAACCAGAACAAACTCTCCCCAGGAACAGGGCCTTGCCTTGGGGTGGGGCCCACAAAGCAACTGCTCCCACTCACCAAGGAAGCTCTCCTGTCCTCCCTGGCTGCCTGCTGTCAGGGTTCAGAGGGGCTTCAGGCTGAGACATCACACACCTGGGTGGCTGCTGTGCACTTTCTGACCCAGCCAGGCCTGCTGCCCTGCCCACTGCCTCCCCAGTGCCCTGGAGAGGTGAGAGGAAGTACCAGCGTCAGCTCATAGATAGCTGTGCCCAGGAGCCCTGAAGGGAGGTGAGAGCTGTTTCACCTTCACGGGCAGTAGCTGCCTAACAGCAAAGCTGGGAAACTCAGTGCCCAGGAAGGAGGTGCCAGGAAGGAGAAGCAAATCAGCTTCTCCACCCTGCTCACAGGCCATGGATAGACAAAGCAGGAAGGAGGACAGGCAGAAAGACGCAGGCACAAAGAGACTGGAGAAGAGATGCTAGTGACAGAGCCCAGCGCTGGAGGGAGGACTGCTTTCAAGTTTCTATTTTTACCTGATAATGACCCTGAGACCCAAAGAGGCAAAGTGATTCACCAAGGTCGCCTAGCTGGTCCTGACACTGAGCGGGTCCTCCCCTAGGAATCTCATCATCAGATCCTGATGTATGGTTCCGAGAGAAAGCTCGTGGCTTAGGCACCAAGGGACTGGAAGGCTAGCTCTGCCCCGGGAGCCAAGGAGCTGCGTCTCACTCTCCTGCTCAAAAACCCTCCTGGTCTCCTGAACCAACTCCTTCCTGGCCTGGCAGTCAGTGCCCTCCCCACCTGGCCCCAGCCCCCAGCCTCTCCATTCTGCCCCTCACTAGTGCTCCCACACATCCCTAACCAAGCTCCACTCCTTTCTATGGGCGACACCCTGCACTCTCCCATCCTGGCTCAGCGGAACCCCTCGTGCCTCAATGCCTCTCTCAGGTGTCAGTATTCTGGGAGGCCTTCCTTGAGGGTCCTGGCTCGGAGAGGTTAAGTAATTCACACACGATCACACCATTAACTATCAAATGAGGGGTGGAGGCATAAATCCAATCTAAAACTAACTCAAAATCCCTGTTGCGCTTTGTATTATAGCTGCTATTACCCATTCACAATTTCTTGAGCAGTGAGTTTCCTGATGCCTTCTTATCTCTGTGTGTCCAGCACCTAGCAGAGTGCTTGGTTCCAGTAGGCACTCCTAAGAACTATTTACTGGGTGCATGCATGGATGGATGAATGGATGGAGGGATGGATGAGTGGATGGAGGGATGGATGGATGGATCGATGATAGAAGAATACAACATCTCCAACTGAGAAGGCAGAGGTGGCTTGGAAAGGCCATGGCAATCTGCAGAGTGGGGTTTGGGCACCACTCCAGGGAACACAATTAGCCACCAGCTGATGAGTCCCAGCCGACCAAACCCTGCCTGCTCTCTTGAGTCTTGGCAAACCCCAGAGGCATAGCTACAGATAAATGAAAATCCTCCCCTGAGGGACAATATTTGCCCTTCCTCCTCTTTTATTCCACATCCTCCTGTTTACTTATTTTTGTCCCTGAGTGCACATAAAGGAGCTTCGGATGGAATTCTCTACAAGCCCTGGAAGAGGGGAAGCAGCCAGGAAGGGCTCCAAAGGCCCTGAACTAGGAAGAAGCCATGGAAAGCACCGGGAGGAGAGAAGAGCAGCTAAGTGGGACCAGGAGGGCCAGCAACCATCAGGGCTGGAAATGTCCAGTGCACTTGCTAACAACATAATGGCAGGAGCCACAAGACAGGCTGGTCCCACAGGCTGCAGCTGCATTAAGAGCCCTGATAAAGTCTGCAGAGGCACAGGACTAGGCTTACGCTCCCTGAACACTCTCAATTCTCTCCCCTCCCTCAATGAGATAAAGCAGCAGCAGTATCCTCCCTGCCTCTCCCCACCCCTCATCCTGAACCAAATGAGACCCCCACGCTAAGCACTGTTGTCCAAATCAAATTCCACTTGGAACAATTTTCTCTCTTTCTCTCTGCACTCCTAGCTCCTTCTAAGCCCACCTCCTCTCCCATGCCAATCTTTCCAAACTCAACAGCATCAAAGAGGCCTCAACTGTCAAGGGCTGATGGAGGGGAATGGAGACCCACTTGTCTGGCTGACCCCCAGATTTTAGACCAGGACACCTCAAAGACTCAGGGTCCGTGCTGGTCAGAGCCCCTGGCAGGACAATTGAGAACCAGTTTCTAATTCTGCTCCTGTTATACGGAGCTGTGTGACTTTCAGCAAATCCTTTACCTCTCTGAGCCTCAGGGATTTTTTAAATCTGTGTAACCAGTGAGGTGGAGAGATCATGGTTTTGAAACCAACCTGGTCAGAAGTTGCTGCTGAGGAGTAAGCAGGAGGGACTCCAGGCCCCTCATCTCATTCTGCACCTGAGCAGCCTGACTGTTGTCTGTTTTATCTGTCAGGCTTCCAGTAAGATTGCACTTGGGAAAAAGGTTTGGTGGTTGTTTTTTTTTTTTTTTTTTTGAGACGGAGTCTCACTCTGTCGCCGGGGCTGGAGTGCAGTGGCCGGATCTCAGCTCACTGCAAGCTCCGCCTCCCGGGTTCACGCCATTCTCCTGCCTCAGCCTCCCGAGTAGCTGGGACTACAGGCGCCCGCCACCTCGCCCGGCTAGTTTTTTGTATTTTTTAGTAGAGACGGGGTTTCACCGTGTTAGCCAGGATGGTCTCGATCTCCTGACCTTGTGATCCGCCCGTCTCGGCCTCCCAAAGTGCTGGGATTACAGGCTTGAGCCACCGCGCCCGGCCATGTGGTTGTTTTTTTTTTAAAAAAAAAAAAAAAAAAAAAAAAAAAAGGCCAGACGCAGTGACTCACGCCTGTAATCCCAGCACTTTGGGAGGCCAAGGCGGGCAGATCACAAGGTCAAGAGATCAAGACCATCCTGGCCAACATAGTGAAAACCCGTCTCTACTAAAAATACAAAAATTAGCTGGATGTGGTGGTACACGCCTGTAATCCCAGCTACTCGGGAGGCTGAAGTAGGAGAATCACTTGAATCCGGGAGGCGGAGGTTGCAGTGAGCCAAAATCGTGCCATTGCACTCCAGCCTGGTTGACAAAAGCGAAACTTCGTCTAAAAAAAAAAAAGCTGAAATGCATTGGCCTAGAGATAAACTCTGAGATTCCTTTCTTCTTTCAGTCTTGGTCTGTGATTCAGTCCATGCACACATATTTTTTCCTGGCTATCCTAATCTGGACAGTCCTGATTCACACATTCTTTCCTGTGGTTCCTACAAAATGGTCATAGTCACCAGACCTCATGTCCTGATTTGGGATTGGAAAGTAGGTCCCCACAGTTCAGGCCCCATCCTCAGCTTCAAGAAACAGGTGCCCCCTATAAAGATAAACGACCCAGCCAGGACATCTGTGCCAAGTGCTGAGTGTTTTAGCCTAGAAGAACTGCAGAGTCCGGGAAGCAAAGGTGGTTGCAGTGCAGAGGGCAGGCCTCATGGACGAGGTGGCTTAGGCCCAGATACACAAAGAGCCCACAATGGGATTTCACTGGGGGTACGGCCAATGGTCAAATCTGGTTTCAGGGGTGAACAGGGAGCTAAGATGTGAGGACTCTGATTCAGATGCCTGGGTTCAACTCCAATTCTGTTGCTTAATTGCTACATGACTCAGGCAAGCTAATTCTGCTCTTAGCCTCAGTTTCCCCACCTATTCTAAACCATCTCCACGTTTCCATCTAGCTCCCTATGTTCCTCTCTCAGGCCCTTTTTTAGAAGTAGCCTTGGTCATGGATTTTCACTGGGGAGGCGAGGGACACAGAGAGGAATTCAAGCTCCAAAAAGGTCAGATGCAAAGCCTGCAAATTCGGGATCAAATATAGACCCCAGGCCTTGCCCTCCTGGTTCTACCTCCGCAATACTCCTGAGGTCAGCGGGGGTAAGAGGAGGGTGAGAGGGAGGAAAGGCAGGATGAAGAAGGAACACAGCCCATCCTTTGCCTCCCAGCCCTCCTGGACTGAAGGAAGAAGTTCATTAGTAAGCCTGGAGGAATTCCCAGCTGCTCAGAGAAGAGCTTCTAATGAATATTCATAGTCACCAGAGGATGAGGTCTTGTTTGCATCATCAAATTTCCTAAGTGCCATAACAAACAGCAGCGACTGTCGTCTCTGGCTCCCCATCTCCTGGGACAGAATAACCTGCCGCCCTAGTCACTGTTACTCCTGCAACCCGCCCACCTCCCTCACCTCATCTTATCCTCATCTC